>NC_083277.1:36416246-36718774 GCF_963506605.1 Zootoca vivipara | reverse complement strand
TAAACTGCTTTGTGAAGTCCACCTGAAAAGCAGAATATAAATGCCACAAATATATAAATAAAATACTGTTCTGTTTATATACTGTGAACCAATAACTATAAACTGATAATGAGATAGAAACAAGCTAAGATTTAAATATACGTCTATGTTCATAGTATAGTCTTATATCTCTGGTTTTTCACTCACGAGCTGGCATTCCTAGGGCTCTCATCTTCCTCATGTTCTTCTTCCTCTGCCTCACTACCCTGACTACTGCATGTGATGGACTTCAGAACTGGTATATCCTCTAAACAGGCGTGACCTGCCTCCTCCTCCTCTTCGCTCTCTCTAGAACTCCAGAGATTCTCCCATCGACTGCAAATATCAATTGTTCATTCACATGACCTACTGCTACAAAACTCAAATTTCAAAACAGATTAGCCCAAGACCAGCTCTCCTGATGTTAAAAACACTTATCCCAGGTAGTTTTTGAAACTTTTCTTCCCCAGATTTACTAAAAGGGACAGCAAAACTTTTCTTCCCCAGATTTACTAAAAGGGACTCTTCAGTGCAAACTCCTTTAGTTGTCAGGCCTAGGAAAACATGACCCTCTGTGGGATAGAGAAGGATAAGGTTGAAGAAAATACCAGTAATTTGTCGTTCTTCAATGAAGTTGAATGTTGGAAGATTCAGGACAGGCAAAAGAAAGGACTTCTTTGCCCAGCACATAGTTAAAGTATGGAATTCACTTCCAAAGGATGCAGCAATAGCCACCAAATTTGGACTGCTTTAAAAGGGGATTGGACAAATTCATGGAGGATAAGACTATCCATAGCTACTAGTCATGATGGCTGTGTAACATCTTCAGTATTGGAGATTGTGTGCCTCTGAACACCCACTGCTAGAGAGCATGATGAGCAGGGAGAGGGCTATTGGACTTGTGCTACTTGGAAGCTTCCCAGAGGCATCTGGTTGGCTACTGTGAGAACAAGATGCTGGATTAGGCCTTTGGTTCTGGTTCAGTAGGGTTCTTCTTATATATGTTCTCAAAATACAGCTGTTTCCAAATACAGTCGTACCTTGGAAGTCGAACGGAATCTGTTCCGGAAGTCCGTTCAACTTCAAAAACGTTTGAAAACCAAAGCATGGCTTCTGATTGGCTGCAGGAAGCTCCTGCAGCCAATCGGAAGTGCCGGAAGCCCCGTCGGACGTTCGGCTTTCAAAAATAGTTTGCAAACCGGAACACTTACTTCCAGGTTTGTGGCGTTCGGGAGCAAAACGTTCGAGAACTGAGCTGTTCAAAAACCATGGTATGACTGTACTGAAATATGCAACAGTAGAAAACAGGGTATTAACTTCATATGAACCCTTAAACTGCTTATAATACTCTTTCGATGTATGCAGGTACATATACCAAGGAGCTAGAATTTGCTGCAGCTCCCTCTTGTGTGTACAAACAATGGTAAACGTGCAGTTGCTAACAAATAACATTTGATGCAACAGTCAATCCCTGCATATTCTAAATATACACCTCCTTCCCAACTTTGTATTACAAGCTCTAAAATTAACCAAACACATGCTTCTGAGATTATTATCTCTCAGGACACCTATGCAAATATTACCATAAACATTCATCAAAGCATTAAAGATCTTCCAGGAGCATTCTAAGAGCACTGGGTAGCTTTGGGGGGCTAGATTAAGTTTGAGGGTCAGAGTTTTATTATGCTTCCAGCTGTTTAATTTATATGAGATGGATTTTACATTTGCTTAAAAATCCAGTACATTATTTGAGTATATTGAATCTTTGACCCAGAGGGTTACACATAAGCAACAAACATCATTAAAAAGCCTTTAAATACATAAAATATATTTATATTTTATTAGAGTCTCAACAATCCAAGAATGCATTAAGCATTCTTCATTCCAAAGTCAACCTCCAACCCACATCTCAAGCAGACGAAGAGGGAGCTGATCAGTTACCATGTGCTTTATTTCTGTGGGCTTTTTTAAAGATTCAGGAACAGTTAATTGTAGCAACTACAGCAAGTAGCAATTTCTTTTAAATTGAAGAAAACTTAAGAATTTTTGTAGATATTGCCAAGAAAATGAAAGCATTAAACCAGTCTTCCGAGCTTCATAAAAATGATTTCTTATTAATGTTTATATAACTACTGTTAAAAGTCAAATGCACAGACTAGTGTGCAGACACGATCAAAGACAAACAACATAGGGAAAGGAACATTTACCTCGATGGATTCCAAGAAATGGACCACACAGGAGATAAAGATCCACCTGGTCGTTCAATTTTGACTTTTTCTTCACCATTTTTATTTCTTATGCTGACCACGCCATTGTACATCCCCAAAGCAAGGTACTGGCCATCATTAGTCCAACTGAGAAAGGGGAAGAATCATAACAGAGCAGTTTGAAAAAAATTCTCCTCTCCTCAACATTTGAGAGAGTCAAGAGGCCTATAGAAATTATACATTTTACTTAAGAGGTGGGCATAAAAGGCTCAAGAGGACACAAGGTACTCCCTGAACTCTTCCACTGCACTGACAAATATGGCTTTAAAGTATACATTTGCCCAACTGAACTGCAGCTACTTGTCGAGAAGGGGAGGACATGTTAATTAAGAATATGGAGCAGCAGCAGCATAAGGCAACCTCTGTTTAACTGAATAGTCATTTTGAAAGGTCGGCTTCCAGTTCCGCTCTGCCTTAATGGACGCAGCCCCCATGACAGAGGGAGATCATTAGCAAAGGAAATGGAATGTGGGGGGGCAGGGAGGCGCTGAATGCCAAAGCACTTTGCCTGCCGAAAACCCTCCAACGCCGCCATTAAGAAGCAGAGGTTCTCTTGTTAATTAGAGCTTAATTGGACTAAAGTACAGGCACACACTAGAAGAGATGAGATGACAAACTGCGGAACAAACCAATTGCAAGGACTTTAAGGTTTGAACTTGAGATAAGACTTCATTCGGTGCAAAAGATGGGGGGAGTCTACGGTTTATTTATTTAAAGTTTTATTCTCTACATTTATGATTCGGCAACCCCCCTCTCAATGTTAGTTCAAATAATATTTTTACAAGGGAGGATGGAAGAAATTGGATTATAAATACGAAATATAACATCAAACGGAACTGTGTGTAAAAAAAGGAAAAGGGGAGGGAAGCTCTATTTTGCAAAAGGTTTACGATGGAAACTTAAGAGCTGACTCTTCCCCATCCTTTCTTATTTACAAAATGAACTGAATAACGCTAAGAGGACTTGGAATTTAATTTAATTGGAAGAATAATTGCTCATATGTCTTCAGTTGGAAGGAAGGATGAAAGGAATCTGTGAACTGCCAAGGAACTGATACAGTTCCTTATTGAGTCATCTGCAGCTTGACAGACCACTCTTCCCAGGCTGGGAGGGAAAATGGTGACAAAGAGTTATTTACTGGGACAGAGTGACTTTTGCAGATGTTGTTAAAGTTGCAAAACAATGAAGCATGGGGCAAAGCGATGGAGAAAATTCTGGAATGACAATGGGATATCAGCTCCGTCCAAAGCATGATGGATAACAGCAACAACCGGGGGAAAGCAAGACATAACATCTTACAAGGAAAGGAAGAAACACCACAAACAGAATAACTGCAACACACAGGAAGAACAAGGATATAGTTTGAGTTCCTCATTTGTAGTTTTACAAATCATTTAAGGTGTCAACACAAATAGAAGTTATTAATATTGCAGTTGTTGTATAAGGGATTATTATTATGACCAGACTGTTATTGAAATTAATAAGATTTTGGAAAACAGAAATAAAGAAAATAATCAAACCATCAAATCTAGCATGCGGGAGCCACTTTATCTAAATTATATAATTTGGTATTTGAACGATTCGTATTAAAAATTGTATTATAAATTGGTATTGTTATAATGAGGCTATTATTGGACTGTAATTGAAAACTAATAAAAAATTATTATAAGATTATTTCGAAAGGTCTTCCACAAAATGTTAATGCCAACATATTCTTTATCTGAGAAAGCAAGCTATTCATACATATTTGTAGTGTTCTGTTCAATTTTGTACTGTTTTACGTGCTTTATAACTTAATGCTTTTATACGTTTCTTTAATTGCTTACTCTTTTGTTCCAACCCATCCTGGAACCTTAGCTTATAATTAAATGTATAATAAAATTCTACAAACCCATCAGAGGACAATTTTGCTGTCCATTCTATTGTCAATTTGTTTCAGTTTTGTTTTTACCTCTATTGCATGTTGCCTTGAGTTCTCAATCTTTCGTGTGGTAACTCATTAGATGTTTTAATATTTGCAATTACAAAATAACTACATTTGAGCGCAGTATTTACATACCTACAGCAGGTGATCTTATTGCTAACTTTATGTTTATTGACTGACTTCTGTTCAGGAGACCACAGACCTTGAAAATAACAACAGCATAGTGTTACCATCCAATTCATTCATCATTATAAGAAAACATTCACACCAACAACGAAGAGGGAATGTGAAAGAGAAGAGCTCCTATATCTTAACAAAATACAACTCCCCAAAGTCCTTCCCCTTGCCACATCTTATCTCTGCCAGCTTATGTGCTGCGTAACGGCTTTACATGATGATGATGATAATTTATTATTTATACCCCGCCCATCTGGCTGGGCTTCCCCAGCCACTCTGGGCGGCTTCCAACAGACATTAAAATACAATAATCTATTAACCATTAAAAGCTTCCCTAAACAAGGCTGCCTTCAGATGTCTCCTAAAAGTCTGCACCATCTGACCGCAGTGCCAAGGGACCACAGCGCAATGACAAAGCACATGCTTTGCACCAGAAGGTTCCACATCTAATAAGTTATCTCTTTGGTCAAAAGCATTCTACG
Organism: Zootoca vivipara; assembly: GCF_963506605.1. Classification (NCBI taxonomy): domain Eukaryota; kingdom Metazoa; phylum Chordata; class Lepidosauria; order Squamata; family Lacertidae; genus Zootoca; species Zootoca vivipara. The sequence goes on along the minus strand of NC_083277.1, from coordinate 36,713,906 downwards.
TGGTAGATTATTTGAAACCAACTGTTGTATCTAAGTCTAGACCTAGCCAGAGTAGTTCCAATGAAATTAATGAGCATGATGAACACAGGTCTGTTAAAATCAACGGTTCTACTGGATCAGGCCAATGGCCCATCTAGTCCAGCATCCTGCTCTCATAGTGGCCAAGACTACCTGAGATCTGCCTGAGATCAGGGTCAGATAGACAGTCTGAGCTGTTGTACAGCAACTTCCTGTGGTCCTTGAACTGCTGGTACAGCACACATTGCATTTCTATCTGATCGATTCCTGACTGCTATGCGAAGTCATAGGATTTGGCCTGAAGAAACTAAGGATGAGGAAGACGTACCAAAATCACTGGAGGAGCAAGATGCCAATTGGTGAGTGACAGGATTGTAGGATACACTTTGTATGGAATCATTGTGCCTAAAACAAATTAACCAGAAACAAAATAAAAGTGGTTAGGCATAATAAACAAATAACTTTGGATATTTATTTTTTTAAGCCTCAATCAGGAGCTCAATGCAAATCAAACCAAAATCCAACAGGCTTTAAAAATAGTTCAGGTGCAATATGGTTATTTGAAAATATAAAGTGATTCAAGCATTGCGTGGGGTGAGGGGAAGAATAGAGAGATACTTCTATCATGATTCTCAATACTGCACCAGTGCTGGTTCAAAAGTCAGAGACCAGAGTCTCTTAAGCAAAACCATACCCCCACAGGCCTGCCTGGTTACCAAGACCCCATTCAGAGAACATTATTTGAGTGGTCCCCCTACCTTCAGAAAAGAGATGAGTGGCAGACCATGAAAAGAGCCTTTTCAGTTGTGGCATCCCAGTTCTAGAATGCTCAGTGGAAGTGCATTTGACTGGCATTGACTCTGCTGTCCTCTTGGTGGCACGGGAATACATTTTTATTTGCCCAAGCCTTTCTATGCTGGGTGTTAGTATAATGCTCTGATCTCAGCTCTCTTTCTGTTGGTACTATTTTACACAGTTCTTATTTATTCCTTGTTCTTTTAGCTTTTGCTATGTTAGCTGCTTTGAGAATTTTTACCTTATGAGTAAAATAAAAGTTTCTTAAATACATAAGACAAGGAAACAGTAATAGGCTGTTAATAACTAAAGCTTTACCTAGAACATATCAGCCCAGCAACTTATATTGTTATCCTTTAATGCTGAATAGAAGCACTTCAGGAAGTTATCTTGAAGAAGGAGTTACCTCTCCCCCCCCCCTCCTGTCCCCAGTAACATAATGTTTATTATGCAGAATTTACAGAAACAGTGCTGGGCCAATCTGCTTCTGTGATGTAAGTGAACAAGGAAAATAGGAGCACAATATCAGATCCAGAATGCATATGTACTATAACAGGCACGTCCAACAGGTAGATTGTGATCTACCAGTAGATCACTGGGTGTCTGTGGTAGATCACAGCTAGATCACTGGCACCCCTAAAAAAAAGCTCACCCAAAATTTTCCTCCTCCCTAAAAAAAGCTGAACTATGACCTGAAGCCCTAAACAAAAATGGGCCTCCCTCCCTCTTAAAAGAAGCTCAACAAGTTTGCCCTAAACCCGAAAAAACAGGGCTTCCCTTCCTTACAAAAACTCAACAGCTTTGACCTGAACCCCCCAAAAGGGGGTAGATCACTCCCAGTTTTTAACTCTGTGAGTAGATTACAGTCTCTCGGGAGTTGGCCACCTCTGTACTACAGTGGTGCCTCGCTAGACAAAATTAATTCGTTCCACGGGTCTTTTCTTATAGCGAAAAATTTGTCTAGTGAATCCCCATAGGAATGCATTGAATATTTTTTGAATTTTCTTTTGCCCATAGGAACGCATTAATTGAATTTCAATGCATTCCTATGGGAAACCGCGATTCGCTAGACGAATCTTTCGTAAAACGCATTCGTCTAGCGAGGCAAGCTCCGCTCAAAAAATCCTTTCGTTAAGCGGAAATTTAGTTAAGCAGGGCATTCGTTAAGCGAGGCACCACTGTATAAGATTCAGAAGTGCAATAACTGGAGCGAAACCCTTTTGAGAGCGATGCAGTGAGAACAGTCCTCGCAACCTGTTCTCTCATTCTCCCATTAATCTGGTGAAGTGATGTAATGTCCTTTCTCTTTGCATGATTAGCTTCTTAACTGTGTTCATATTCCTTCTACTATTATTAATAATAGTGGCTGGAGTCCATACACAAAACTGATATTTAAGGCATGCAAAATAATCATGACGCAATCCACTTACGTGTACTTCAGGATACCTTCTAACTTTGAAGTCCAGATGATCACAGTTTTGTCTGCAGCTCCTGATGCAAAGCGCTTTCCTAGGGAATGTTATGGAAACTCACATAAGTTTATTGCAACTGGTAATCTAAAGCACACAGAAAAGCAATGACACTCTTTACTATTAGTTGAGTGCCTTCAGGTGAGCAAGAATCAAACCTGTATCTACAAATGTTTGCATACACTCTGGTCCGACATGAAACTCAGTACAGTATGGACTGTACTGATATTGTCTGGTAATACAAATTTTCTTCTTTAAAAATATTTATGAATAATAGACTGGATATAAATGCAAATGGCACTCTGTTCCTATGAAACCTGATCAAATGCTAATGGTTTGAAAAAATCCAGAAGGTTTAAGTTACCATCCTTGGCATAAGCTACACAGTACACTGTATCTTTATGTGCCTTCAAGGGCTGGATTAATGTTCCATCCGAAGTGTCATATACCTGTAGAGATAAAGTAAAGAGATAAGTCTAAGAATTAGGTGCACAAATTAACGCTATAGCCTTAGACAAACCAAGGCAGCTTCCTATGTTTCTCAGTCCAGATACAGGCTCTCTTCTGTTTATTCATTTTTTAAAAGTGGCAGTTACATGACTTCTAAAACATAACTCCAACAAATAATTTTCTTAATGGACTGACACATAGAAGCCAGCATTATAACAGGACAAACAGCCTAACCCTATTCTTTTCATATCCAGTGTGATTACAAATAAAGGCCACTGGGGATCCTGGGTTTGGTAAAGCAGAGTAGGGCTGGGCAGGTCTGTTCTGTTTCTTCTAGATACTGTACAAGAGTAAATTCCTGTGTTACAGCTTCTAGCCAGCGCCAGGCTGAGCTGACATTAGGATCAGTAAATCTGCTCCATGGGGCTTAGAAAGAAATGAAAGGTATCAAAAGGACAATCTAGCCCTGAAAAGTTATGAGAAAGTCTTATTTCAGCAAGCTCTGAATACCATTGTACCAACCCCTCCAAACCAATTTTCATAGTGCACACAGCAACCTCTTATCCAAGGAGTGTAGAGACTAGCCTTACATTTAATAAATCTCCTGACTATCATAAGCAAGACAAAATTCCATGGAGGTAAGTGCATGAAACTCCATACACCAGGAATGGGGAACCTGCAACCCTCCAGATATTGTTGAGCTATGCTTCCATCAGCCTCAGCTAGCATGGTCACTGGCCAAGGACAATGAAAGTTGTAGTCCAACAATATCCAGAGGTTCTCCTTCCCTGCCATACAGGTAAGCGAGCAGGCTGGCAGAGAAGAAATGAGTCTCTTTGTCCCACCTCTGCCAGTCTGCTTAGCTTCCATGTTAGTCACAAAAGAAGGGAAGTCCATCCCTCTTCCACAAACTCTTGCTAGGTGGCTTTTTTTTCTAGCAGAGGCTAGTACCCTGTATTTCCATACTGACCTGGAGAAGGGAACTTCCCCCTTCTCCATAGCCAGCATGTAAATTCAGGCCACCAGCCTTCACACATGAAAAACAAAAGCCACGGGCTAGTATCTTTATGGGCTTATTTGCAAGGCTGGTGTAGACCTACCTTTACTTAACTTCTTACATCATGTACTTAGAAACCATTCATAAATCCACACCAAGAAATTAGAGGCAAACTTTACAAATAAAGATGACAAACATTAGGAAATTGGGGGGGAAAGCATCTATGAAATATGCAGACAGATAATTTGGTGTATCTACTTAAAATAGCTTTGAGACTTCTTCCAGCTCAGCTTAATTTATCAAAACAAAGACAAGAGCCTTCTCTGTTTAAACATGTTAAATAGCTAAAAAAAAATAGCATTTAACATAGTCAAATTACATCACAGTTGTAAGATTTTTTTAAAAAATGTGTTACATTAAATAGAGAAGGGATAAGAGTTCTTTCAATAGATTACCATATGTGTTATAGTAAATAATAAAGAAATGAGTTCTTTTGATAAATTAATCTACCAATATTTCAAGATGTTAATTAACAAATGAGCGTAGGTGGGTGTTGTTTTTTAAAAAAAAGAAAACCTCATACCAGTAATCTGTTTCCTGCTGCAATTATTAGTTGAGTTCCATCAGGCTTAAAAGCAAGGTCATATATACTGTGAAAACAAAGGAAAGTTTTAAATGGCACACCAAACTCCTCGTATCCCCAATATTTTCCCATAGGGTACATAAAAAACAAGATCTCTAGATGTAGATCACCACACTACAGAATGAATATTTTAAAAAGAATTCAATTTGTGGGTGTAGGTTCAGAATTATATTCATATACCACAATTGTCATTTGTACATTTCCTCAATCAAACCATTTTCAAGACATTTCATATCTGCCAAATCAAAAGGCTGCAATTTACATACTCAAAGCATGGTACATCAAAACACTGACTTTATTCATTTAGCTATCTATGTTAAATGTACATATTCTAGACAAAACTGGGGATTATTCACCCACACAGTCAATAGTAAAAAAAATTAACATTTCAGCCAAACACTTGTTTTTATGGCTGTTGTAATTATTGTATATTATCTATTTATGTATCTTTTATTATTGCTTTATTTCATTGTTCTCTGCTGTGGTACTGAAGCATCCAATGAAATGTGAGTTATAATTACTTAGTAAGAATAAGAATTCAGAAAAGGGCAACCAAAATGATGAAGGGTCCCCAAAGGGAAAGGTTGCAGTATTTGGAACTTTTCAAGTTTCCAGAAAAGGTGATAAGTGACATGATAGACGTTTACACAATTACACATGGTATAAGGACAGTGGCTAGATACAGTACAGTATATGGTTTTTTCTCACACTCTTATACCCCTAGAAATCATGCTCAAGCTGAATTTTGGAAGATTCGTAACAGATGGAAGAGTGTGTGTTTTAATGCAGTGCAGTTAAACTATGACACTTGTTTCCACAGGGAGCAGTGATGGCCACCAACTTGGATGGCTTTAAAAGAGAATTAGACAAATTCATGGAGGACATGGCTTAGGCTATCAATGGTGACTGGCCAAGATGGCTACGTTCTACCTCCAATATCAGAAGCAATATGCCTCTGACTCTGAGTTGCTGGAAATCACAGGTGGGGAGAGTGCTGTTGCTGTCATGTCCTGCTGCAAAGGCGTCCGGTTGGCCACTGTGAGGAAAAGGTGGTGGATTACGGGAGGACAACGGTCTGACCCAGCAGTAATGGTGCTGGTGTGGCGATCAGGTGAGTCCCAACCCACCAGCTGAAGACCAATGTCACAAAGTGTACACAGATAGTACAAAAATAAATAAATACACCTCAATTAAACCAAAGCACAGTGGTACCTCGACTTACGAATGCATTGACTTCCGAAGGTTTTGACTTCCAAAGTCCGCTAAGCCGGAAGTATTTTCGCTGTGCAAAATCGCGCTTTGCACATGCTCAAAATGGACGCTTCGACTTACGAAGGATTCGACTTCCGAAGAGCGCCGTGGAACGGATCGCCTTCATAAGTCGAGGTACCACTGCATTTGAATTTTAATTATACTGTACTACCTACGGGGTTAGGGAAAAAAACGAACCTGCATCAACTGTTTATTTTGTTAAAGTGTCCTCATGAAAGCTTTACCCACCTGCCCAGTACAAGAACTGAGGCAGCGAGTAAAACAACCAGTATAGGCCATTGTGGACAATCTGGGATTTTTAATATTATTTATTTATTTATTACCATCTGGCTGGGTTCCAGTCCTACCGATGGAGCACCGTAAGAACATCAGCTCAGCGGGGAAGATCTAAAGTTACATCAGCGGACACAACAAGACCGTCGAGGGGACCGAGAAGCCTCCTCTCCGCCTGAAAACAAGCTCCTTTGGGCAACAAATGCAGGTAAAGCACCTCCGGCTCTGGAAGGCGCACCCCCCCCCCCGGTGAAACCTGCCAGGGTCCAGCTTTGTGTCCCTTCCACCAAAAGGGGAAACCCACGCGCTCCCTTTCTGCTGCAAAAGCATTATCTTAAAGAGCTTTATGGCTTCCAGTTTAAACGTGGAAGCATCTTTCTAAGTTGTTTTTGCTGCTCTAAGTTGTTTTTGCTGCTCATTTCCCTAGCGTTGCAGTTGGTTGCATTAACACATTTGCCTTCCGAAACGGAGTGGGTACGCTGCGGGGGGTTATGCAGCGCGCAGCTCAGAAAGAGTGGGATAAAATTGCATGCCGTCACCATGACGATTCGCTTACTGCTGGGGATGCTGGAAGGGAGAGCGAACCGAGGAGGCCTTTTTTATTTGCTGGAGGTCGAAGCCCCCACTTCATTCCTTCCTCTCCCCCACCGACCCGCTGCACCCTCCAGCCTTGTCAGAGGGAGGCGCCTCTTCTTACCACTGCTCGGCCTTATCTCTCCAGGTCAGCGCAGCTCGCATGTTTTCCCCTCCGGCGCATCCCCTTCGCGATCTCCCTGCCTGCCCCTCCCCCAGCGCCCAACTCCCACTTTCATTTATTTATTTATTTGTGTACATAGGACGCCGGGCTGCAACCCAAGGCAACACGCATGCGCAGTTTCCACGCGCCGCCCCCCTCCCCTCATTTTTTCCTTCCTTTTGCGAAGCGCCCTGCTTGTGCGCACGCGCAAAGTGCCTCTTGCGCATGTCTGAACTCTCCGCCAAGTTCCTCCCCGCCCCCCCGCCCCAACCATAGTTTCTAAGGCGCCCGGGGGAGGACGCGCAATATTAATATTAGGGGCGGGTGGAGAGAGGAGGAGCTTATGTCGAAAGTGCGCGTGCGCAAAAGCCCACTAAGGTTTCCTCGCGCTGCTCGCGAGGTTTGATCCCGGCGCGAAGCGGAGAGAGCGATCTCTTGGTTACTGTCATTGTGCAGGTTGGCGGCGCGCGTGTTAGGAATGCGCACGCGCCGTACGAGCAGGCGTGGGAGAATTTGCCGCCTTACAAGAGAGGGGAGGAAAGATGTCCTTGGCGCTAGTTCAAGGGGCAACGGGGCAGCCTGACGGCAGGTAAGGACTTAACGCCGGAAGGAGTGGCAAGGGCGGGGATTTTGAAACGTCCCCCTCGGCCATTTGCTTTGATCCTCCTTTGCAAGCAACTATTTTCACCCTCACCATCATCACCTTTCATTTGCATGCAGTGATGTCACAGCAGTTTGACAAATGGCACGCCTGCGTTCTGCTGTCTTGACATGACGGTCTTCTGTCTGACTGAGGGCTATGGCAATACTGCAAACCGGAATAAAGCCATAATTAACTTGTGCCGTTCCTGCCTTCCCACTGCTTTGCGTGCTCCCACCAAATGAGGAGGAAAGGTGGGCTGCTGCCTCCGAGGAGGCCTTCTCAGTGATGGCACCCTAGCTGTAGAAAATCCTCCCCAGAAAGGCTTGCCTGGCACCCTCTTCGTTTCCGGCACCAGTGGAGACCTCCTTATTCACCCAGACCTTTTAGGCAATTGGTGTTTCAAGCCAAAAAACAAAACCAGGGTTCTCCGTTGCTTAAGTTGTACCTTGTTTTTCTACATTTAGGTGCAAAATTTATTGCATCTTACTCTGCCAGAAATAAACCAGTTTTGGAACAACCGAAAAGGAAATATGGGGGAGATAAAAAAAAAGAACAGTTAAAATGATTGAGAGGTTAGAATGTTTATTTAAGGAAAGATTACAAAAAGGTGAAGCTTGTTTGATATTCTGATAATTCACTTTCAGTGTTACAGGTAATAGGCACATGACTGAAGATGCAAACAAAGAGAAAGGGCATCTTATAACAGCAGGAGGGGGATGTGTTGATCCCAAGGAGGAAGATACAGAGACCATCACAGAAAGTCTAGCGTGGTGCAAAGAGTCTGAAGCAACTGTATCTTTCCTGGCTCCTCTATGTCACAAAGCTGTTCCTGAAGGATGGGAAAGGATAATAAAGCAAAGACAGTCTGGCAAAACAAAAGGAAGATATGACATCTATTTTGTCAGGTACAGTAATGCTGATTGTAAATCTTGACATTGTACATCTTATGTCATCCAAATGATATTTTGGTGCACTGAGAGCCATAGAGTCATAATTATGTTTATAATAGGTAAAGGGGGACCCCTGACCATTAGGTCCAGTCGTGACCGACTGTGGGGTTGCAGTGCTCATCTCGCGTTATTGGCCGAGGGAGCCGTGTACAGCTTCCGGGTCATGTGGCCAGCATGACAAAGCTGCCTCTGGCGAACCAGAGCAGCACACGGAAACGCCGTTTACCTTCCTGCTGTAGTGGTACCTATTTATCTACTTGCACTTTGACGTGCTTTCGAATTGCTAGGTTGGCAGGAGCTGGGACTGAGCAACGGGAGCTCACCCCGTTGCGGGGATTCGAACCGCCAACCTTCTGATCGGCAAGCCCTAGGCTCTGTGGTTTAACCCACAGCGCCACCCGCATCCCTGTTTATCCCTGCATTATAATCACTTGCTCTTTGCCTCTCATCCGACTCAAAGTCTGCATTGTTGTAACCTGCCCCTGCTCCCATAGCTCTCCAGAGGCAGAGGGCATTGGACAGCTTTTTTCCAAGCAGTTTACCAAAGAATAATAGTGTTCAGCTGAGCAACAACTTCAAATCCTCCAGATAGCCTTCCCTCCTTCCTTCCTTCCTTTAAGATTAGAAACACATATCCAGTCAGGACACAGTTTTGTGTTCCCCTTTACTACTCCAACCAAGCGTCATGCTGATGGATTCTATGCTAAATAATGCATCTGTGTTTATAATATTTTCAAATACTAAGTTTGTCTTTATTTAAAATATGTGTATCTCATATTTCAGTTGCAATTCCCAAGGCAGCTGTACTTGCACCACTGTTTAACTGTAAACACATTTATAACAGCTTACAAATAGTTTAAGTATTGCAGCTTCAACTTTGATTTTCCAAAATATATGTATTTCTTTGAAAAATGTATAGTCTGTCTTTCCACAATATAATCTACAGGGTGGCTACAGTTGACAACTTGTATCCAACCCTTTCCATGTGAGAGTGGAATAAAAGTACACTCCTAAAATGGGACTTCACCATCCTCTCTGTCTCCCTGCTGACCCCTGCATGCCCTCAGAACCTGCTCTGACCCTCCAGAGCTGATTTTGGTGGTGCAGTTGCTGCAGTGGAGAGAAGAAGCAGGTGCAACATTCTGTTGTGCAACATTGCATTCCACTCAACGTTGCCCTTTGACTGCTTTTTACATGATGGTCTTTTTCCCTTTTAGTCCCCAAGGAATGAAGGTCAGATCCAGACGTGCACTTTTGGATTACTTTAAAAAGAACGGAGAGACTGTTCTTAAATTAGAGGACTTTGATTTTTCTGTCTCTGTTCGGGAGAGTATCCAATCAAGCACAAGGGCTCTGGGGTCAGAAGGACAAAACTGCATCACTAGCAGCCAGACTCTAGATCTTGGACCGCAGAGCAGTGAAGAAAAGCAAAATAAGATTTTGGAATTTCAAGCCAGTGCTGGTGAGCCCGATTTGCAGGATGGGTCCACTGCAGAGGACCCCTCAAAGGATTCATGTTTCAAAGCCCAAGAGAGGAGTGCTGCTGAGAGGAAGACTCCGATTAAGAAAGCTAAATGCGGTTCAGAAATGGGGAATCTGGATGATGCCTATAACACAAGACAGAGGAAACGACCCCCAAAAAGTCAAAGGGCAGAAACTGTTAAAAATCCCAGAAGAAAAAAAGATATATGCATTTTTAATAGTGTTCATAAAGTGTGCCAGAGAGGCTCAAGAAAAAGAAAAACATGCTTAAAGGACGAGCTGCTGGTTTCTGAACCAAAAGTGGATTTGCACGTTGCACCGGTAGCCGCTGTCTTGGAACACAAGTCAAGCACAGACGTTTTAAAATGTGATGAGGATTCCACCAGCGTAGTTTCTGTAGCAGTTGATGAAAACTTTTCAGAATTGGAAACCCAGAGAAACAGGGTGCCTTCAGGGAGCCAAGAGTTAAACATTGCTTCCAATATGGATGTTACTGACTCGCAGACCAGTGACGAGAGCCATTTCACATCAGTAAAAGGTATATTCTTCAGAGTGGAGCTCTTTTCTAAATTTCCTAAGGAGATAATCATAGGCCAGTGGTACAAATGAACTTTCTTTGCCTCATGCTCTATGCTTTTGGTGTGGCTAGTATTGTCTACCTGAGTGTGTTCACATGATTTTGCTGAATGTGACCGTCTAAGCACCTCTGTCTGGTCCTTGGGACTCTCTGCAGTCTGCCGTCCCCTGTCAGTGTCCCTGCATCCTCGGGTGCTTTTGCCTGGCTAGAATGTTTCCCTTTTTCCTTGAACCATAATAAATGCCTCTTGCTTGCCTGGATATGTCAGCTTCAAATCATGGCTTAATATCCTGGTTCTGAAGTCATTAACCATAGCTCCCTGTTCAGAAAAAAATGGGAAATCATAGTTAATGGAAGACTTCTTGATTTGTTCCCACTTGAAAAGGTGGTATTCTACTAACTCGTCCTATCAGTGCAAGGATTACTGCTAGAGTGACAGAAATCCCCCCCTCCAGTGTGTGCCCCATGTCACATTGCAATTGCAGATATTCTTGAGCTGATGGAACCCTGACTTAACACTACATTGGTTAAAGCCCAAAGGAAGAAGCAAATGGGCTTTGTGCACCACCAGAAGACTTATTCACATCTTTGCTTATTAAGCTGAGAAACGATCTTCCAAACATTGCCAGTGTAGTAGCTGGGATAGACTACAGTAGGCTCCCAATCCACCACTCTTTAATGATAGAATATCCTCTGTAAGAGAATGGCACATACAAAGATATAGTGCAGTACTTCGTTTTATACGAATTTGCAATGAATTATACATCTGCGTTTGTTTTTTACTTTGCTTTTCAACATTTTAGAGAACCATTTTCGAAGACCTCAAGTGGAGAGAAGGAAAACCAGCCCATATTTTTCTAGTAAATTCATTCAAGGAGGTAAAAAAACACTTTCTATGGAAATGCCTTGTGGGGGATTACAAGATTTAGCAATATAATTTGCACACCAATCCTACCCATATTTAAAGGTAAAGGTAAAGGGTACCCCTGACCGTTAAGGTCCAGCCACAGACAACTCTGGGGTTGCAGCACTCATCTTGCTCTATAGGCCAAGGGACCTGGCGTTTGTTCACAGACAGCTTCTGAGTCATGTGGCCAGCATGACTAAGCCACTTCTGGCGAACCAGAGCAGCATACGGAATCGCCGTTTACCTTCCCGCCGGAGCAGTACCTATTTATCTACTTGCACTGCATGCTTTCGAACTGCTAGGTTGGGAGGAGCTGGGACCTAACAACGGGAGCTCACCCTGTCGCAGGGACCTTCTGATCGCCAAGCCCTAGGCTCAGTGGTTTAGACCAAAGCACCACCCACGTCCCATATTTGGTCAGAAGTAAATCCAATGTATTTCTCACTTGCATAGCTAAGAGTACACACATTTACTTTGAAATAAGCCCACTTAACGTATTGGGACTTGGTTCCAAATAAAAGTGCTTTAGATTGTGATATAATTTATGTGAGGTTAGAAGAGATTACACAGCAACTATCGATAATTCTTACTCCTTTCCATGTAGTGGGTCAAATTAATGGGTCAGATTATTAGCAGCTTTTGGTTTATATGAGCACTTCATAAATGTTTGGAATTGGGAGAGTAAATTATATCTGAATAGTAAGGTATCCAATCAAAAAAGCTAACTGTGAGCCTAGGAAACTATGGTTTCTCACTATGTGAATAAGCCACTGTGAGACACTCTGCCTTGTGTGTTCTCTCTTTTTGTGCACCAGAGGCTATCTGAAGCTTCTTCCAATGTTAACCAAACCCTAGTTCCTCATTACAGTGAGACTTGGGGGAATTGTAGTTGTTTAAAACTCTTGCTTCAGAACACACTACAATCAAACTATGGTGACTGATATTGTAGAAGCCAACTTTAATAAGTGGGATTTAAACAAACCACAATTCCCAGTAAGGATTGCAGCCTTAGTTGGGCAAATGAAGATTAAGGCTTGCAACATGGACAGGCGTCTCTTAGATATTGTTCACTGCAGCTGATCCCACTGGGGCTCTTGAAAGAGCTCTTTCTCTACCAGTCTCCTTATAGCTGGAAGAGGCAGTCAAAACGATCCTCTTTCTGCTTTTGGCTATAGACACAGGCGGATTTAAGGAAAACAATGTATTTAAATAAAAGAGAGGCCATTGAATTTCACATTTTGATTCTCTGTATAGCTCCAAGCCCACCTAGAAGGAAGGCCTTTCGGAAATGGACTCCACCTCGTTCTCCTTTTAATTTGGTCCAAGAAACACTCTTTCATGATCCATGGAAACTTCTCATTGGAACTATATTTCTGAATAAGACCTCAGGTACAAGACTTATGTTCTCCCCTGCCCCCCGCCCAGCCCCTCACTTGCAAACACACCAGTGTTGAGCTGCTTTCCAGTTATACAGTCCCACACTGCTGCTAGGGAGCATTCATGAATCTCTTATGTGGGCAGAACTGATTACTTCAGTTTTTCCTGTGGGGGGCTGGCTAGGTGGTAAATGGCTCTGCTTGATTCACACACATTCCCCAGGAAGAGAGAAAAGGGCCAGTGTTGACCTTGACCTATGTGAAGTGGAAAAGGGGCTACTAAAATGATGACACCGTTTTTTGCAAGAGGGATTCCAACACATACTGGAACATTGGGTTTCTGCAGTTCTGTCATCCTAGTGCAACAAATACATTAAAAACACTGTTTTGTGGTTAGGAAAAGGATGGGAAATGCACTGAAAAGCATGGGATGAAATAATGACTAGTGGGAAGACATATGATGCAAATCAGTATGAATGTTTGTTGTTGTGTAGCTGCCCTTTAAACAAATCAGAATGAATGCTCAGTAAAGACTGCAGATAGTTTATCTTCATCTTAAGCTTTATGCATGCAAATCAGGATGAATGCTCAATAAGCAGATTGACTAGAATAAACCTAAATTTTGCCATTTGCTGAATGTATTATACAAGTTTGGGATCATGCACACCTTTAAAAATTGAAATGACACATCTTCTGTGTCAGTACTGAAACACAAAATATATTTCTGTGCCACGGGAGTTCTTCACACAACTCTTAATTTTCTCCTGTGGAAGTCATTTGATTGTAATGTGTAGTAAACACGTGTGTCTGTTTTGCAATACATACATGTGGCCAGAAGACACATTGGCAGCAGGATTCATGCTAAGTGTGGAAGATTACGTGAAGCTGCTCGTTTGTCTTGTTACTTTTAGTAGCTGTTTCATGCGGTTAGACGTTATCTGTATTAGCAATTCAGCATATTTGCCTATGCCAGCTTTGCAAAGAAATTCAGTAGAAACCCTACTGTTCACTGTCTTACATCTGACTAGGTAAGATGGCCATCCCTGTGCTGTGGGAATTTTTCAAGAAATATCCTTCACCTGAAATAGCAAGAGCTGCAAACTGGAAGGAAATGTCAGAGTTGCTTAAACCTCTTGGCCTTTATGAACTCAGAGCAAAGACCATCATCAAATTTTCAGGTAGCAACTCTTGGCATGAAATGTGTGTTATAGCTTGTTTTAAAAAGAGTACATTATCTCCATAAAATCCTAATTATGGCCCTGCAGAGTAGATCAGTGTTGTTATTCTCATATTACAGATGGGAAGCCATGGCTGAGAGAGGGTGGCATATTAAAGGCCGCTTAGTGAATTCATGACTAAGACAAGATCTGGAGACTTTCCAGCTGCCCCTGAGCTCGAACATTAGAGGCTACGATCCAGAGGAATGAAAACACACATGCCCTGCGCATGAAACTGCATTTCTATTTTATTCTTTTACTAGTAGTTTCTTTTTCCAAGGTTGTCTCTATATAAGCTTGGATGTTCTTCAGATCCTTAGAACTAACACAAAATATATTTGAGAGATTTGGCATCAGTATTTTTTTTAACACTGCAATCCTATTCAGGTTTATATTCTACTGTGTTATGTGAGACTACCTCCTCAGTAAGTAGGTATAGATTTGGTACCTTGAAGGAACATTTGGAGGGGGAAGATTGGAGAACACTGTTGACTTCTCCCCTTTGAAAACCGCCCAAATTGAATTGCTGAACTACCCAAGCACAAAACTTCTTTTAAAGCAGTTTTGAGATGCTACCAAATGAGGACGTGGGGAAGCTTGGGGGGGGGGGTATTTAAGCATTTATACGTTTGCTTTCTGCTGTAAAAAGGCTGCTGATCTTATTGACTGCCATTTAGATAACTGTTTAGAGAGCTACATCTGTGACACTACATTTTAATGTCTTCTATGCTGTGTCTTGCAGTTTAGAAAACAGAAACTCTAAACTTTATCTTTTATTTATAGATGCCATTCTAATCACTTCCGTCAGCATCAATGTAGCATGCTAGTAATACCTTGCTGTGATTCCTTGTACAGTATTATCAGCCTGCCAGGTGTTCTGTACCCAACACAGTGTGTCAGTTTGCAGCAGCCCTTAATAAACTACAGTGCCCAGAATACTTTGAAATAAAAAATGTGTTTCAAGGGTGCTTTAAAGGTGTAGTGCGTACATAGCCTAAGTCATGTTTTCACAAATTTTAAAGGTGAATTTAATGAATCCAGTCTTGGATCTTTTATTGTACTTTTTTTGTTGTTCCATAGATGAATACTTGGTCAAACAGTGGAGGTATCCTATTGAGTTGCATGGGATTGGAAAATATGGAAACGACTCTTACAGGATCTTTTGCATCAATGAGTGGAAAGAGGTAACTGATGCTGACATTTTCTTAAATCAATGAAAGATTATAAAGTATTCTACTTTTGATTTTTGTAATCCTTGTTGAATGAATAACATCTGATACCCTTTTCAATGTGTTGTGGGAGTGGATGGATGGGGTTATTGGTTTGTTGTTGTTGTTGTTATTATTATGTATTTTGTGGTTTTTATCTCTTATTGTGAACCGCGCTGGCAGAGCGTGCCTCTCCGCAAAGCTGAGATGGCTCTGCTTCACTTCTGTCCCTCTCATGTAAATGAGCCTGAACCAGAACTGCACAAAGCAAGTGGGTACAGTCATCCAGCCCTGTGATCTGCATTGCAGCAATAGTCTCAGAAACAGCATTGTGATGGGGTGGGTGTGCAGAGTCCCATGTATCCTTCCTGCTGCACTGCCATTGGGCTGCGCTCATGCCTTGCAGGCATCAGAGTAGAGGAGAAAGCTGGACTATCCCCAACCATTTCACCCTTCACTGTGAAGATTCAGAGTTGCCTTGTATTGTAGTAGCAAACACAATTGCAGCGTGAGCATATTCCTATTGACCCAAAAGTAAGCCCAAAGCTGTTCAGTGGGACTTATTTCCAAGTAAATTTACATGAAATTATGACAATGAGCCAAAGAATAGTTTCCATTTGTGTGCTTGAGACTCTGAGCTTAATGCAAATTTTGTATTTCTTAATTAAAATGGTTAACATCCTGATTCTTTTTCAGGTACAGCCACAAGACCATAAGCTGAATGTATATCATGCCTGGCTGTGGGAAAATCATGATAAACTGAATATTAATTAATGTATAGCTCTGTGTAGGTATAATATCTACTGGGTTTTTTTTTAAATATCAAACTCAATCATCTCTCTTGGTTACTATAAATGTAAACACTTTAATATATATGTTTGTATATTGGACACTGTGTATTAAATTTTAGCATTGGTTTATGTACATAATCCTGCAGACCTTTTGTAATTAAAGTTGAATAAGACTTGTGTTAATATTAAGTGTTTATTGTTTCTAAATTATTCAGTCCTTCAACACTGCAAATACCAAACAACCTTAGTAACTTTACTAGAATGCAACATAATTGCAGAATAATCCTCCAATTTGTTCTACAATAGATGCAGTTCTGTATTGTTTTTACTGAAGTTCCTATAGCATATAATATTAGATTGTTACAAATTCAATATATAGGAACTTCTCTGAACGTCACCGACTAAGTCATAATTGGAGTAGACCCACTGAAATAAATGGAGCTAAGCCATGGTTTTATATCTACCCATTTAACCATAAGAAATAATTTCAACTGATTCTTAAATAAATCCTTATTTGTAACAATAAAACACATTATTAGCAAACTCTTTCCTCCTATTTCCTCCCAATTCTCTCAATTAATAGGTCCTGCCCAGGACAAACTTCTTAAGCACAGATTTCTAGCTAATTGAATACTGCACAACACATAGTTTGGTTTAGGATTATGTCCAAATCCCTCACTCATGGTTTGTCCTGCTTCAAATAAACCACTTAGCTGTAAACAAGGTTTGTTCTTAGCCATAGCTCATGGTTTGTCTGGGGTGACAAACCAGAAACCCAGGTTTGGGCATAATACCAAGGCAAACCATAGCTTAGTGCTGGGCAGTATGGTGGCAGCAAGACTGAGAGAGGAATGCAGTACTTGCTATTTTTGCTCCAGGAATCCACATTTGCTGAGCTGTGCTTAGGCGTGGATTGCAAACTGCTTGGGAAATGGACTTCTGGTCTCACAAACAAGGCTTCATTTTGCTCACAGGCTTTCTTGCTCCCCAAAATATGCTCCTGGAGGAGCACAGAAGACCATGGGGGCAAGGAGGGGAAAGAAATTATGTTTGATGGTACAACATTGAATCTCACGTGTTGTTGTTTTTTGCCTGCCTTTTATTTATGGTGGGGCCATTTTTGCTCACTGATAATCAAACATTGTTCAAAGAAAAATCACAAAGAATCTTGGTCCACAAAGACTAATTTACTCTTGCATAAGCTATCATGGGTCATAGCTCACTGCATTTTTGAAGGTTCCATGCCATGAAGGGGTATAACATAATAAATTAATCCTTAAGAAGCTTCAAGACTCTTGGGCACATTTTCTGCAGCAAATGAACATGGCAAAGAAAACTGCAAAGAGCAGTGTTTGTTAGAGTGAAAACATCTAATTTCCTTAAATAAAAGTAAGTGGCCTTAATAGAAAATATAGTTCCAAATGGCTGATTGTGGCAACCTGCTGATTCTGTGAGTTCACCCTATCTGTATTTGAAAGCAATAATAAAAAGAGGAAAAATAAAATTACAAGAGAATAAAATAATCATATAAAACTTGGAAAAGAATGAGTGCCATAAAATATATTTCATAGTGGAATACAAAGTTTTCATTGGTACTTAACATACGAAATATTCATGAATGTTGCCAAAGAAACATATTTAGTGGGACTGTCCCAGCAATGAGATGGTTTGTTTTTTATATAGCCAAACAATTTCATGATGGGCAGTGTTCATGCTCTAGAATTTAGGAGCTGCAGGATGAATAGTGAAGTAGACAGGGGTGCAAACTTGGAATAAAATATGGGGAGGGGGGAGGCCTGCCCCGCAAAATTGGATCACATGACATGGCACAAACACTTTGAATGGCACTGCCCATCAACTGGAGGTGGGTGGGCTCCCTCAAATATTTTAGGGGGGGCGAAGACCCGTCAGCTCCTAAGAGTTGGCTCCTATGGAAATAGGGTTGCCATACGTCTGGAATTTGCCGGTTATATACGGAATACCGCTGTCTCTAACGGCATCCTGGTGGAATTGGATTGGATGCCCAGGAAACTTCGGGTGTGCGGCAGCCCATGCCGATTTTCCATAAAAATAGCTCAGAAACGGCAGGGGGTGGGGGTGGGGAGTTAAAAAAAAAGTTCAACAACTTTGCCCAAGAAAGCTCCGGATTTTCACTGTTTGAAATATGGCAACCGACTATGAAAAAGTCGCTCTGGGAAGCTTACTCTTGCTCGGCCAGCTGCATAGACGCGGAAGTACAGAAACCGATTTAAGTGTTAACTTGTGCTTCACCTTGAGAGCTACGCGCATTCCCCGCTGACTTCAGTGGGATTTTGCCTGCCTTTTTTTTTGCGGGCAAACCAAAAGCCTGCGCCACGTCCACTCTCCTTCCCGCTTTACGGGCCACGTCTCGAGAATCCCCTATCCAGGCGCAAGAGCGACGCCGAGCCATTCATTGCCGCGCAGGATTGGCGCGAGCTGCTTCCCAGGGTTGCCGACACAACGTTCGGGCCGGCGTCTCTCGGCCAATCAGCTGCCGGCGGCCGCGGCTGTTGCCTTGGCGCCCGCCAAAATGCAACTCTTGCCTTGTGCTCTAACGCATATGCGTAAGAAAGAACAACGCGGACCTTGCCCTTTTGCTACCAGGGCCGCTTGAGGGCTACAGGAGAGAAAGAAGGGGTTCGTCCTCTGCTTCTTCTTTCCTCTCTGCCGATCTGAGATGAGAAGAAGGCTTTTTTTCTGAGTTTCTTCTGAAAAACCCACCGGACGAGTTTTTCGTTAAGGAGGCGTCCGATTGTACACCGAAATGTCGACCAAAATGGACCAGATGAGCTGGTCCTCGCCAACATCAGGCGCTCGGCGTGGATCGCGGCAATTTAGCATTTCATCGCAACAACCTCGGCTAAGTGTCCTTTCTTCGCCCAAGAGGTTTGTAGACTGCTACATGAGGCCTTGCGGAGCCCGTTTCGCACAGATAACTCTTTATAAACAACTAGTTCAGTAGGGGTTTTTTGGACGTGAATTCAGTAGTGCAGTACTTAGGAACTGTTAGTGTTTATTGGAGATGGCCAATGGGGTGCCCTCACGATGGGCCCAAAGTTGTCAACTAAAAGGTATCTAAGCAAGTTACATAGAAAAACTCATACATAAATAAATTATAAAACAGAACAGGGAAGCATTCATATAAAACATCAACATTCCTTACAGCATATAAAAGACAATAACCCCCCCCCCCAAGAGGTTGTTCTTTGCTTGTAAAGAAATAGGGGTAGACTAATTTTAGTATTGTAAAATCTGGTTTGTTTTTCCTTATGAAAGAAGGGTGTGTAGATATGTAAAAAACCTTTAAAACTGGCAATCTTAACTATCTGGTACAATTTACCAAGTAGTTCTTTCTTTCTTTCTCACGAGCATAGTGTGGGATTTGGCTTTTAAGTTGCTTCCTGCTATTATACAATGGCACTGAGTGAGCAACTGAAAGAGGCATTCTTTCTGTACTGTACACTGATGTTTCCCAGAGCATGATAGCTGAGACACAGGGCCACAATCACCCAGCAGGCAACCCAAGCTGAGGTGTCAGACTTTGAAGACACCTGTTCTGGGTTGTCTTCTCAACTATCCGCTCATTGGGCGAAACAAGTAACACATGTAGTTCCTATGCCATGAATAAATGCAGTCCTTCCCCATGAATTTATTGTTCTATATACGACAGTAATGCGCCATGCACGCAAATTGCACATTGAAGTAATGAAATGTGGTGCCCAGCTTATGGATGCTGGGGGGGGGGGCAATTAGGTATGAGAGCCCTTTAAGAAATCTGCAAGCTCCAGCCCCCTGTAGTTTTTGTCAAATTACTGTCCCCCTCTCCATCCCTTTCTAAAAACAATAGTGGGTGAGGCCATCACATAAAGTAAGCAATCCCGTCCTCCTCCCCCCGCCGCCGCCGCCACACACATATATTAATCTGAACACTGGTTACATGCAATATTTTTTTTAATAAACAAACAAGCACGTTTTGTTATACGCCAAACAGTTTATCTAGTATGTGTTCAGTAAGAGAAAGAACTGCCCAGCCATAGAGACACTCCAGCCCCTTCTGTTTCTTCATTTTTTTTATTTTATTATTTTTTTCTGTTTGTTCATTAGCCATTACTATGGTGTGTCTCAGAGAGAGCCTGTAATTGTGCCCTTGTGTAACTGTGATTGAATGGTCAGATCAAACACAGTGCAGAAAGAGCAGAATTATCCATTCCTGGTGGAGGTCTAATGGAAAGAGACTTATCTTTGAGGGGGAGGGATATAAAACAAGCTTTCGTTTTATTGGGGTAAATTTAACTTCCTCATCCCTTCGTTCAGCGAAGGCGAAGCTATGTCAAATGAAGCATCGTGCGAAGACTCCCCCGCCGAAAACCTGGACTGGGTTTTAGATCACTGCTTTCAACAGTTCAAGATCAGAGAGGCTTATCCACATTTTTTCCTCAAAGTGAAAGCAAGCAGATTCGGGCCCCCCAGATCTCGACGTCGCATTCTCATCGCCCCTCCTATGGGTGAAATGGCGGTTCGCGGGCCCAGGCCTCACCCGCCTGAACTTCCCGCTCCAGAGCAGAAACCTGTGGACTCAGGAAAACCTCCAGAGGTTGAAGATAAAACCGCTCTGAAAGAGGAGGCAGACCTGCAAGAGCTGGAAGCTTGGATCATGGGAAGAATAGAACTGCAGAATCTGCTGAACTGTGTGGACCTTGAGGAGTGGCTTATGAGGAAAGAGCCCATCAGTGAGCAGGAACAAAATGTGCTGAGGAGGATACAAGAATACAAGGAAGCATTGAAGACTAAAGTGCAAGCCAAGTTGTGGGAAGATGACACCCTTGAGGTAAGTGGTGGAGGCTGGTCCTTTTGGGGCTAGTGTGGCAGGGCACCCCCCCCCCATCTTTGCCTGCCCTCAGCTAGCCCCCACCTGCCTGCCTTCTTACTTACAGTTAGCCCAGGATGTTGGCTCCGACTGCCTGATTCCCTCTCCTTCTGTTTTAGGTGTGACCAATGTATGTGCTGTCACACACACAATGCCAAACCCGGAAGTAACCCAGAAACGTCATAAAGACGTCACTAAAAGGGTAGTACTGGGTGTTTGGAGACTTTTTCAGTGGGTTTGCAGTTTTACGCAAGAGCGCAATGATCCGGAACGCACCCCCTCCCCGGGGCCGGGTAAATTAGGGATTGCCTGTGTGACAGAGTGTTGGAACTTATTAGGAACTTGCAAGTTCATAGTGCCACAGAGAGCCACAGCTGGCCTCAACAACTCAGCTGTTTTGAGATTTAAGGCAGTTTTGCTCCCTGTGTGCTATCTCGTAGAATTCTCTAGGGAGTTTCAGTTTTGAATAGGGGGAGAAATACATAATTTGTTGATGGGTTGGGATAAATATTCTACTTATAAGGTTTCTGCCTGTGTCTTAGCAGCTCAGCAGATCGGACAAATTTGACTGACTGACTGATTTAAGGTACTGAAGACCGTAAAGACCCGAAATGGAGGTTTTCATTTCCCCCATCTCAGCTATTACTCTTTCACAATATCCATTAACAAAAATAGAACAATGTAACAAATATAACAACAAGGTCATACACACACACACACACACACACACACACACACACACACACACACATACATATGAAAGGTTAAAAACCTTTGCACCAGGAAGGATATTGGGGGGGGGGAGAGAGCGAGTCTCTGTTGCCAAGCAGCTAACCTTAACCCTCTCCTGCCACAATCCCATCAAGCATAGATCCTGATTAGGGCAGGATGAGGACAGGGATGTGCAGCCAATGGGCATTTTGTTAAGGTACAGTCATACATCGGTTTAAGTACGCCTCGGTTTGAGTACTTTCAGGTTAAGTACTCTGCAGACCCGTCTGGAATGGATTAATCCACTTTCCATTACTTTCAATGGGAACGTTCGCTTCAGGTTAAGTACGCTTCAGGTTAAGTACAGACTTCCGGAACCAATTGTGTACTTAAACCGAGGTACCACTGTAATGCAATATGCATGGACATGTGTATCTGGAAGCAAAAGTAGACACAGTTTTTTTACAGTGTATCCTCTTCAATGGGATGTGAATGTATATATACAGACAGCGACTGTTTTAGGTGCGTCCAATATGTGTGTGACCGTGCATGCATGCATCGCGCCAAACCTGGAAGTGACCCGGAAGCGTCAGGAAAAGGGCAGGGTGGGGCGGGGTGTTTGCAGACTTTTTCAATGGTGGTTCTTCAAATATACTCAATTTCACTTAAATGTGCAGTGCCTTGCAACAAACCCCATGTTAATTGGGAATTGCCTGCCACATTCTGCCTCAACTCATCACCCGCAACTCCACAAACTGCATTTGGCTCAGGGGAACAGGCTTGTTTTGCAATCCTGGCCAGTAAGAAAACTTGCAGCATGACAGGGAGTTCAGCTTGCTCACCTGATCAAAAGGGACACTTAACTGTTCCCTCTTTTCAGAGTCAATGGGAATTGTTTTTCTTGCCGTCAACATCAACACATCGCCAGCTCTTATTGGCTACATGGCTTCATAATGTTGTGTTCATTGTGATGACTGATTGGCTGGTTCTTTTGTGTTCCTATGACCAATGAGAACGTTTCTTCTTCGCAGGAAGAAAGTTTTACATGTCTTTTTCCATCCCTGCCCAATGTTTTTCAGAATGTGATACCGAAGCCACCACACAAGATTGTCGTCCCTCGTATCCACGCTCCTTTCCCCAAGTCGCTCATGACGCTGCAAAACCTTCTGCACAAGCAGAAACTCAAGCTGGTGGACCTCTTTAAGAAATCAGACATCACCAAGACGATGAGGTTCAAGAGAGACGACTTCATTAAAATAATCCAAGAAGTAAGTGGCAAAGACTACTTATAAACCATGTCCATGTTTAGACAGAGAGATTGGGTAGATGTTCCTGGGTGGGGATTTTCGGTTGTTGCTTCCCAGCCATGGGAATCACACATTCAACCCTTTTTCGCACACTTGATTCCTTTTACGTTGAAGGATGTGTGCACAGCTTCTATATGCTTATGCTCCTAGCCAGGGCACAGGCATCCTCTTGCACAGCAACTACTGTACATCATTTCACTTGCTGCTAACAGGGGCACACACAGTACGGATGCTGAAGGATTTCAGTGGGTCAGCATTTGAATATAACGGGTTCTGAATTCTCCTTCCCGGGCGAATACGCTGATCGAAATGAAATCACCCTTTCGGTTTTCGCACTTTGCTGATATGGTTCTCGGCACAAAAACTATATCAAAAAATATACATTAAAATTAAGCACATACACTGGTGCCTCGCTAGACGAATTTAATTCGTTCCACGGGTCAATTCTTATAACGAAAAATTTGTCTAGCGAATCCCATAGGAATGCATTGAATTTTATTTTATTTTATTTTTTGCCCATAGGAACGCATTAATTGAATTCCAGTGCATTCCTATGGGAAACCGCAATTCGCTAGACGAATTTTTCGTAATGCGAATTCATGTAGCGAGGCAACCTCTGCTCGAAAAATCCTTTCGTTAAGCGAAAAATTCGTCTTGCAGGGCGTTCATCTAGCGAGGCACCACTGTACTAGGTTAAAATGCATACTTAATGTGTATTTTTAGGATATAATGCATTTCAAACGTGCATATTTTGTGAAGAACGTACAAAGATAAGGCAGATGATTGCAATAAGGAGTGACTCTTTCTCTTCAGTTTGGTGGTCACATATCTTCAATCTTACTGTGATTGGACCTGATGATTACAGTTTTGATTTTATACTTGTTTACAGACCAACATTCCTCTCAGTACAACTGACCTGGAAGAGGTGGTCACCTACCTCATGATGTCAAAGAAAGTGAATTATATAAGCAATGATGACCTGGTTCAGTGTCAGAAAATATGGACAGATAACATAAGAGACCAATGGAGGCAGCCTAAAGAATCAAAGCCAGGTAAACAAACAAGCAAAAGTGTTAGGACATGGTTCTGTTGTCTTGACGTCGCTAACGGGGGATGAAGTTTTCAGCTTCAGTTGCTGGTGGTTGTAATAAAGGTTATCACAGGAATTCCTTGTACAAAAAAATTAAGTTGGGACTCCAGTGTGTATCGTAGCAATTTATCCTGCACCTCCAAGGATTTCTAAGAGCCTTGCTAACCCAAGCTGATTACAGATGGGAATGAAAGGCATGTTTGGCCTACATGTTTGAAAGGTGTGTTTGAATCATATCTGAATAACTTTTCATCTCCAGCAGCAATGGTCTTGCGGCGTCAGTATTCACGTAAAATAATTGAGTGGCATGACTGGGCCAACCCAGGGCCGGTGCTAGGGTTTTTTGCGCCCTAGGCGAGATCACCTTCTCCCCCCCCCCAATTTCCCAGATGAAATAAAAAAATAGGGGAAAAAATAAAAAAAATAGAAAATAGAAAAAATAAAAAGTAGAAAAAATAAAATAAAAAGAGAGTTCCTTGGTTGTTGGTGAGGGGAAGGGGTAAAAAGCAGTCTCTTTACCTTGTCAGCTAGCAGCCTTCCCTGTTTCTGGCGCGGCCTTCCCCTGCTTCCTCTGGAGCCCAATCTCGGCGTGCTAGCTGCTGGAGGAGTAGGCCCGGCTTGAGCGAGCGAGCAGGGAGGGCCCCGTCCCTAGGCCCGGGCTGGGTGGCGCAAGGCGCCAGGGCGCCTGGCCATCAGGGGCACGGAAGGAGCGCCGAACTCAGCGGCTTCAGGTGGGCGGCGGGCAGGCTGGCCAGCGCCCCCTCCATTTTGGCACCCTAGGCAGCTGCCTAGTTCGCCTTAATGGATGCGCCGGCCCTGGGCCATCCAGCAAACCATGCCAGCGGGGGGTGGGGAGGCCACCCTCAGTTTTCAGTCCATGCTTTCGCTCTTCTTCAAAAGATACTCTGCTGTCCAATACAATATCTTGTAAGGCTGCCATCCTAGCCCATAGTCAGAAGCTAAGGAGCTGCCGCTGCAGTTCTTCCACTCCTGCTGGCCAGGGACAAAGGTGCAGGGAAAAGTGCCCCTTTGCTGTGCCAACTCCAAGGAAACCCCAACAAATGCAATTTAGAGTCAAAAGTACAGGCTTTTTATGTCAAGAGCTGTATTTCCTTCAGTGGTGTGTGTGTAATCTGTTAGGGGCTGCAGGCCAGTAGAGGTGGAGCCAGAGGCAAAAGCGTTCTGAATTAATATCAGAAATAAGGGCTGCTTTGTTTTGGTTTTCACCATAGCTACCTGCTTTGGACTTGAGGACCCTTTGGGTCCCTTCCAATTCCACAGTTCTATGAGTCTGTACCTCAGATTAGAATTCCCAGTGCAGTGCAGATGCTCCCAGAAGTAAGCCGTACTGGATTTGAGGTGATTACTCTCAAATAAGTATTTCAAGGGAATTGCTTTCTTTTAATACAACAGGCCAGAATTGTCAGTTTGCATTTCTTAGTGCAGAAAGTATTGATCTTTTCTAATTAATTCAATAGGGTTCTGGAGGATTCTCTGTGTGAAAGAAACAAGCAGAAGGTTACTGATGTGAGGGTTATTCCTTCTGAGAAGCTGAGGACAGATGGTTTAAACTGGTTCTCTTATCTCTTTCAGTCAATGTCACGCTGGCTATAAAAGTATTAGGGCCAGAAGGAGCCTGGGTTTCTCTTTCTCTTTCTATCTCTTTTCCTTCGGGTGTGGTGTTCTGTACATAGTATGCTTAGTGTTAAGGTTTAGGCTTATTATAAGTTATTGTAAGTTTAAGTTAAGTCTGCTGCAGCTGGATTTCTTATGGACTGTGCCAATCCTGAATGTATTGGATTTGTGACCATTATGTTCATTTGCCTTCAGTAGCAGTAAAGCTCTGCTGGATTCAATATTAATTGCCTCTGGTCTATTTTTGGGGAATCCTGCAACGTGTTTTAAGTTTTTACTCTACTAACTAAACATTGGAGTTCTGCTCTGGATCAATACTGAGTAGAATTTCATGACAAGAATGGCTACTGTTCACTTTGAAGAGCCCTGTGAGGAAAAATATCTCATGAAGTCGTCCCATGAAGAGAGAGAATGAGCCAGCATGAGGGAAAAGGCATTAAACTGTCGGGCGATAGGTGCTTGCTGGTGGTCACGGCGCAGATTTCGTGTGTGTGAGGAATTCTGACAGGTTTATAATGCAGTGTCTCTTTCCCCCTTTCTCTCCTTCTGAAAGAAGCAGAAGAGCTCCCACCTTCCGCACCACACAAGTCTTGTAGGAAAAGCGTTACATTCTCCAAACATGGTGAACCAAAGATATGCCGGCTTGAAGTTCCCCCCATCAACACCGAAGTAGACCGCAGGCGTCTAACTTATAATCAGATGGAGGAAGCTGGGAAAAGATACCGGGAAATGAAACGGCGGGCTAAGGTACCGTGTTTCTGCGGCAGAACTCTTTGCACCTTTGTTCTCTTGCTTTGACTCTGGAGGCCATAAGTAGTGATCCCTCTTTCAAGCCACCTTCGACGCTGTAAAAGGAAATGTCGAGTTACTCCTCGAACGCTGTCTTACTCTGTTGAGTTGGCCCCAAACCTTGGGTTTTGCAAGTTAGACTTACTCCATTCACAGCAGTGAGTCAAATCCCCCTGCTAACTGGACGCTCCTTTCAGCAATTTCTCTTTCCATTTTCTGTCCCCAGCATTACCTTCCACACTGATTCCCCCTTCCCTCAGAGCAGATTTTGGGGTCACTAAAAGGCTGCAGGAGGAAGGGAGAAGTTTTTTGGGGGGAAGCTTCTCAGACCATTTTCAGGTACCTTTTCACAGATCGGGGGTGGGAACTCATGTCCCTCCAGTTGTTGTCGTTGAACTCCAACTCCCACCATCCTTGACTGTTGGCCATGCTGGCTGGGGCTGATGGGACTTGGAGTGCAGCAACACCGGCTGGGACACAGGCTCCCCACCCCGACAGCAGTCTTTCCTCAGGGTTAGAAAGGTCAGGAATACATAAGGTCATGACTGGGAAACCTGCTGTTGAACCAAGAATCCCATCATCCCTGGCCATCAGTCCTGTTGATTAGAATTGAGAGGAGTTGCTGTCCCGACAATATCTGGAGGACCACACTTCCCCGCAAGCCCAGTATTAGTAGGTCCTTTAATTCTCAGCGGCGTTGAGATGTTTTGTAACAACAGAGGCAATGTCTTTCCGTTGCAGAGAAAGACCAACCCCATAGAGTACGCAGAACAGTGTCAGCTTGTAAAATCCGGAGACGCGGTTGTGGACGGCCACTGCTTTCCGAGCACCATCCAGGGTGAAATGGGAGAGCTGGTGGACAAACACCGGATGGCTTGCCACCTGGTCTACACTCAGTGTCTCAAGCTGTGTGAAAAATACGGCATCCCGCTTACCGAGAAGATGCTGAAAAGGGGTATGGTGAAACAAGGGGACTGGAGGGAGTGCTGTATATATATATCATCAAAGCAGGGTGGTATTTACACTGGCTCAGGGTCGGAATCACCTGCTAACCCCCCCCCCCCAAATACCTAGGCAGAATAACACTGTTACATAGTTGTTCTAAGGTTTGGTGGATGGTGGATCTGGTATAACAAAGAATACAGTTGACTCAGGTTACAACCCTAAACCCACTTGCTTAGGGAGTTGTGTTCTAGTGGACTTATTTCCGAGTAAAGATTGTGTAGGGCTTCACTGCGGAACTTAACATACAGCCTGTTGGTATCCTGCGATTCCATACAAGTGCTCCACAAGCACACCAACTTGGCTGCATTTCTTGATCTTAGGAAGGTAGGCTTTAGAGCGCGGGCAATGCCCATCCAAGTTCTGTAAGCTAGGGAAAGGGGAGAGGGAGATTGGCTGATGCAGAGTTATGCCAGCAACACCCAATTAAATCAGATGAACCGGCTCGTGTTGGGCTCTTTCAGGCAAGCTGTCTGCTCTAGAGGTCTACCACTCAAGTGAGTCATGGGAAAATCCACAAGTTGCTTGAACCTACCTAGGATTATTTTTATAGCTAAGGTAGAAATGTCACTGTTATGTGGGTTGACTGTAATGCCCTACTTATTTCTTTCTTTTAAAATTTTCGTTTTCTGTACCATCAGCTTTGCTCTACCCACCGGACAAAATTGTAAGAGAGGGGAACCATTTCCGCAGGATGAGACAACCTGGAGGTTATTATGACCAATCTATGTACCGATCAAGATTGCTGTCAGAACAATCAAGCACTTCGGGAGACAAAAAAAGGTTTGTTTGGTTTTTGTTTTTGTTTTGAAGTCAAGAAGATATACAAATAGGTTTGGTTTGGTTTGGTTTGGTTTGAAGATAATATCCTATTACAGTTCCTGTACAATCAGCAGAGAAGTCCTTGCAAATTCTCATGCTGGAATTTCCTTGCTGCAACCAAAGCCAGGCAACTGAGCATTTTGAATCGATTGGGCACTTTCAGTCCACAGCTCCCTGGCTTAATTGTACATGGGTGTTCTGGGCAACTTTCACAGGGAATATAGGCTGTTAGCTGCATAAGGTTAGGGTGCCTGGTTTTGAGCCAGTGTGGTGTAGTGGTTAAGAGTGGTAGACTCGTAATCTGGGGAACCGGGTTCGCGTCCCCGCACCTCCACATGCAGCTGCTGGGTGACCTTGGGCTAGTCACACTTCTTTGAAGTCTCTCAGCCCCACCCACCTCACAGAGTGTTTGTTGTGGGGGAGGAAGAGAAAGGAGAATGTTAGCCACTTTGAGACTCCTTTGGGTAGTGATAAAGCGGGATATCAACCCAAACTCTTCTTCTTCTTCTTGACTGAAGTACCATACAGTGGTACCTTAGGTTACAGACGCTTTAGGTTACAGACTCCGCTAACCCAGAAATAGTACCTCGGGTTAAGAATTTTGCTTCAGGATGAGAACAGAAATCGTGTGGCGGCGGCAGGAAGCCCCATTAGCTAAAGTGGTACCTCAGGTTAAGAACCGTTTCAGGTTAAGAACGGACCTCCAGAACGAATTAAGTTCTTAACCCGAGGTACCACTGTACCTTAATGCAGCCCCAAGAACTGCGGGAAATGCTCCTGAGGCTTGAACAGCACCAAGGCTTGAAGTAAGTGAGGGGGTGGACTTTGAGCATCGGATGCCTCACCTGGTACGAGCAAAAGCAACAGCACTAGCTGATGCAAAGTCCAGAACGCTGGACTGGAAGGTCTTAGGATTTCTATGCCACATCCATGCCCCTGCTTCAGAGCACAGCCTGCTTACGGCCTCCAATACTGTGTCACTGGCTTAAAATCATTTCCTCAGCCACGTTTGAACAACAGCATTTTTGCTGCTTTGCTGCTGCAAAAATAGTAGAAGGCTTGCGGACAAATGCTGTTCTGAGTGTTTTCTTGTCTTCTCCCTCTATTCCCCTCTTGGTGTCTCTAAACAAATTGTTTATCCTTCTCCCATAGAAAGAAGACGACAGAGGTTAAGAAGCCAGAGGTCCAAAAAACAGACAAGAGCCTTAACACCCGCTATAAGTCATACAGAGAGTTTTGGAAAGTAATGAAGTATGTGTTCAATCTGCTGGGAGTTATCCTAGATTTTTACCGGTGCTTGCAATATAGAGCTGTTCCATTGAGTTTGGCCCCCTCAGGCTGCAATCCTACCCATGTCTACTCGGAAGCAGTAAGTGTGGTGAGGATTGCAGCTTTATTCTTTCAATAACTGACCCTTCCTATGGAAGTTGCCCTGGTCACTCTGCAAAAGGTGATTGGTGTCTTGTCTTAGTAAGGACGAAAAGCCACTTCTGGGGCCTCTGTCTCTAAACCACATGGGACAAATGTTTAGCTCACATAAAAGTAGTGGCGGGGTTATTAGGTTTTTATTTTGATTATGTATTTTGTGGTTTCATATTTTGATTTTATTCTGTCAAATGCCCTGAGACCTCTGGGTATAGGGCAGTATATAAATTCAAAAACAAAAAACCCCTCTCCCACACAGGCTGCCTCTTTTTTGCTTATTAAATTAGTATACCGCCCTATGCTCATACATCTCAAGGTGGTTCACAACATAAAATTGCAATGTAAAAAACACAAGAAACTGATGGGAGGCATTCCTGTGCCGCTGAGGACACTGAGAAAACTGTACGCGTCTGGTTGCTGCTCTGCGGCTGCACCCTTACCTGCCCTCGCACCTGATGTCCCGTAGGACATTTGATGTGGGACAAGCAGGCATAGTTTGGAAAACAGCCTTGTGAGCCAAATGAGGTCTCCCGCTGTCCCTAAGCAGGCCCACAGGCTGGACATTCCTTGGTTAGCAGCAGGCCCCTCTGCAGTTGCCTGTTCACAGGTTCGGTTTGTGGTTCCACTGCTTCGCAATCAGATGTTTTTTCCCTCAGTGGAGCAGCTTTGCCGGTCTGCAGAGGAAATAAATCCATGTGCAGGCGTGGTTTGAATCCAAAACGCGCCTGCAAACAG
The DNA here is from genome assembly GCF_963506605.1 of Zootoca vivipara. Taxonomy (NCBI): domain Eukaryota; kingdom Metazoa; phylum Chordata; class Lepidosauria; order Squamata; family Lacertidae; genus Zootoca; species Zootoca vivipara. The sequence goes on along the minus strand of NC_083277.1, from coordinate 36,683,698 downwards.
ACCAGTCAGCTGATCGGCGCAGGCAGCAAGCCCCTTCAAAGTGGCCTCAGGTGATGGCCTCAGGTGCTTGATGGAAGGAGGGCCAGTTCGCAATCTGGTCCTTGGGCTGAAAGCAAGCTCCCCACTCCTGTTTTGCATCAGCCTGCTGGCTGCTCCCTCTATTCTGGAGGCTGAGGTGTTGCTTCCCACCACCAGTGCAGACACGGGGAAGAGTGTTCGCAGGGCGAGTGTTCAGAATAAGTCAGGGACTTGTCCGGTGATCAGTGCTGGCAGAACCGGTTGCTACTGCCTTCTCTTTGAATTCAACCACTGCATTCAGTGAGCATGCTTCAGTCAGTGTGAATGAGTGCATAATATTTCCACGTGTGTTACACGTGGTACGCTTGCTACGCTTGCTTCCAGGGATTAGCTCTGGAATCGGGCTGAAATATTTCAGATTTACTGTTTGGATAGAAATAGGTGTTGGGTCTGGGGCTCCTCTATCTGTCAGTCGACGGTTCACCAGATTTCTCCTTTCCAGCTTGGCCACCTAAGCTCACAGTGGATTTCTTTTTGCAGGCCTTACACAAAAAAAGCGCTTCCACCAGATAATTATTTCACTGGTTATCACGTAACCTTAGCTGAATCAATGGGCATACTTGTGGAACAATATGTGGAAAGGTATGGCACACAATGTTTCTTCTTTTCTTTTAGAAGAGTTTTTTAAAACAATTTGTACCTGAAGGAATTTCCTCATGCAGCCTTTTGATTTAAAGGTTTGGTTGGCCTCCTCCCTTCCCTCTCCTCACTTTTTCCCCACTCTGCTTTGGTTTCTTCCCGTTCCTAGGTTTAACAAGAATATTCTTTAACTCTGCTTCACTCTTTTATTCTCTCCCTGCTTGTGTGCATTCCCTCAAACTCCTCATCCCATCTTTATTTAAGGCTGTGTCCACACCATGCTTTTAAAGCACCGTGGTATCACTGTAAACAGTCAAAAGAATCCTGAGAACTGTGGTCGCTAAGGGTGCTAAGAGTTGTTCCCTTCACAGAGCTACAGTTTTCAGAGTCACCTGCAAATCGGAGTTGCACTCTGAGAATTGTAGCTCTGTGAGAAGAATATGGGTATCCTTACAACTCAGCACCCTTAACAAAACACGGTCCCCAGGATTCTGTAGGTATGGCTGTTAAAGTGGTGTAATAATGCTTTAAATGTCAGGATGGTGCCTGCCATCTCCATCATCTGGGGATCCTTAGATCTAGATTGTTTTCACACACTAAAACCACATCCTGTAGAATTCTATCAGTTGTATTTCATCTGCACAATCATCATGAATTTCAGGAACCAAAATGCTTTTTCTGTGCAGCCAGAGCAGGAGCAGTCACCATTAAGGAAAAGAGGTTGGAATAGGCACAGAGAGGGGGGGGGGAGAGAGAGAGAAGACTCTCCCTGGATCAAGTGACTTTTCCCCCTTAAGTTCTCAAAGCTCTTAACCTAGCTCAAGGTTGTCATCTGAATGAGCCAGATGTTTAAATGAGAACCAATCACAGTCAGTCCACCATTTGAAAAATAAGACTTAAGAGCCATCTTGCCCAAAAATGGCAACTAGACATTCAATTTTGGTGACTGTAACCTTGGTTTAAGGCATCATTTGGCGACTAGCTTATATATCTGAGTTTCTAACGCTACTCTACTCCAAAGCTAGGCCTCCTTTCCATTTTACGTAGACTTGCGTATTTTCATATTGTACAATATTTTCATGAAGCCTGAATATTGTGGTTGTGCGTTGGTTTGTTTTTTCACACTAACAGTATTTCCTTGGATTTTGTTTTCAGTGAGCTAAGGAAGATGTTTGCCCACCTGAATCCCAAGACTGACCCAAATAATTTCTGGCCAGGACATCTTCTTAGCCAACTGCGTCTCTTTCTACCCGAGGAAGCCCGTGACAACGGGAATGCTATATTCAGCCACGTTCCTCGCACGTCCCCAGCCTATCCTGCAAGATACAATCCTGACCGCAGCTGGCCAGTCAATGACCAGGGATACGTGTTGTACGGGGATCCAGAATCCCAAAAGCGTAATTATTATATTTGACGGTGTTTCAAAATGTTCCAGAACGCTGACATTTCATGAGCACATGACTACTCCGGCGGATCTGCTGTGAAAAGCCAATATCCTAAGCAAAACAAGGACATGGTAAGAAGATTGCAGTGAAAGATGGATGGCAACAGTCTTGTTTGGTTAAAGGGGTTTTTCAGGGCTGTCAGTAAACTAATAATAATAATAATAATAATAATAATAATAATAATAATAATATACATCTGGCTTCCCCAGCACTCTGGGTGGCTCCCAACATAATATTAATAATAATTAAAAAATGAAAAAACATCAAACATTAAAAACTTCCCTAAACAGGGCTTCCTTCAGATATTTTCTAAAAGTCATGTGCCCCAACTGCATTTTCTAACTTTAGGCATTCCGAAGATGAGGAAGTAAATGCATGGGTTTAGGGGGCCTGCTTGCTAGGTCCCCCAGACCCCATTGCTGATTTTGTCACCCTTGTATTATCTCAGTATTTTCCAAACTTGGGTCTCCACCTGTTTTTGGACTACAATTCCCATCATCCCTGACCATGGGTCCTGCTAGCTAGGGGTGATGGGAATTGTAGTCCAAAAACGGGCAGAGACCTAATTTTGGGAAACACCAGGAGTGTTTATGTATCTATGGAGAATCAGGGTTCTTAAATGTATGGGGAGACTCTACAGGTACAGAAGGCTGGTCCCAGGTTCTAGCACAGGGATAGGCATCCTGGGGCCTTCCAGGTGTCGTTTGGCCCCCAAGTCCATCAGCTCCAGCTAGCATGGCCAGTGATCAGGGATGACAGGAGCTGTAGTTCCACAACACCTGGAAGACCACTGATCCCCCCTCCTTGTTCAAATATTACTGGAGGTGTTTAGAGAATTCTCTTTATCCAATCATTTTATACATCACAGTCAAGGCCCTCTCTTGGTCACCTCCCAGCACCCTGGCAAATTGAAAAGCTCAAAAGGCTCTTAGCCTTTTCTTATAGGAAAGGTGACCTGATTAATTGGTCCCTGAAATTCCTCTTTCTACACCTTTTCCATCACTTTGGAGTCCTAGAATGGGCTCGTGCCTTGCTTCCAAGCGTGATGCAAAGTGCTGGCATTAACTGAAACGTCCTAATTTGCTCAGGATCCAAGGGCCTTAAACTTGGGTGGTCAGACATCAGGCATGCAGGATCTGTTTTGGGGAAGAGCTGTAGATCTGTGGTAGAGCGCATGCTCTGCATGCCAAAAGTGCCAGGTGACACCCATGGCATCTGCAGAAAGGACAAAGACATGTGCCTTTAACCCTGGAGAGGCACTAGCATCCATGTAGGCAACAGCTAAATGGACCAATTGTCTGGCTCAGTATAAAACAGGTCTTTATGTTTCACAAACTAGAGGGTGAAATAGTAGCTGGGGGGAAGGGGGAGACATTGAAATTAACGGGCATGACTGTTACTTCCATTCATTTCAACTGGTTTACTCTGAGTAAAACTTAGTTGAATGCCCCCGAGCACATGCTCAGCCCAGGAATTTGCCCCAGAGCTAAGCTCACAATCCTTTAATACAAAAACACCTGATTCTTCCATAATCTTTATTTTAGCACATAGTTTGGGGTGGGGGGAGTCTTAGTTGTTGCTATAGTTAAAACAGTTGGGAGCCAGAAACATTTGCAAAAACATCCAGAGGTCCACCAGTAGATCGTCATGTTCCTTCTTTGTACTTCTGCCTTAAGGATCACTGCATGAATGAGCAATCGGCTTAAGATCTGCCTTAGAGGTTCCCCACTGGGCAATGTGAGGCAGGTGGTGACTATTGACAGCGCCTTCTGTGTGGTGGCTTCCTATCTTTAAAATTCTATCCCTGGGGTGTTTTTCTAACATCAAGTCTTCTCTTTTTTGTGCCCTTTTATTTTCCCAGGCCTTTGTGTTTTAAGTCTCCTTTTATTGGTTTCACTCTTTTCTTAAAAGGTTTGTTGCTCTTTGTTTCTTGATTGTATTATGATTTCATTATTATTATTATTATTATTATTATTATTATTATTATTATTATTTTGTAAGCTACTTTGGAAGTCCTTGAACAGGTGAATGGAAAAAAGTATATGTATATGTGTGTGTATATATATATATATATATATATATATATATATATATATATATATTCCTTTTTATGGGCAATTAGAACAGTATGTAGTATTCAAAATCCAGTCACATTAAAGATATGTATAAAGGTATTATAATCCCGGCAGGCTTTTTCAGTCTCTTTCCTATTAATCTCTAGTACTGAATGCCTTTTTTCCAAACAGCAGCCACACTCTGTTGATCTTTCACTTAACTATCCACTATAACTACAAGATCTCTTTCCTAGTTTCTAATGGTCAGTTTAGATCAGGCATCCCCAAACTTCGGCCCTCCAGATGTTTTGGACTACAATTCCCATCTTCCCCAACCACTGGTCCTGTTAGCTAGGAATCATGGGAGTTGTAGGCCAAAACATCTGGAGGGCCGCAGTTTGGGGATGCCTGGTTTAGATCCTATAAGCATATATTGGCTATGGTAACCCATGACACTTGTTGGGACGCAAGTGGTGCTGTGGGTTAAACCACAGAGCCTAGGGCTTGCCGATCAGAAGGTCGGCGGTTCGAATCCCTGCGACGGGGTGAGCTCCCATTGCTCGGTCCCAGCTCCTGCCAACCTAGAAGTTCGAAAGCACCTCAAAGTGCAAGTAGATAAATAGGTACCACTACAGCGGGAAGGTAAATGGCGTTTCTGTGTGCTGCTCTGGTTTGCCAGAAGCGGCTTTGTCATGCTGGCCACATGACCTGGAAGCTATACGCCGGCTCCCTCAGCCAATAACACGAGATGAGCATCGCAACCCCAGAGTCGGTCACGACTGGACCTAATGGTCAGGGCCCTTTACCTTTACCTTTTAACCCATGACACTTAGCCAAACAATGGCTATTAGGCATGTACAAGTGTGTGGAGACTGACAGCAGTACTCACAGCTGCTTAGCTTCTGCTGCCATGCCACCCAGAGCTAAGCCACAATCTCCCCTCGGAAAATAGCACAAACAATAAGCCAGCCCAGGTATAGATGTAACACTAAGCCAAACCTTGGCAGCAGCAGGACCCAGGGAGGACTGCAGCAACCACAATCCCACACATTTGCTAGTTCATGCTATTCACATTATGGAGTTGGGGGTGCACTGTTGTTGCACCTCTTTCTGCTTACTCTTACCAGTTTGTTGCCTGTTCAGCATCAGGAACTCTGTAATTATTCACAGTCTGCATGCCTTTAAAGCAAATCTGAATCACATTTTCCCCTCTCAAGCAATTCTGGGCACTGTATTTCACCCCTCACAGAGTTACAGTTCCCAGAAACCTTTAACAAACTCCAGTCCCAAGAATTATCTGAGTCTGAGGGAAAGAAAATGCCTCGAATGTGGTTCAAAGCCATAGTGTGTACACAGTCAAATGCTAATCGCTGTGCCAGACACTGTCTAATAGGTATTCCTTTTCTGGACGTTCCAGTAGCAATGCACCTCCCATTGCAATTTTTTATTGCAGTAGAGTGTTAACAAAATACAGTATCCCCCAATAAAATGCTTGGCACTCCTTAAAACAAATGGTTTATTTACTGAGTTAATAAATTGTATTCAAAGCCTGATCGTCTAGAAGGGGTTGCTCTTTACTGCTAGATCGCACAATAAACAATTGCCATATCTTCCCGTGTGTAGGACTATATTTTTCCCCTATTTTTTCAAGTTTAAAATTGGGGGGGTCTTCTTATACACGGATAGTGCATATGGGGGATTTCTTTATTTGGAGTCCCCAAAAATGGGATTGTGTTATACATGGGAGGGGGGGTGTTATACACGGAAAAATACACTAAACTATTGCCAATATTCCAGCACCTTCAGAGTGCTTCAATGTGTGTAGAATGCAAGGGAACGTGAAATATCGGTTAGAAAAATATATACTTGATGACTTCTGATACTGAAGGTTGGATTAATTATGTGCAAATAAAAGAGGGCTGCCAATTCCAAATAAGGTTGCCAGTGGCTACACATTAAAAAATGCTTTGGTATATACAGTATTTGGGGTGGTTAATTCCAGCATCCACCAAGCTCTCCTTATATTTTCAAAGGCAGGTTTTGCATCTATTATCTAAAACTGCACCATTTCCCTAGAGGATTTTCAAGGCAGGTTGCTTGTTCTCCACATAGTACCATGGGAGCTAATAAATGCAAATCAATTTCATGTAGACTATCTGTGTGAACTTCATGAGAATCTGCCATGCCAAACCCTAGTGCTGCAAAGTTTTAAGCACATCTCTTTTAATATGAAACCCAGACACAGGGATAAGCAGGAAATTCTGAATCATCAACAAGCATGTCTTCAAGAGATGATTATCATAACTAAGAACCTGTTCCCTGTGTGAACCTGACAGCAAATCCCATTGACCTTGACGGGATTTGCTTTTGAGGAGACTTGTCCAGGATTGTGCACACTGCAAATGTACAATGGTCTGTGTAATAGTCTGTTTTTAAACTCATAAAACTGGTCTCTTTGGAAGACGAGCGTTTTATTTACCAGAAAACTGCCGTAGAAGAAATAGGGTTTGTTTGTTTTTTTAATGCGGGGGCGGGTGAAACTTGCGAACAAATCCACGAGGCGGTCAGAACCAACCGCAGCAGCTACGGCATGGAGATGGCGCCTGCACTACCCATGTATGACCACCAGGTGACCCTGTGGCAGCAGCACCTGCTCAAGCTCCCCACCACTCAATTCCTAGACTTTATGAGTAGACTGATACACGGGATTTCACTTCCGATTCGTTTAGCCGCACCACCACCACCACGCCATAACTTCTGCTTCTACTTTTTATTCATGGTTAAACATGAAGCTGTCCAATCCTTGCCAAAACCTCCAATTCCTTCGTTGCTATCTATGGGCACGCTTTTGTTAGAGGGTAGCATAAAAAAAGCTTTCATGCGAACCCGAAATTTTCCCGCCCAGGTTTTTCTACAACTTTCTTATTTCTGAGCTCCTGCCCCTCTGTTACAGCTTGCCGGAAGTGACGTTTACAGGTCCTCAATATCCCTAGCTAATCTCACAGAAGCTAATATGGTAAGTAAAGTCTGAAATATTCAGCCAGGACGTTTTTCGATAATAAAATACACGTTAGGGTTCTGTTTAGAAGGACCAGAGGCTTGAGCGACTCCGCCTTTATACCTTCGGTGTGGCTCTCACCAGATCTGCCAGGACCCTACAGCGGTGTCCCATCAACCCTTGCGGCTTCCGTCTTCGCTCTTTCTCTCCGCGCTCCCTCCCTGCGCGGGTGCCGCCATTCTCCAGCAGGTAAGTCCGGGAGATCCGTTGTCATCCTTGCCGGGAGAGGCTCCTGAGAGAGGTTTGCCGCTTCCAGGGGCAGCTTGGAGACCTTCTCTGCCGGTGCCGGTCGCTATTTCCAGGGCGGGGAGTTTGGGGGCGCTCTTGGGGCGAAGCTCGGTTTCCCTTTGCTGAGCTAACTTGGCATGGAGAGGGCGGGAGGCGAGGGCAAAGCAGACAAGCACAAGGGCCTGAAAGCTTAGCCCTCGCTCGCCAGAGCAGCACAATGGGTCCGTGGTGGTCCATGGAGGAGAAACTGGACAGAACTCCTAATAGGGTTTGAGCTTTTCTGACAAGTAAATCTTCGAAGGTGGAAGCCTTGATTTCAAATAAAGAAGCTGCTCGCTAACTGAGCTTTTTCGCCGCGGATAATTCAGCTTTCTAAATCGACCTTTTCAACACAGCGCTTAGCACAGCCTTGATGTGCATAAGGTTCCGGCCCTGATTTACCTCAGCTCCTTTGGCATAATCTTTTAACAGTGGTATTTATTCGGAAGTCAGTTTTATCGGGAAAATTCATAAAGGTGTAGCAGATGAATGTATATTTGTTAATAGACACGAGTAACTTGGGTTCATTAATTTCGGGGGCCCTGCTGAGTAAAATTTGGTTGGATGCACCCCATAAATATTTCATAAGTGTGAACACTTGTGTATCATCCACCTTCAGTCAGCGTGCGAAGTGGGATTAAGTTGCTGCCCCTCCCACAGCCTCCATATATTTGGTGGAAGGTGTGAGGATTCTACTTGGGTACAATTGTAGACACAGTTTGGGAGCTTGGCAAGCAGCCACAATTCCAAGTGATGGAATACACAAATCATGAGAAAAAGACTGCAGTACAGTTAGTTACCATTTTGAATCAGCCCAGCCCGCTTGTATTATATCTGATTGTTACTAATTTCATGAAATATTTTTTTAAATGGAAAACTTAACATGGAAAGTTAATAGCAAGAGGATAATTTCTGTGAAATCTTGCACCTCATTTTACTAGCAATGGGTTTACTTACAGCATATGTTACACAAGCAAAGCCCAATAATAAAATGTATTTTAGGCCTAGGACATTACTGCATTTTAAAAAGGTTTCTCTACTCTAAGTAGATGTGGGAGAAAATAATTCAGAGTTCTGCTTAGGGAAGCTTTTAATGTTTAATAAATTATTGTATTTTAATACTTCTGTTGGAAGGCGCCCAGAGTGGCTGGGGAAACCCAGCCAGATGGGCTGGGTATAAATAATATATTATTATTATTATTATTATTATTATTATTATTATTAATTTGATTACCTCCCAGGACCGCATCTGGAGAGCTTTTCATACTCTTCCAGCTTTGGACATGGTAGGGAGAGGAGATGCGCTGCTACAGGGTGGTTTTATTTGGGGGGAGGTAATTATTGCCTATAGTGTGTTGATTCCTTAGGTATGCTCTGTTTTTGTTAGACACTATGCCGGCCCTCAGACCCCTCATCAAGCCTAAGATCGTCAAGAAGAGGACCAAGAAGTTCATCCGCCATCAATCTGATCGCTATGTCAAAATTAAGGTAAGGTGTCCTTTTGATGAATCACCAGATATTAAAATACTCAAGTGCCAGCTTGTGTTTTGGTTTTGCAGCACTGGCATGGTAATGTATTAGATCTCTGAAAAGATGCTGCAGCTGTTGAGGCTTTGATATTCTTTCTTCCTTGTTTTTCTATAGCGTAACTGGCGGAAGCCCAGAGGTATTGACAACAGAGTCCGCAGAAGGTTCAAGGGCCAAATCTTGATGCCCAACATTGGGTATGGTAGCAGTAAGAAGACAAAGCACATGTTGCCTTCAGGATTCAGAAAGTTCCTTGTCCACAACGTCAAAGAGCTGGAGGTGCTGATGATGAGCAACAAGTGAGTTTGAAAAGGGATTCAGGGATGCCATGTTGTGTTTGAAGATTTCTGGCTTGGTTGCAGGAGTGGTAGTCACTGAATGGAAAAAGATTTTGGGAGTTGTGGGATCTAGCTCCTCTCATACACCTCTGTTTTTCTTTCCTTGATGGGATACTGCTACTAGCCATCTCTTCCCCATCCATTTCTTTTGTTTTTCCTTTTGGATCTTCCACTTTTCCTATCTAGGATTAGAACTCAATCTGTCACTGCTGGAAGGTTTACCACTAGAAAATCTTGTATATTACAATATTAATATTTCTTTAATGTCATAATGCTGAGGAGAGAAAGATTGTTTTTGCACTTGGGAAGGTCATTGCATTCTTTAAAGTGTTCAAAGTACAGCAGAGTATCAGATGGTACCATTTAGGTATCTGCCTCAAATATAATTCTGTAGGAGTTTAGGGGCTGTTGAAATTTGATGTAGGGAAATCCTGGTTCAGATTCCTGTTAGGCAGCCTGGGACAGGTTCTCTGTAAACTCTACCAAAGTGTTAATAGGCTAAAATGTCACAGCTCTTTGAGGAGGGTTATAATCTCCTATTGACTCTCCAGTATCAGCTCAGTCAAATGGGGAACAGCACAGCTCAGGCAGGTTTTCTTACTGGACCCAATCAAAATTGCATAACTATACTGCTGTTTTCCATTCACACCAGTGGGTAGTCTTTGGTGTTGTGGTCCCTCCCTTCAAATTACTCCCCTGCCCTTGACTGTCTTTCCCCAGTCTTGACTATACGAGTGGGTATTTCTGTACCTGTGGGCCCAATCAAGGCTTGTGCTCTTGGGGAAAGGGGACAGCATCCATTTCTATTAAGGCTGTTTTTTGGTATAGTTCTTGTGCAAAACCTCTGTTAAAAATGTTAAAATCCAGGTACATCTACTGCAGTTAGTCTCCAAGGTAATCTCTTACAATGTTGTAATCTTGAGAACATAGTTCCTCTGAACTGGGTTGTTGGAATTTCAGTGTGCCTTCAGCAAGCAGTGGAAATACAGTGGTACCTCGGGTTACAAACACTTCAGGTTACAGACTCCGCTAACCCAGAAATAGTACCTCGGGTTAAGAACTTTGCTTCAGGATTGGAACAGAAATTTTGCTCCGGCGGCACAGCAGCAGCAGGAGTCCCCATTAGCTAAAGTGGTGTCTCAGGTTAAGAACATACCTCCGGAAAGAATTAAGTTCTTAACCAGAGGTACCACTGTAGGGACACACTCATTGTTTGGACCATTGAAAAGAACAACTCGGGTGTAGCAATAAAGACCACCCACAGAAACATCACACCCATTACAACCTGGCCACCAAAAAAAGTACTTCCAAACTTGCACAGCAGTGATGACTGCAGTGGTATAATGTGTTGTTTTTACATAATGAATTTTCTGTGGCAAGACAAAATAAGATTAAATCTAAAATTGTATGCTGGGATTTTGATGACGTTGCATGGATGCTATGAAAACCTGAGCAGCACCTGCTGCACAATAATCCTCCATCTGGACTGTCCTTGGAGAACAATGTCCTTAGGAGCTAAGCACCCCATGGTCAACCTTGATCTGGAAGCTCCTTACACATTATTTCCTTCAGTCTTCCAATTCAGTTAACCCCACAGGAGAACGTTTAAGCCAGTGTGTGGTATTGTAATAAATGAATCCCTTACTCTTTCTGGAGTCTTCAAGTTGCATTTGGAACAGAAAAACGAGGCAGTCCTTTTGGAAGCATACTGCTTCCACATACTGTAATCTAAATGCCTCCAACCCCCATGTCAAAAGTATCCTGTGGAAAGTGGCATTTGAATGCAAAGGCCATTTCTCCTACACGTGGACTTTAACAAAGACATGATGTTTTTGACATAATAGTACGGTAGTATTTCAACATAGTGTCCCACCTGCAGGTGGAACATTCACATTAGGACTATTGTGCATTTTTCCTGAATATGTGATTACCCCCTGCTTTGCTCAGTACATACTTGACTACTTCACAGACCTCCAGCATTTAAGATTCTCACTCTGCCTTTCCTAGAATTAGATTTAGCATGGTAATGAGTGTTCGTGACACAATGCCATTATCTTTTATCAGGTCCTATTGTGCAGAGATTGCTCACAATGTTTCATCCAAGAATCGGAAGGTAATTGTGGAAAGAGCAGCTCAGCTTGCTATCAAAGTCACCAATCCAAATGCCAGACTGCGCAGTGAGGAAAATGAATAAATAGTTGCTCTTGTACAACTGTATTTAATAAAAAGTTTAAAAAAATAAAGTGTTGGAAAACTGATGTTCCTGCTGTGAGGGTATATAGAAGCAATTTTTGTAACTTCATATGAAGATCAATTGTTAGAAAGGTAGTAATATTTTATAAACTACTGCCATCTGCTAACAGGTACTGTATTTACAAACCCACCCAATTTCAATTTGCTATCATGGAAGAGGTGTACATTAGCAATGAGAAAAAAACGGGAGTTCTTAAGTCTCTAAGCTGTATCTGCTCAAGGTAAATTCACAGCTTGCTTTAAAACATACATCTTAAAAAGAGTGACTGTGCCAAACAGATATACCTCCTTTGGAACCAGCTGCAGTGCAAGCTCTTTTGCATAGTATGTGAAATGGTAATTACTAAGGTGTTCTGCTCTGAGCAGTTGGGGAAGGGCCATAGCTCAGTGCTGGAGCTCATGACTAGCATTCAGAAAATGCCAGGTTCAATCCTTGGCATCTGTCGGTAGGGGCTGGGAGGGAACCCGGTTGCGACCTAGATGGACCATACCTGTTTATTCTTAGTCTCTGTGTTGTGATCTTTCCTGCTTCCTCACTTGAAGAAAGCAGATGCTGCTTAAAATTTAGAATATAACCTCAAATCTTGTACAACCCTACATTCTGTTTTATCCAAGTAGAGAACACAAGCTTAGTCGTTGCTGGATGGGTAGAATATTGGGTACCTTGGAACTTCCATATCTGCATAGTAACAAGCAGTATTTTTGGAGCAACTAACTTCAACCAGAAAGTTCTCTCTCCTTAAAAAGATCAACTTGCAAGAAAAGAAAGATGCAACTGAATCAATACTGCTGATACATTTATGATCTTTATTTTCATCAGATGTGTTTCATGTAGAACAAAAAAGGTGACACCCTGTTTTATAAATAGAGCACTTTAGTGATTCACAGACTGACTCAAATGGGGGGAAAATCCTATGTGAAGCTTAATAATCCACGGTTGCAAGAAATTAACATTTTCTCTGCTGTACTGTCAGATTTAAATAGCAGTATGTTGATGTTAGCATTTTTAACCAGATGGTGCCATTTCATTATTAAATACTTCATACCAGAGAGATCAATGGTTCTTGGGAGTGACATGCTAACTTTTTGTATTTTAAAATGCTTTGGTATCAAGCTTTCATGGGGGGGGGATAGTAAATACCCAGCTGCTGCATTTAAGAGGTATGTGGTAACAGACGAATATTAAGCATAAGGCATTCCATCATGGAAGACAGTTGGGTTACTTTCATAGTTTAGCACTTCAGTTCACCTGCTACTATGAAAGTCACTCAAGTCAGTGTAAAATTAGCAGAGATAAAATTCACTAATTGAGGCAGTTATGAGATATTTGTAGCCATTGACTAATGGCTTGAGCATAGCATAACTTCATTTATCACTGTTTTATAAAATTGCATGATAGTGTCACCACATCAGTGATTGCAAATATAGTCTATGCACAACTTTTGGCAAAAAATCATGATTGTGTATTTGAGCTAAAGAATAAGTGACCTTAAAAGTGGTGTTATCCTATTGATCAACAGGCCTTACTGTCACTTTTATGTTTCTAAAATCATGCCTGTTTAAATAGAAAGTTGCCATTTTTAAAATGACATCTGCATCTAAAATCAGCTATAGAATATGATTGTCCACCCTCAGCATAGTGGAGTGTAAGGAGGAGGAGAAGATTGGGAGTTCTAGCTCAAGTCCATTAATTCTGCAGCAGACAATGAAGTAGAATCCTTTTGAATGCTTTCAAAAAGTGAAGACATTTCAGGATTTGCTCTGATCTGAGAATAAAATTCTGCCATCACAGGGCTTTTATCTACATCAGGGATGGTCAATAAGGCAGCTACTGCCCTCATTGCTGAGCGTTTCAGTTCATCTTGCTTCTCAAATTCCTGTTTCACAGAGCCAGCTTTTACCTAAGAAAAATATATTTAAGAAAAATAAGACGTTTTAAAAATGACCTTCAGGCAGAACAAAAATACGTTAATAAAAATCAAACTGACTGGCAATCCTGTAACTGCAGAAATTGCATTGAGCAAGCAGAAGTCTTTGTGTGAGAGGAACAGCAGCACTGAATAAAACAAACAGATCTTACAATGGCTTATATAGCAGAGATTTTCAACCTTTTTGAGTCCACAGCTCCCTTGGCCAACTGCATTCTTTCTACGGCACCACTGTGGGACTCAGGAGCCCAATTACATCACCATTTGCTTGCAGAGTTGGCAGCCGCTCATCCTTTCCCTCCTTGTGGAGTGTTCACTCAGCCTCTAACCTCTCCTTGGGTGTCTTCTGGGCAGCTGCTACTGTCACCACTGGTCTCAGAGTCTCCCCTGTTCTCTGAATTCCCCCCGCCCCCTGCTCCAAAGAGGTTCCTCCCAGAGGCACCATTTGCCTGCGGAGCTAATAGCCAGGGCTACTGCAACATTGATGCTTTTGCATTATGGTGCTGGAGGAGACTCTTGAGAGTTCCATGGACTGCAAGAAGATCAAACCTATCCATTCTGAAGGAAATCAGCCTGAGTGCTCACTGGAAGGACAGATCCTGAAGCTGAGGCTCCAATACTTTGGGCCACCTCATGAGAAGAGAAGACTCCCTGGAAAAGACCCTGATGTTGGGAAAGATGGGCACAAGGAGAAGGGGACGACAGACTACGAGATGGTTGGACAGTGTTCTCAAAGCTACGAACATGAGTCTGACCGAACTGCAGGAGGCAGTGCAAGACAGAAGTGCCTGGCGTGCTCTGGTCCATGGGGTCGCGAAGAGTCAGACACGACTAAACAAAAACAACTGCAACAAACATCTGTGCAAGCAAGCCTTGGGGAGGTAGAGATGTGTGAGGGCATCTGAGGGAGGGAAGGAAAGAGGGACAGAGGCCAGTGTTGCCCAGGGCATCCAGATCATTCAAGGCACCCCAGGGTGCCACAGCACACATAACTGGCTTACAGGGTTGCTCTCCAGATGTTGGGACTCCCAACTCCCATCAGTCCCAGCCAGCAGATCTAGAGGTCAGGGAATACAGGAATTGTATTCCAGCAACCTCTGGAGGGCCAAAGGTTAGCTATCCCTGGCTTACAGCAATGAAAGGTAGGTATCCTGTCTAGCCTGAGAATGGAAGGCAGGGGATCAAACAGACCTGGAAGCAAACTGCTCAAGGAAATGAAATATTTGAGCTTTCCTAGTATATTACCTTTGTAGAGCAAGTTGCTCGCAGGGGTTCAACAAGCCGTTCTAATCTTTGTAGGACTGCATTAGGACAGAGTGTTGAAAGGCGAGCCAGCATAATGAAAGTCAGCATCTAAAAAAAATATATATGGGGGAGAAAATTGAAAAGGTTGCATGAACTATTTCCCCCTGAAGAGTTTCACTGCTACAATTTCCAGTAACTTACAATCACTTTCACACAACAGGTTCAAGGAACCATCATCAGCCTCAAATGCATCACTGCACCAAAGTTCCCATTGTATTTTAAAATGATGGATTTTTCTATGATAAACCAGGGAAGCAAATGACAAAACTCCATTGTTCGGCTGTTTCCCTACTCCTAAAAACTCCGCAAGAATGGCAGTGAGTTGCAGGCTGGCAACACTTCCACCCTACTCTCCCCTTCCTATGTAGAAGTGATGTCCAAACATTGATGATCTGGGTTTCAAAACCACTAAAAGGGCTCATGTTCAAACAACACCCAGGTTTTAGGCATTCACTTGTGCACAGGGAGGAAGAAAACAGCCTTGTTCTCTATATGGCGTGGGGAGGTGAGTAACCTCCAAACAGCCCTTAGCGAAGTAGTAACATGAAATAAGCTGTGCTGCTAATGAAAAGGAAGTAGTTACCCTGATGTCATAATGATCTTTCAAGCCATCCTCCACGTGATTCAAGTACTCGTAAATGTCTAGTCTGTCAAGGCAGCTTTCCAAAAGTGTGTACATGCACTCGAAAGCAGCTTTCCTTACATCAAGGCCATCATCTACCGTGTGTTTGAATGGCCCCATTTCTACCTAAAAGAAGAAAAAGGGGAAATGCTATTATATCTGGTCATTCAAAGAGAGAAGAGCTTTCCAGTAGGCAATATCTGCATGACACCAGCATCAACAACATTTAAATCCTCTTTTCTATATCCGCTGCTGTCTCAAATATTCCCCAGAATAGACACAGTCTCTACCCTGAACAGTGAACTATTCCACATAGTTGCCCTGAGGCAACAATCCTAAAAACACCAGGAAGGAAGTTCAGTTTAACACTGAAACTTAAGTGCATAGGATTGCAGTGAAAAGCTTAAAACAAGTTGTGCCACATGGAGAGAACATAATTTCTTGAATTTTAGAAATCATTAGAAGGGATGCCAAAAATTATATGTGATGAAGTGAACAGAACTAACTTCTGCTAAAGTTTACATGTGCTATTAGACTTTTCTACCCAACCAGTAATAATCACAAATGTCTGCACTCCCCTGCTATACAAAATTTAAAAGCCCATTTATCCTTATCCTGATTATTGCCTATTTATGTTGGTAATTACTTTTGACATTAAAGCAAAGACATTATCAGCAAAGCATTTTTAATGTGTGTGTAAGCTGGGGTTTGTCAGCTTCAGTTGTCAGAAAAACATGCTACTTCATGCTACTCATAAAGGGCATTAAAATGCCATAGGGCCCATGAAACTAGAAGCCAAACCACATTTTCCTCTCTTTTTTTTTTTACAGTGAAATTGCTAAACCAAATGTCAGTCTATGCATTCTGTTTATGCAATATATGCAGACTTTAGGCAAACAGAACTATGGAGATAAACCAGATAAATCCACACACTTTACAGGAAAAAGCCAGATCACAATATGAAACTGAAATGGATAATATTTTCTACATGGATCCATACCTCCCGTATCAGTTCCCGTCTAATCTTGGTTTCATTATACAGGTGGGGCAGTACTGTACTGAGCTGGTCTCTGATCAGAGTAGGTTTGTTGTGAGCAGCAGAATTAAACATAGCTAAAGCAACACGTCGAACATTCAAGTCGGGATCCTGAAGTGTTTTTAAGAAGTCACCTGCATAGTAATAGTACAAAAAGCAGCTTTTACTTTAAAAGCAGTAGTACTCTGCTAACTTAACACGTATTTCAAGACTCACAATATTTGTCAAAAAGGTAATAGTTTCAAAACTGGCTGGGAAACAGCAATTGGTCACCTTGTCGCAGATGTGGAAGAAAATATTCTCACAAGATCCAGCATGTTCCTTTCATCAGCATGGGGACGTCACTATGAAATAACAGTCTCACTCCATAAAAGAGTCACACTCACCCCATCAACTGAGTCACACCTACAGAAACTGTGAAAACAAGGTGTTGGCACTGTAGAAACAAGCCACCTTAAACCCTCTTTTCTATACTCCTGACCCTGATGGCCCTCCAGATGTTTTGGACTACAACTTCATTAGCCCTAGCCAGCATGCGGCTAATCCAAAAACATTGGGAGGGCACAAGGTTGAGCAAGCCTGCAGTGACTAGACTAGCTGCACCTGTTATTAACACCATTCCCTTTTTCCTTCATTCTCTGAAAATTAAAACTGGAAATGGAACTCAAATGTATTAGAAATGTCAGAATATATAGCAGCAAGCAATTTCTTTTTGACAAACCTGATAATTCAGTATTGAAATTAGCAGCCTCCACATAAACTGAACTGCAGATGAGAAGTTTTGTCCAAAGCAAGATCTGTGCATGGCTGGAACTGGCTTCCACTCAGACCACAGGACTTTGCCTTTGTCTTCTCGTAAGCCCTCAAAAGTCTGATATAAAGGAGTTAAGGGATTCCCCAGAGCAGAGGGCTGTGCAGAGAAAGCCAAGGTCCTGTTGTATGAGCAAAAAGTCGTCTTGTAGAACCTTTGTTTCCATCCATGATTTTTAAAAATTTCTCTTAATTCTCCACCTATGAGGTGGCTCCAAAAACAACTAAATTCACCCACCCTTAATCAATAATAGATTACTGTAGAAATAACCAAGCCATGTATAGAAACAAACAAGTTCCTGCACAAGGAGCATCTCCATGACATAAAGGTAAAGGTAAAGGGACCCCTGACCATTAGGTCCAGTCATGACCGACTCTGGGGTTGCGCGCTCATCTCGCATTATTAGCCGAGGGAGCCCCGGCGTATAGCTTCCAGGTCATGTGGCCAGCATGACAAAGCCGCTTCTGGCAAACCAGAGCAGCACATGGAAACGCCGTTTACCTTCCCGCTGTAGCGGTTCCTATTTATCTACTTGCATTTTGACGCGCTTTCAAACTGCTAGGTTGGCAGGAGCTCACCCCGTCACAGGGATTCGAACCGCCAACCTTCTGATCAGCAAGCCCTAGGCTCAGTGGTTTAACCCACAGCGCCACCTGGGTCCCTTGGTGGTCCTTCGAGCCGACATAACCAGCACCAAAGGACCGGGGGGGGCACTCCTATCATCAGGGTTGTTTTGAGTTGTGCTCTGGCACCATGTGTGTAATATCCGCAATGTAATCAGTGCTCTTCAAGTCCCCCATTAAACCAGGGAGGAGGAACCAGGAGTAAACTCAATCCCAGTATGCCTTTCTCTGCGCTAAAGCATAATGGCTAATATATTGAGGGGGCCTTCTAAAGCATGAATTCAGCCTTGCAGTTCCACTGATTGTGATTAAAGAACTCCACCCCTAGATTCTTTATTTTTGAGTAAATGGGAATTGCAGGCAGTTGAAGCAAACCTCTTGCACAGCCACTGTGTATTTGTTAATCGTAACAAAACACTGCCTGGTATTCTGATCGCCCAGGGAGGTTTCTGTATGAAACAAATATTTACCTATGCATCCTTTAAGAAGGGGATCGATGGGCTGTGGATGATCTGAAATGGTGAATTTGATTGCAGTTACAACTGTGCTTCGAGCATATGGTGAACCTGCAATCAAAACAGAGGAAAGAATTGTCCTAAGAAAGGAGCATAGAGATCAGATAACAACATTTTATTAAGACTGCTATTCAAATTCTGCCACTGCAAAAGACACAGACAGACAGACAGACAGACAGACAGACAGACAGACACACACACACACACACACACACACAAACTAAGCCAGCAAACGGTAATATTAAGTGTGCATGACATACCTTTTTTGGTACTCTTTTTTGGTACTCAAGTGATGTTACCAGCTGGAGGACTAAAACTATAACTTTACATTCATCTCCCTGCTTAAGCCACTTGGCAGACAGCTGCAGTTTAAGCAGGGTGGTCATCTAATGGTCTAATGAAATAAAAATTTTATGCAGGCTAGCAGCAGCTGCACACTGTCAGATGAAGGTAGTATAAAGTGACAAACAAAAATGCTTAATAGTATGAGCAGAATTTTACCAGGAACATTTAGCCTGGCAAAGTAATACTGTATTGTCTAAAATGGGATTTAAAAAACCTTCCCAGTGCTTTATTCCCCAACATCAACACTGGTTTAAAGAAAAGAAAACCTCCGTTTAATTGCATTCTGGAAGCCCACACCTCTGTGATGACTCCTTAATTTCTGTCTCTGCATTAGTCACAGAGATAAGAGCCTACACCCATTTTCTGCAATGCAGAAAATTCCCTCCCAGATGAAGCCCCTTGAAATGGGGAATATAGCCATTGCTCCCCCATTATATAAAGATAGTCATCCACAGAGCTGCACTCAGACGATTCTGTCAATAGCAAGCCCAAATGAAATTGGAGCCCTCTTCCACAGCATGCTTATTTTATATACAGTGGTACCTCAGTTTACGAACTTAATCCGTTCCTGAAGTCTGTTCTTAAAACCAAATCCGTTCTTAAACCAAGGCACGCTTTCCCTAATGAGGCCTCCCGCCGCCGGTGCCCTTCCACCGTTCGGCTTCCGTTCGTAGACTGAGGTAAAGTTCGCAAACCAGAACGCTACTTCCGGTTTTGCAGAGTTCGTAAACTGAATAGCTCATTAGCAGGACTGTTTGTAAACCGAGGTACCACTGTATAGACGTATTTCTATAATGTATCACAAAATAGCAAGGCAGCGCACTGATAAACATACTTTGGGGGGGGGGGATTACAGATGATTTTTAAGGTGACTTGGCCTAATGGTTAATCCAGAACTCCCCGTTATATTTGACACCCCTCTGTTAGGCAAATGTTAAGACATCTGAAGAAAACCTACTTTGTTAATACTCTACAGAATATGTTTTCATTAGGAACGTACAAATGTAGAAGAGAACGAGTGTTTGCCCTTTTAAATAAAAGCCTTAGTTTCCCCCCCCTCTTAAATAAAGTCATCTAAATCCCAGGATAGTCCCCCCCACCCTTTTTTGTTCCCATTTTGTTCTCCTAGCTGGAATCTCTCTCTTGCCTTTTCTCCTCCGAAGCTACACACACATCAATATACAGAAGAGCCAACCAACAAATTATTATAATTTACTGCAACACCTAGCAGCCATCCACTATTATAAGAATGAATGCAAATGCATAGTTTTTAATAAGTTTCATGAGTTTTAGCTGAGTTTTTATGCACAGAGAGCTCTTTGATTAAGCCATCTATAAATCCCTCTAAATAAAATAACACCAACCAAAATCACTCTTATCTACTGGAGAGGGAGTCCCTGCCACTAGTTCCAGCTTTAAGGCCTGCCCATGGGGACCCCACCTTGGGGGCTTCTACCACCTGAGGTGGTGGCTTCATGAGTGGGCTGCCCTTGCTTCCACAGCACTGGCTCAATGACAGGAGTCATGAAAGGTATAGAGGGGGCTTAGTGCCAACAGCATCTCAATACTGCTACAGTTGGGCTTGGCCTCGCCGTTACCTGATGTCAGCTGCTTTTTCAACCTGGGCAGCAGCTGAGAAGGATTCACCACCGTCAGTTTCCCCAGGCACTCGGCGACTACGTTGCGGGTCCCTTCCTCAGTGCATTCGCAGTGCTTGAAGAGCAGGGCCCAGATGTCCTCCACGTAGGGTTTCAGGCTCTCTCCCGGAGAGGAGCTGATGACTTCCTTCAAGGAGTGGAGCAGCAAGTACTGCCGTTTAGGCTGGCCTCCAATCTCTTTGAGCATGAAGGGAAGGTACTCTTTAAGGCTGCCCGCACTGATGTTTCCCAGAGCGTAGGAAGCTGCCGATTTCACCTCTTCGCTGGGCGAAGCGAACGCATCCAATATCACGGCTTTGAGCTCCTTCTGAGCGCTGAGGTTCGTGGTGCGTCCTATTTCGGCCAGTGAAAGGAAAGCCAACATTTTGACAGCAGCGCTGGACTTGGGATTCTTCACATCCTGAATGAACTGGTTGACCACCCCGGGCGCTTCTTTGGGGCACACGGAAGAAAGGGCCGCCACGCACTTGGCAACAGAGTGAAAGGCCTGCTTATGTAAATTTGCAGATGCCCCGCCAGGGCTCGAAGTGTATATAGGGAGAGTCAGCTGCTTCATCAGTTCCGCATAACTCATGTGGACTGTCTTAGTTACAACCAACGCTTGGAAGAAGTCCACAATGGCTTTCAGGGCCCCGCCTTGCATCAGTGGCGAGTAAACAAGCTGAAAGAGTCCCGAGAGAACTGTGCCACTGATCTTGGACAGGGACGAGGGATAAACCTTAGCTAAGGTTGTAAGGAACACGATAGCCACCTGAGAAACGTGCATATCGTTCTCACTGATTAAATCAGGGAGCTCTACTAGAACACATTCAATCATGGCCGGCTTGAGGCTGTCGCTGTAGTTCTTGATCAAGATGTCGAGAGCCGCCAAGGTACTCAGTTTCAAGGCACGCTGATTCTTTCGCAAGAAGGAAGCCAAAATGGGGAATCCTTCTGCAAGAACGGGCCTCAGGTCTATTCTGAGTGGGGAGCTAGCAATTAAAGTTAGCGCTTTGACTGTGGTAAGTCGGGTTATTTCGTTTTTCAGCCTCTCCAGGAAAATCTTCAAGGTTGGCTGGAGATCACTGCTTAGGTAATCTCCAAGGTTGCAAACAATCTGCCCCATGCAAGAGATGGCCCGTTCTTTCACCTCCTGGTCAATGTCAGCAGCTTTCAGCCTCTTCAGAGTAGCAGAGAAGAGCTCCCTCACATAGGGCTTGGCATCAAACGTACAAGGCACATCCAGGGGCCGGATGATTTTCACCAGCTGCTGTGTAACCAGCAGAGCTTCTGAAGTTATCTTGTAAAAGGGATCCCCTATGCAAATCACAACGGGGGGCAACAGGGCCTTCACATGTGGGTGGAACACATCCCGGGAGTGGTTGCAAAGGACGACGTGAAGGAAAGACAGCGTATCAATCTTCATGTTGGAGGAGCTGGATTTATCAGTCAGGGAGAAGACAATGCCTGTTCGGAGAAAGTATTAGTCAGCTTGGTTCTATTTTTAGAATACAAAGTTAGCTTCAGACAGAATTAAACTCATACAAAAGAGAATGGGCAGGGTGGGGATTTAGTCACAGATAAATTTGCATTCTTTAATAATTTGCACCTTCCGCACAATTTGTTTCCTGTACAAATCCCTTTGGGTGCCTTATAATAGCTTACAGAAGTCATTCCCCTACTATATAGCTCCTCAGAGGGCAGGTAACTCTTCTCTCTCTCCACACTCCAATTCTATCTAAAGCAAAGGTGTGCTGGAACAAGCTCTCCTCAGAGCTGGTCACCTATCACGTCTATGCCAGTGACAGCTCTGAGCAAACACTCTGGCTTGAAGTGATGCGTGCCTCCACTTTGTATGAGAATTTTAGGTAAGAAAGGCAATTTGCCCCCAACCCATGAAGTTCAAATGGGTTTTTAAAGGAGTAGATGGTACCAACTCTTGGCTTCTGCAAAGCCAATGGCAAAATACCCACCGACTTGTTCTGAAGGAGCAGAAGGTTAGCTATGTACGTAAAAGAAGCCACTGTCATATGGTTTAGGTGCATCACATTTGAGAATGAAAAATATTCTATACTGAAAACCTTTTGCCCTGCTAGGTCCCCTCCCTCCTGACAAGTTTTACCAGGTACTAGTGCAGGTATGTGATCTGCAAGGCAACCAGGAAGACCATTAGCCAGTTCTGTCAGGAGAGTGAAGCACCCCTGTCTTGACTTGACACTCTTCTCTTTGAGCTGCTTGTGCAAGGCCTTGACGATGTTTGGAACCTGTAAGGTTAGAAAGAAACTCATTAGTAACCCAACACGAAGCTAAAGAAGCAAGTGATCCAAGTCTAAGACTGGGCATTAATCTTTTAGTATGGAATGGGAAGGGGAGCTAATTTGCAAATGGTTTCTGTTATGCAGGAAAGGTTAGTCGTGGATTGTTTCTTCATAATATTCATCTAGGTGGACATGGGTGAGCTTCTCAGAGCGGGGCAGGAAGCAAACATATAGGGGATCCAATTCTTTTCAGATAAAAAGTTTTTCACATGAACTATTATCCCAAAGGTATCTTTTTTAAACAACAAGTGTACTGTGTGTCCAAACTTTTAGACAGGAGCCATTTTTAAAACTTCAGATCCACCAGAACATTCGCCCAAGATCCACAAAGTAGGATCATTCAAATCAAGTACTGTATATTTCAAATCAGTGCATGCCCTATCTCTGCAGGCACTCAATAGCCACAGACCCCATTGCTATCAAGCTGAGATATGAATTCAGAAAGTGAAACACAACTTTTAAATGGCAGCTAACATTTTGCTCACTTCAGAATAGTAGCTGCTTTGCTACAGCTGCTAGAGAAATCATATTGTTTTGTAAACAATGCAGTGGGTTATTTTCTTATTTCATTTTCACAGCACACCACATTTTCATAAGCTGACCGAAGACCCAATTACATGAGTGTTTTGGCACACCATTAATCATGCTGCATATTACCTTTCAAGTGGCAGAGCATATGCCCACACCGCCTGGGGTGGGCGCATGGGGCGCACCCTGGAGGGAGGCAGGGGGCAGAGCCCACCTCCCACATACCACAATTCAGGAGAGGAGAGGAGTGGCGAAACCGCCACTGACTCTCTTCCTGCTCTCCACCCCTGGGTCACACCTGACCCAGGAGCCATTTTAAAAACTTTCCTCCAAGGTGTCTGCAGATAGGAGGAGCTCATCCACAAAATATAGGTGAAACTCGGAAAATTAAAATATTGTCGAAAAGTGTATTTATTTTAGCACGCACCTTAAAAGGTGAAACCAATATATGAGAATGAGATAGATGCATGACATGTAAAGCAAGATATGTCAAGCCTTTATTTGTTGTAGTTGTAATTATTTGCCGTTAGGCGGGTCAATTATAAATGGAATGTAATTAATGAAATGTAATAGCGATGTTTATTTTTGTTTATTGCTGTATTATTGTAACTACAGTATTTTTTTTATTACTGTGGAATTTCCAAAAGAAAGCATTTGTAAAATAATAATAATAATAATGTTGCATTACTGAAATAAATACACTTTTCGACGATATTCTAATTTTCCGAGTTTCACCTGTAGCAGGCTGCATTTTCCTGTTGCTGCTGCCTATCTACTTATGGAACCAGATCATCATATCAGAGCAAGCTTGTTCCTCATCAGTTATCTTAAGGGCAACAGAGCTCCATTTGAACCAAGCCAGTGAGTCTAATGTAAGTTCATTGTTTTGAAACCACCTTGTTAAGCCAGGGATAAGGAATCTTTGGCCTTCCAGCTCCCATCAGTCCCAGCCAGCATGGTCAATGGTCAGAAATGATGGGAGTAGTTCAGCAAAATCTGGAGGGTCACAAGTTCCCCATCTCTGTGCGAGGCAGGGTCATCTCTTCAGACCCCTGGCTCCCTGCTCCATCAACTCACCTGGTTCTGGAGCATGGTGAGAGGTATATCCTCCTTGCCTGCCTCATCTGAAGCATGCAACCAACTCTGAATGGGCAGCGTTTGCTTCAACAAAGATATATAAGCACAGAAGATGTCTGCTTTAACATTCTCCTCCCTTTCCTTGAACCTGCTTATTAAAGCCGGCGAGAGTGTTTTGTAGAAATCCTGCAGGAGGTCATGCCTGGTGCTGACAATAGCCTCAAGGCACTTCGCCGCAGACCTGCGAACTTTCCAGCTAATGTCGTCATCATCACTGTACTCATCATCACTTTCTAAGGAGGAAAAGTGGAAAACCAAGCATTAGAAAAGTGGGAAAGTAGGGCTTGATTACTTTAGGGTGTAACAGGTCTACATCCCATTTCTCTTTTTCAAAGAAACCCAAGACAGACAACGGGACAATAAATCATTGCTTCAAATCTTTCCGTAACACTGCAGTACAATAGGATTTTGATAGTTTTCCGTCCAGTTAGAATTACAAGAACAAGAGAAGGGGAATCACTCTCTTTCCTTCTGCTAGCTGCTGGGTAGACTGGCCTCTCAGTGGATCCTGCTACGGAGGAACAGAGAGTTGAGAAATAGCCAGTCTCAGTCAACACAATGGAAAGAAGCTTGCTATCTATCCCTCTCTCATTCAAACAACTGCAGGGGAAAGTAGGCACTGGAGGACTTTTCTGAGAAACAGGAGCCAAGTGGCCATTGATTATAGCTAAGCCAGGCCTCAACTGCCTCTCCTGCTTAAAAATGAAAATAATTCAGTTCAGTTGATCCATTTAAACCCATCTTGCAGATGCTCCAAAATTCAACTTGGACATGTTTTTGGAGAGTTAATTAACAGTTACTTCAAAAGCGATGAACACGCTGTTTTCATGTTCTGCTGACCATGGAAAGATGGTAGCCTCTGGGCTGGATGGCTCAGGAAAGAGACAGAGAGGGTTGAAAGGACTGTTCAGGATACTGAGGGGGCAGCCCAGGCTTCTCTGAATATACCACCATCAGATTTCTAAGCATGCCGTACCTTGTTCCTCATCCTCCCCATTTTCAGTTTCCATCATTTCTTCTTCATCCTCCTCCTCGTTGTCATAGTTGTAGTTTGGGTCATAAGTGATATATTTGAGACACAATCCTGTCACACTAGGAAGGTGAGGGCCAATTTCTTTTGGACACCTTTGAAAGCAGCAAGAAAAGCTCAAATGAAAATGGAATAAAATACCTAATTCAATAAATAGTGTTCTCCATACAACCAATTAATACCAGTCTCTGCCACCCCCAAGGCTTGAAACACCATACATCAGTTTCAAAAACTTCACCATACTTCTTAATCAATTGTGATTGATTGCAATTATGAGGTCTCAAATGCACACATGACCCTCTTGAAGCACTGCCTATTCATTTAAACAAAAAGGCCAGATTCACACGCACAAAGGAATATGCATGCAATCGGGGTTCTACTGAAATCAATTTGGAAACTGATATTTGCATAAAATCATTATCTGGACCAGATACGATTCCGCAACTGGACCACTCTAGGCAGGATCACAGGAGAGGTTCGGTGTGTCAAAATTTCCCTTGATTAACAGTTATACAAAGCACAAGATCTCTTTTCATAATGCCCGATTCAATCTCACTCTATTCCTGTCTTTTTTAAATGACATAAGCCCTCTTCTTCATTTTATTTAACCTTTAGAACAATGAGGAAAAGGAAGTTATAATCTTCCCTGAAAACAAACTATTGTGGATTTCAGTTGCAGAAACATAACTGAAGTTTCAATTATTTTAGAACTGCGACTCTTCACTGCAAAATTTCCAGATCCACCAGATGTGTCCCGCTTGATAGGTCTCCATTCAATTGTAGGTCCCTTTCCAGCAGGTGTGGTTATGTCACATAAGGAAGTCATTACACAGGTATGCAAGGGGGCCGGCCTACCATCTAGAAAACATCACTGGAGGGCTCCTGAGACACATTTCCCTTAACCAGAATAAAATCAGATCAGACAGCACAGATTTCTGGATAGCAGCTCATTGGAAAGCAGACCCTTCACAACCCCCACCCCACCCCCCCCAAAAAATACACAAAGCAACATTGCATGCTGAACTTTGCATGTCACAGAAAACCAGACCATGATAAACATACACAAACCTTCTCACGAAAGACTCAAAGGCCTGGAAACAATATTCCCTCAGCTCATCATCCTCAACGTTGCAGTACTGAACAATTAAGGGGATCATCTTTTCCAGATAGTCTCCTAGAAGACAGCAAAGGAGTGAACCATTAAACATAATTTTCCTAGGCCTAGTGAGTAATCAGGGGGCTCCTGATAGTGCTGGAAGTAAAATCTGAAATATCATCTGTTTTTCAGACATAATGCATAACTATCTCTACAACATGAAAGGGAGCCCATATCCAGTGACACAGCAGTACAATGGTCGTTTGCATGTTAGAAATCAATAGATCTGGGACCATATAAATCCAAGAAAATAGTAGCAGCCGCAGTGAGAATCTCCCCTTCACCCTCTATTTATTTATTTATTTATTTATTGCTTACAATTATCCATATGGAGCATTTTCCCAACTACCTGTAGATGGGCTCATTTGTTGGAGCCACCTGAATTGCTCTGTTCTGTATATATCTTTGACACTTTCTTCACTCCTATTCTTTGCTAGTGGCCTGTTAGAATCTTAGGCCAGAAAGCTGGGCTCTCATATACCTGGGCTTCTTCCAGCCCCATTGATCCTATAAAAGGTTCTTCGCTTACCCAAGCAATAAAGACTGCCTTTGGCTCCTGCTTACACCGTAACATACTCCAGGCTGCTACAGCAGGAAAAGATGTTATGGTAGTACAACTAGATCACAAAGATATTGACTCAGGAGTTCAAGATAGGGCCAGGTAAAAAATCCCACCTCACTAGGGAAATGAAACCAAGTGCTTGGGGGAAAATATAGGCAAAGAAATCCACTTGGATAACAGCAGTCCCAAGTGGCAAAGCCTTCACAAAACAAGACTTACCTATGCGGTGCCCAGCCTGCCTGCTGATTCCAGCAATACACTGGATATATGTTCTGGTGGTAGATGTGGAGTTGTTTCTCTTCAGCTCTGCTAAGAGGTGCTCCATAAGCTCTGCAAAGATGTTCCCATTGCAAGTCAAAACCAAGTGGCCAAGGGCAATGATGGCCCTTTTGCGCACGGCCAACCTGGGACTCATCAGCTGAGGAAGGAGGCAGTTCAGGATTGAGGAATGGAAGGAATACAGAGTCCCCCCTAACCTGCAGCCATGGGCAAGAGACACAAGAGACTCATGTCAGCATAATTCCTCGCCAAATAGCGGCCACATAAACACCACGAAGGAACAACTTGCTAGCACTTCTCTACATCTTTCTACAACAAAATGAGGAACAGAATTCACATATTTTCCTATCAACACAGTTTTTAAGAACAAGTTCATTAAAACCGAGTTATGAATACTGCCTGAACTGATTTGTCTCTAATGTGTCATTCGCTTGGTGCCAGAGAAATAACACACTTTGTAAAGCACAATAATGCTTCTGTGCTCTTCATCTCTAGAAGGCTGCTGCAGATACAACCTACTACACAACTGTTTGAAACATTTTCTTTATACCTGCTCAAAATATCTGACAAGATGTCAAGAGCTTCAAGCTGCACAGAGACATCTTCTTGCTTTCCAATGGCTCCAGTAAGCTGGGCTGTGATTTTTTTGCATACGTTGGCTGTCATAGTGGAACCTATTAGGGTGGGGGAGAAAACCAGAATTAAGGGGTGGATGAATGAAACTTTATTTGCGTCAGCCATCGGCCATAGCAACAACAAAAAAGTGATATACACGGAACAAAATAAAAAGTCGATTCTATAAAACACAGTTTAGGTTCCTGAATCAGGAGTCAAATTTGTTGTTGTTTAGTCATTTATTTGTGCCCGACTCTTCGTGACCCCATGGACCAGCACGCCAGGCAGTCAAATAGTGGACCTTATTCTGATTGCCCCAGCTAGAAACCTGGCAACTTTTGCAGTCATCTGCTCCTCTTGATTTGCCAGGAGAAACGACACTGTGGCAGTGGTTGGGCGACCCGGAATGGTCAACAAAAGAGGGGAATTAAGGGGTTTGAAAAAGAACAAGGAAATATATCCGGCCATGCTTCAAATGAAGATTATCTCCCTTCAACTACGACAATTTTTAGTCAGAGTGGCGTGATTTGCATTAAGTCCCAGTGTAATTTTCAACCATTTCATTTCTAGCTTTAAAAGTAAAACAAACCCTTTCCACTCAGGACATAAATGCATTTCTATTTAATAGCTTCTAGCATTTGGAAAAGGAATTTTACAAAACTTCAAATAGGAGAGTTCAGGTTTTGGTTTTGTGCGTTTTACCTGTAGATGGAGGAGGCAACTCAGAAATGACTGTCTTCAGCCCAATACTGGAGATGTCCCGGAGCTGTTCCTTATCCGATAACATGTTTGTACACAGCGTATCAACAATTGTTTCCACCTGATATTCTTTCACTTTGCTCACCAAAGGGCCCAAACTGCAATGCCAGGGTGAGGGGGTGGCAAGGAAGAAAGAGATAAGAGGTATAACACATGAAATAAAGTTGTTCCCAATAGAAATCTTTTGCAGACAAGGCTTGGAAGATGACAGCTAGAAAGGAAATACTCCTGGGAGCAAACATAGGAACAAGGGGCATCTTTCACAAGGCAACACCGGGAGATGGCAAGTCAAGCAAAAAATAAAATAAAATACAGTTTTCTGTGCAAGCAAATATGCACACACATATGCTGTAGGGTCATCCATAATCCCCTCAAGGGTTGTGTCTGTGGACAGGATCAGCAGGCAAAGCCACAAACACATTGTGTGAAATAGCAAGTTTTCATACATGGTGAAAAGCAAAATAGAAGACGGCATAGCCTATGCAAAACCTGTCCGAGCCTCCTTTGGATTACTTAGCAGTTTTATGTTAAAAACCCAAAGTACTGCTGTAGCTGATGTAGAGGGGTCTTACCATTTGACGGCCAGGTTTTGCACCTCCCCATTTTTGTCTTCGAGTAATTTTAGAAGCATTTTCACAACTTTTTTCTCACTGTCTTCGTCTAGCTTTATGGAATCTTTCTGCAGTTCCATCATCAGGTCATTGGTAGCCATAAACCTGGGGACACACACACATCAGCAATAGGTTGTATTGATTGGTGGAAGCAGCTCCATTTTAAAAGGGTCAACTGCAGAATGGAAGATTAAAATCCATAGAGCTGGAGTGCAAGGAAGAACAAACCTTTACTGTATTACTGTATTTCTGTATTTTAGTGTTTTGTTGGAAGCCGCCCAGAGTGGCTGGGCGAACCCGGCCAGATGGGCGGGGTATAAATAATAAATTATTATTATATTATTATTCTTTACCAGCAGTAACTAATCCATAGCTTGCCTACAAGTTAAATCAATATACAGAATCCCCTTAACTAAAGATAATATGGAAGCAAAGGATTTACTTACCTAGCTTAAACCATTAAAAAAAACAACAACTCAATCTTCCCAACACAACCACACACTTAATTCTGAACATACTGTATGACTGGAGAGATGTGCATGATTTAAGTATTTACAGCAGCAAAACACCAATGGGACAATGGCATACTCCATCTGTTGCACAAAAGTGTGAAGCAGCTCTGAAAGTCTTCACTAGCTGAAATAGCGATATTTATCTTCCCATCTATTCTCAAGTGCACGGTTTACAATTTGAGAATGCTAAGTATTCTCCTTCATTAACAGAACGCTACGGGTGCTAGCTTATACCAAAGTGCTATGCCAGACACTGTTCTTATTAACTGTTCTTATTAATAAATAGTTAAAAGGATTTCTGTTAAGTTTGTTCTTCCTTGAGCCACAGTGCCAAATCTGGTTCCTACGCTGGTTAGACTGGGGGCTAACATGACATTCAAAGATTTCCCGCCGACAAAGGTCTGTATAGTTAAAGCTATGGTTTTCCCAGTAGTGATGTATGGAAGTGAGAGCTGGACCATAAAGAAGGCTGATCGCCGAAGAATTGATGCTTTTGAATTGTGGTGCTGGAGGAGACTCTTGAGAGTCCCATGGACTGCAAGAAGATCAAACCTATCCATTCTTAAGGAAATCAGCCCTGAGTGCTCCCTGGAAGGACAGATCGTGAAGCTGAGGCTCCAATACTTTGGCCACATCATGAGAAGAGAAGAATCCTTGGAAAAGACCCTGATGTTGGGAAAGATTGAGGGCACTAGGAGAAGGGGACGTCAGAGGACAAGATGGTTGGACAGTGTTCTTGAAGCTACGAACATGAGTTTGACCAAACTGCGGGAGGCAGTGCAAGACAGGAGTGCCTGGCGTGCTATGGTCCATGGGGTCACGAAGAGTCGGACACGACTAAACGACTAAACAACAACATGCCAGACACAAAGCCAGCACTTTATCAACTGGTGCTGGAAGAGGCAGTGCTACACATAAACAAAACTTGGTCCACACCTCTGTGTTTAATACTGGCACTTCCCTAGAGATACTAATACCTATTGCAAAACATAATTTCTCCGGGATCATGTACAAAGTGCAGCTCCCAATGCTGCATAATCTCCAGCCCTAAAGAGCCATTCTTAATGTACCATTTATCTTTGCTTGAGAATCATTAGCACATCATTGGACAGGGCAGAGGAAGCTGTTAATATTTGGCAAAATCAGATGTGAAAGACTTCAAAGCTTTCAATGAGGGATCAGCCTTGAGAATTGGGACAGGATTTTCTACATATGTGAGGAGAGGGTGAAAATTCACAGAAAGGCATGATTTGCAAACACTCTATATATAAAAATGAACAAGTAGCGTACAGGGAGCAGACCCAGGCACACCAAAGAGCTGACCATTTCAATGGCACCCACAAGGTGTTCACTAGGAACCTGTGTTGCTACAGGTAAGGCGTTATCACCATGCTAGTATTCATAGGCCAAGCCTGGCTTGTGAATTCCTCACAGCTGTTCTGTACCATAAACTATGCTGCCTAAACTTCTCTCTATTGCCTTCTCTGCATTTTTAAAGGTAAAGGTAAAGGGGCTCCTGACCATTAGGTCCAGTCGTGACCGACTCTGGGGTTGCGGCGCACATCTCGCGTTATTGGCCGAGGGAGCCGGCGTACAGCTTCCAGATCATGTGGCCAGCATGACAAAGCCGCTCCTGGCGAACCAGAGCAGCACACAGAAGCGCCGTTTACCTTCCCGCCGGAGTGGTACCTATTTATCTACTTGCACTTTGACGTTCTTTCGAACTGCTAGGTTGGCAGGAGCAGGGACCAAGCAATGGGAGCTCACCCCGTCGCAGGGATTCGAACTGCCGACCTTCTGATTGGCAAGCCCTAGGCTCCGTGGTTTTTTTTACACTCTTCCATATCGATATCCAGGGCTCTTTCTTTCCAGCCAGAGCTCACTGGAGCTCATTTCCAGCACCTCTTTTTCTAGAAAAGTAGCATTGTCTAAATCCACTTTGGGGAGAAGAGGTGGAAATGAAAGGCTTCCTTATGAACCTAGAGTTATTTGAAATGTATATGAAAAGCCCCAATCAACCTCTCCTACCTAGCTCTTTCCCCCTTTGCTGCTGTTGCAAAAAACATGAACAGGGAAGTGGGGAAAGAGAAGAGGAAAAAAGAGGAGCTCTTCCCACGCATACTTCCTGGAAAGGGCAGACAGAGCCAAAGAAGTGTGCAGTATGTGGAAACATGAATGCATTGGGCCTATTGCTCCTACATTAGTCCTGCAGCTGCCTCACCACCACCATTATGAAACTAGTCACCAACCGCGATATTATCCACTGTGTTAGCTGCAAGCCTCACAGGTACCGTAGGATCTTCAAAAATTAGGTATATAAGGCTGAAATCTTATATACTCTTACCAGGGAGTACGTTCCACTGAATTCAATAGGACTTACTTCTGAATAGACCTAGATAGGATTGTGCTGTAGGTCAGCATCAATATACTGTACCTGTTTTTTGTGTTTGCTGCAAACCTTATAGGTACCGTATATCCAGGCCCACACCTCACCTGAGTATAGTGACTCCACGTGGCATTGATGAGATCACCCAACACTCACTGCTGTGCCAATGTGATGCCTTTGGCCTGCTCCTAACGCCTCAGAGTGGGATGTTCTATCAGAGTAGAAGTCATTACTCTTCATCCTCATCACACATGGACTAATCACAGAACCTCACAAGTTTATGCCTTAAAGCTGCCACCTAGACACACCTACTCGGAAGCAAGTTCCAATGAAATCAGTTGTGCTTTGTTCAGAATATATCTTATTTAAGATCAGAATATAAGAACCTTAAAAAAAACTTGTTTGGAGTTAATTATCCCATTAAGGTTTTATCTAAAATATGTAATAACTACAGTATTGCTTCTGAAGACTTTTTTTAAAAAAGGACTTCTGCTTAAAACTGGAATCCCAAAAGAGTTGCTCTCTCAGTTGTAAGTAACCACCAGAAATAAGGTTAAAATAGTAAGCTTTCAAAATACACAACTCAGATATATAATTGAGACACTGTGAAAAATGAATAAAACTGGTTCAGGGCCTTTAATAAATTCACAGTGCAAATGGAGGCTTGCTGCCTCAGAAGGCAGCCCCGGTGGATTCAATAGGGCTTACTCCTATGTAAGTGTTTACAGGAACACTTTATTTCTAACACATATTATACACACAGTAAAATAATAAGTTTACTGTATAAACTATTATGTTTATTCACCAGGACATCACCACACTGAAATGTAAACATACTTCAATATCATCCCCCGAAATAGAATCGAATTCTATTCATGAGTTGTCAAGTATAAATCACACTGGTATTAGAAGCTGATAAGACACCATACCAGCCCAATACCATTGGCACATCTAGCACATGGTAGATACCCTGATTCCTCCTCACAATTTTGAACATACAACGTATTTTGTTGCATCCTTCAAGTACAGGTAAGTCATCTTGGAGCAGTCTTGCCCTCCAGCAGGATAAACCAGAATCCTAGTGCTTGGATTTAGACCAATTTAGGCCATACATTCCATGGAAATCAAAGGGATCTCCTTCATTCCTTCCCTCTCGGGAATGTTCAACTCTATTATGGTAGCACCATACTCTGGAGGGCAGAGCTACATATCCTCTTTTACACCGTTGGTGGCTGGTTTCCCACCCACTCCTCTTACTTAGTCATATAGCGATTCCTTCAAATATACATTCTATGCAGCCGTAACCTACAGCCCCGTTTTCAGCTGCTGGTTGCAAGACTTGAATGCATCTTCTTCCAGTTACAACTGAACTTCAGTTTGCTTTCCCCCCAAACACTAGGTGCTTACCGTAGTTGGCTATTAATCCCCAGCTCTGCGAGATCAGATTTG
Source organism: Zootoca vivipara (assembly GCF_963506605.1). NCBI lineage: Eukaryota > Metazoa > Chordata > Lepidosauria > Squamata > Lacertidae > Zootoca > Zootoca vivipara. The sequence goes on along the minus strand of NC_083277.1, from coordinate 36,649,935 downwards.
TTTCTCTTAAAAAATGCATTGAAGGCGACCAATCGTCTCCCAAATGGTAACAGCTGATTAGGAAGATTCCCCACCCACTCCCACCATGGCCCACTGCAGATTTCTAGCAGCAGTGCATCTCTACCTCGGTCTCGGAGGGGGAACATAAAAGGTTATCATAACAGCAGCTACCCAAGACTGAGTGAGAAATTTTAGGACGGTAATAGTCTCCTTCCCAACCCTGGAAGCCTGCAGTACGTTTCATATCCGTCTTATTAGTCCTGTCTAATACAGCACACACTACAGGCCCCGTAGTATAGGGGGGAGGGGCGATATTGCACTGACTACAGCCAGTGAGCCTCCTTGGTTCACATCATCCCCTTTATAAGGATGTTCTTTTTCAGGCATCGGTATTTTTTTAAAAAAACTCCCCCTCTTCCACAACCCCCTCCCTCTAAAAGGTTTGCAAGCAAACACACACACACACACACACGTGTGTGCAATCCAAAAAGCCCACAACATACCAAACCTCAAAACATGACTTTACAACATGCACCCACGCGTAATATTATATGCACTAAACGCTACCAAAGCTCGGGTCCTACCTAAAATCTTTGTCGGTGGATGTCATCTTCTCCAAAAGGTTGGAGATGTGATAGGATATGTTAGTCATCTTGGACAGCTGGCCTTGGAAGACGATCTCTCCTGTTTAGCCTGTTTTAAAATATTATTTAGGTGTTCAGGAAGGAGTTGAAGTTTCTTGCTGCCCTAAGAAGGGGTTCCTTCTGCTGTAGATCTGCATGGAGAATATGGCGACAGGAGGGACACCGTGAGACGGGGGTAGTGTTTTTCCTCTCTCTCCTACCCCCTCCCCTGGTTAGAAGTCGCTGGAAAAGCTGAGCCCCTTCACTGTTATCATAGGATATATATAGCCTATAGTCGGGGCTACGGCTGGGCCAAGGGCGCCACCTACTGGCAGATATCCGCAGCCTCTCAAGTTACAGGAGAGGGGGGAAGAGAAGGCAGCAGCTGCTGCGCGTCTTTTCACCCCATTCCAGAAGGATGCTCTGCTATATTGCTGCAGTGAGACTGCAGGTGTTTGCTAACATCCTGCATCTTCTTGCAATGAAAGAGGCACCAGCGATACATCACCCGCTCCGAGCTGGGTGCGTGGTGGGGTCAGCTGAAATTAATAGATGGCATAGGGGTGGGCTTGTCTTGAATATCAACTTCTCTCTAGAAATTAATCAACCCTTCCCCCAAATGGAAGAACAGGCACAACTACTCATTGTCTGCACAGCGCTTTCTAAATTGAAGAAGAAATAATATGCAATATTATTATTATTTTTTAAAATCCTACATGCAAGCTGAGATCTCTGAAGGAATAAATCTAAAATTCTTTAAGTGAAATAGTATAGAAAAGGAGAAGGGTTGTAGCTTCATGGTAGAGCATCTGCTTTGGTATGCAAGAGGTCCCAAGTTCAGTCCTTGGCATCTCCAGGATATGTTTCCTACCTGAAACCCTGAAGAGTCGCTGCCAGGCAGTGTCAACAATATTAATCCAGATGAACTAATGGCCTGACTCGGCGTATGGCAGCTTCCTATGTTCCTATGGAAGCGGTTTACTTATAAATTACTTACGAACCAATCCCCTGAAAAATTTGGCATAGCTAAACCTACTGAAACAAACTGGCTTTTGTAGCAGAACTCTGCATAGGACCAGGTTGTCAACAGGGATTTCAATGGGAAAGTATTGCTGGGTCCTCTTGCCCTCACCCATAACCTTTCTTGGTAAGCCATTTTTATTTCTATTGTACAGATTAGGAACGGTGAATTTCCCAAGGCCATATAATCCATCCATGGCAGAGGAAGTACCTTAGCACAATCCTGTGTGTGTGTATACCGGTACTCAGAAGTAAGTCTCTCCGAGTGCAATGGGACTTACTCACAAGTAAGTGCATGTAGGACCGATAGCCACAAACCGATTTTCTAGTGGCAACTTACACTAGCTCTGTGACTGATTTAACTTGTATCTAGAATCTACTTACCTGGTGTCAGATACAGTGGTACCTTGGGTTAAGAACTTAAATCATTCCGGAGGTCCGTTCTTAACCTGAAACTGTTCTTAATGTAAGGTACCACTTTAGCTAATGGGGCCTCCCGCTGCTGCCATGCCGCCGTTGTGCGATTTCTGTTCTCATCCTCAAGCAAAGCTCTTAACCCGAGGTACTATTTCTGGGTTAGCGGAGTCTGTGACCTGAAGCATCTGTAACCCGAGGTACCACTGTACTGTACAAACCCCTGCCCAGAGAACATGCTTTTCCAGCGCTTTCAAAACGTTCTCATTGCAGGTTACAAACTGAAAATATTTAATGATTGCAAACAAATAAACCACTCTACTCTTTGAAATGAACATTAAGTTACTGCTACTTGTTTGCTGATTTGTGGGCTCAACTTTCCGCATACGATACAGCTTACAGTACACAAAACTGATCAGTATAAGTTTAGTATTTTGTTGGAATAAATTTTCATTTCTATGGGAAGCAATATATAATATGAATTTGGAAAAAATATGAAAAGACTGTTTACAGAGGGTCATTTGAACACAAGTTCTCTTATTCTGAAGAGTCTTTGGTGAGGTACTTTATCAAAAGCTTTTTGAAAGTCTAAGAACACAATGTTGGTAGGATCATCTCTATCTATATGCTTGTTGACACTGTCAAACAACTTTCTTAAAGTTTTGTGAGGCAGGACTTACCCTTGCAGAACCCATGTGGATTCTACTTCTGCAGCACTTGATCTTCTAGATCAGGCATCCCCAAACTTCGGCCCTCCAGATGTTTTGGACTACAATTCCCATCATCCCTGACCACTGGTCCTGTTAGCTAGGGATCATGGGAGTTGTAGGCCAAAACATCTGGAGGGCCGCAGTTTGGGGGTGCCTGTTCTAGATGCTTGGTAGTTCAATCTTTAACAATACTTTCCACCATTTTTCTTTCCACATATATTAAACTAACTGTCTGGTAAACTCTCAGATCCCCCTACTTTCCAGTCCGCAGGTGTGGTGGGGCTGACAAATTGCATATTATTATTTTTTGTAAGATCAGCAATCTGACTGTTGAGTTCTCTCCAGTGGATGCCATCCAGACCCAGAGATTTGAGAGTTTTTCTATTGCCAAAAAGTCCTAGAATTATTGCAGTGCTATTTGCCTCAGTTTCTCATTCTTGAAGAAGTTCATTCAGGCACAGAGGTTGTATCCTACATCTGCTGTGAAGAAGAAAGCAATTTCAGCTTCTCTTGCATACGTTCACTCCAATATACAAATGCATAGCCCATTTTTAGCTTCTTAGCAGCAGTTATGAGGCATGGCACGATTGCCCTTGGGAGCCAGCGAAGTGCATTTGTAGGTGGCAGGCTCAAATGTTGTTTTCAGCCACTGTGCTCACTTTGAGTAAATCACCCTTGCCCTACCTCGTAGGGAAATCGCAAGGAGTTGGGCGGGAGAGAGAAACAATGCCAGTATAATTCCTTTTGTGGGGGAAAGCTGCAGGGGGGGGGGCTGAGGTCGGGGCTCCCAAAGATTTGAACTCGGGGCTCCCAAAGAAGCCGTCATGGCCAGTGGCTGAATTAAAAGAGAGGACGGACTGCCAAGGGTCAGGGGCGGCGCCAAGGGAAAGCGGCCTCCACCCGTTAGGAGCCGATGGGAAAGAAGGGCGGAACGAGCGGCAAGCGGAACCTTTGCGCGCTCAGCAGGAAGACCTTTTTTTCCCGGCCGGGAGGCCTTCGTCGTGGGACGCGCGTCTCGGCGGCGGTTTGCCACGTCTGTGAGCGGCTGAGAGCGAGAGAGCGGCTGGTGCAGCTGGAGACCCCCTTCCGCCCCGGCCGTCACCATGGTGAGGGGGCGCTCCGAGAGGGATAAAGAGGGGCCGTGGCCCAGTTCCCTGCTTCCCGCGCTGAGCTATTCGGGGTGCGGTGGGTGCCTGGGCGGGGGTGGGGAGGACGCGCTTCCCTGGTACTGGACGTGGGGCTGCTCCTAGTAACGGGGTATCCTCGCACACCTTTTCCCAAGGGATGTCAAGCCTGCGAAGGGTCCCCACCGCCTCCACCCACCACACATGAGATTTCGGGAAGCTTTTAATATTTGATGAATTAATTGTGTTTTAATATTTTTGCTGGAAGCCGCCCAGAGTGTCTGGGGAAACCCAGCCAGATGGGCAGGGTATACATACTGTATGTATGTATAAATAAATAAATATTATTTATTATAAATTATCGATTGATTGATTGGGGGGGGGGCTGCTCGGCGGAAAGCGCCGTCGCCCACTCCCGGGCTGAGCCCCATCTCCTGAGCTGGCCACATATTCCCCAACAGGGACACCCTAGTTTACTTGTTACACCCCTGTTTTCCCACACGAGGAGGGTCAGTGAGCGTGACACATAACACACACACCCGGTTTTACGTCGCCGAAGGATTGGCTTTTATTGTTTGGTGCGTTTACTTTCGCAGTAGCTGCGACGCTTTAAAAACACAAGGTGTCTGTTAAGAACAAATCCTACCGAAGGTCTGGGTCAGCTCCAAAGGGTTTGATATCTTGTCTCTAACAGGAAGCCCACAACCAGGACATGAGGGCAGTAGTGCTTAGCTTCCCCGCCCCCCACTGCTCCCACATTAACAGACGTGTTTCCTGGAGGTGCCATTTAACTGCCATATTAAATAACTGATGAAGGATCTATTGTCCATGCTTTTGCCTAATTCCCCTTTAAATAATCTAAGTCAGGAGACTTACCCCAAGTGTGGGGCCTGATCCAGCCCTCCCCTCCAATTTTCTGCCCCCCACCCCCATCTGCAAAAAGAAGAAAAAATAAAGTTGGTAGTGCTGGGGTGAACGCAGCCCAGTGCCTATGAATATGTGGTGGATAAAGCTACTAGGGTTTACTAGTCGCGGTTATTTAATCTCTAGTATCAGAGACAGTTTGTGTCTGAAATAGTTGCAGAGAATCTTGGTGGAAGTTCAGTTGTGCTCATGTCCTTCTTGTGGGAATCTTATAGGTATCTCACTGGCTACTGCAAGAACAGAAAGCTGGATTAGATAGGCCTTTAGACCAGGCACCCCCAAACTTCGGCCCTCCAGATGTTTTGGACTACAATTCCCATCACCCCTGACCACTGGTCCTGTTAGCTAGGGATCATGGGAGTTGTAGGCCAAAACATCTGGAGGGCCCCAGTTTGGGGATGCCTGATCTAGACTGATCTAGCAGGGTTCATCTTATGTTGTTATATATATATTTACAGTGCAGCAGGAAGCTTTCAAAAGTGCAATTTTTAACTTGCTATATCACATTCTACCTCTACTGATCTCAGTATGATGGCAATGAGGTTCCACAGGTTGTTGAGTTCAGAAAGTGATTGTACACATGTGGGTGCTGCAAAGTCACCTGAGGGTTAAATCAATTTCAACTTTATGGACACCCACTAAACAATGCAGTCAACCCTTACATAAAAATGTGAAGCAAAAGATGATGGCATGCTTTAATCATTGAGTGAAAATCTAGGGTCAGATATTTATTTTAAAATGTCTTGCTGTATATTTTCCTACTAGGTGTCTGTAATTAATACAGTGGACACGTCTCATGAGGACATGATCGTAAGTATTTGCTTTTTTTTTTTTAAAAAAAGTATATATCTCCCCTCAAAAAAGAGCGAAATTGGCATAATTAACTTTATTTTAAAAGAATGAAGCAAATGACAGAACATTTGTCCTAAGCAATTTCTTCCAGAACTGTGCTCTGTCATAATTCCCATTTGTGTCAGTCAGGACTTAGTGTTGTGTACATATGGTGTGAAAAGCTGTTAATGGCAATCTTGCTACAAGCCAGCGTAAATAATAGATATTTTTTGAGTGAGTAGCAAGTAGCTTTCCAATCCTGCTCCTACCGTTAACTTAGTTTACTATTTGGTGCAGGTTCTATTCTATATTATTGCAGCTTAGCCATGTTGTATCAAAATAGTAGATAATGTTGTGGCATAAAGTTAGCATGACCTTCCCAGCTGCTTTATACTCTCCATCCTCAAATTTTACCTATTCCCACTAGAAGCTGAGGTGGTCAGGGCAATTTCTGCCATCTTGAGACTCTAGCCCCGTTTTGCCTGATAGTCATCACTATCTCAGTCTGGTACGATATTGGTTGCATTTGGGTTTTCCAGGAAAATGCTGTGTGATCACACTTTTTCATCTTACTGCACTGTGATATTCAGCATTTTAACATTTGGATTTGTTGCTTTTGAGATTTTAAAAAACCTGTTGTATTAATTAATCCAGAATTTATAGATGATCATGAAAACTTCTTTATTACTTTCCAGCATGATGCTCAGATGGATTATTATGGCATGCGGTTGGCAACTTGTTCCTCAGACAGATCAGTGAAAATATTTGATGTAAGGAATGGAGGGCAAATTCTCATAGCTGACTTAAGAGGGTGAGTCAATTAAAGAGAACATAATCCTATGACATTTCCCCAATTTCAGCTTCTGCTTAGGAATACAATTTATGGCTTTGGGGGCAGAGTGGTGAAAACTTAATGTGCTTTGTTTACATATGCAATGTTCCATTTCCTTTATAATGTCTTCCTTGAAAGCTGTTTAACAAAACACTTCTTTGAAAGTGTATCATTTATGATTGGCTAAAATAAGCCTCAGAATTACTTACATGCCTCTTATTTTGCAATTTTCAATTGCCACAGTCTGAGGGAGGGGAAACCTTTTTCTTTCATTTCTTTGGGGGTATCTATTGGGACTGCAGCATGCCAGCACAGTCTCCTTTTCTGACACCCCTTTCCTGTCCCTTTCTGTCCTACCGTGCCCAGCACACTGCTAGGAAAGAGGGACAGATCACACTCAAAAGGGGGCTTTCTCCCCCTCCTTCCACCACTCTACTGATTTGAGCCTTTCCCCCCTATTTTTCCTTCCTTGCCAGAGCTCCTTGCCAGATCAGTTGCAAAAGGCTTCTCTCTTCCCCCTCCATTTCCCCTTCAATTTGCCCTCATGAAATTAGACCAAGGACTGTACAAAATTAGTCTAAGGACTACATGAACTGTCAGGCTTCATGTTCCCCATCCCTAATTTACTAGGAAGGGGAGAGAGATTTCAGCATACAATCATCAGGAATAGTGGTGGGGCAGAGGAAAGAGTGAGAGAATGAACAGCAGAGGAGCTGTAGTAAATAAGGCATTGGGCATAATGAGTACTTCCCTTGGTTGAGGAACTAGAGAGCTGAAATATTTATTTTAGAAGACTTTGGATGAAAGGGATTTTAAAAGAGAAAGAGGATTCTGTGGAATTTGTTGTTAATTTGGCTTATTTTTCCAGCAAATCCCTTGCCCCTGTTTCCTAGACAGTGACTATTTTTGTAACTGAAAATTCCATATTTTTCCCTTTATAAAAATAAAAATAAATGGAAAGATACTGAATTTCTGACTACAAAATATCACTTTGATATTTTAGTGGTAATATGCATCCATAACTGAATATGACACTGAATGGCTTGTAAATGCTCTTGATAATAAAGTCTTGGTGCACTAATATCCCCCCCAAAAAAATTAATTCTGCTTTTTGTAGACACGAAGGCCCTGTGTGGCAGGTGGCTTGGGCTCATCCCATGTATGGAAACATCCTGGCTTCCTGTTCCTATGACAGGAAGGTTATTATCTGGAAGGAGGAGAACGGTACTTGGGAAAAGGCACATGAATACACAGGGCACGATTCTTCAGGTACTGGCTGTTCTTCCTGCTAGCTAGCTGAGTACAGTTGTACCTTGGAAGTTGAACAGCCTAGTTCTCTAACATTTCGGCTCCTGATCGAAACCCGGCAGTGACTGTTCCAGTTTCCAAACATTCTTTTGGAAGCTTCCTGCAGCCAATCGGAAGCCGCTCTTTGGTTTTCGAACGTTCTGGAAGTCAAACGGAATTCCGGAACAGATTCCATTCGACTTCCAAGGTATGACTGTACTTTGTTGCTTCAGTTATAATTTTCATGCATTGATTAGAAGCTTCATGTAATCATGCTGATCCCAGATCTTTGTTTGGTCTTCCTTAATTGAGCCTACTGAGCTTCTGTTGCATGTCCGTTGTCCTTTTCTGTGTGGTTGTTGTTGTTTAGTCGTTTAGTCGTGTCCGACCCTTCGTGACCCCATGGACCACAGCACGCCAGGCACTCCTGTCCTGCACTGCCTCCCGCAGTTTGGTCAAACTCATGTTCGTAGCTTCGAGAACTTTTCTGTGTAATGCTCTATTAAAGACCGAACTTCACAGACAGTGAAAGTACAATAATTTATTTAGGAAATAAAACCATACCAACTGGAATGGTGATGGCATTTTATTGCATTTTGTTATCATTCTGATTGTGAGCCAGTTTGAATGGATCTTTGTCTAGGAATGCGGCATTAAAAAAATCTCTGTTATTACAATGCAACTGTGTGCTATAAACCGCATTTCCAGATGTTACATTTTACTAATTTTGGTAATGCATTTCCAAGAATCAATAAATTATGTACTGTCTTAAGTGCAGTCACAGAGAAATCTACCATCTAAAATTCCTAAAACTTAGTTGCTATTTAAAAACAAAACATTTAAGCATAATGTGACAGAGTTTTAATCCACTTAACAAGCGCAGGCTTCTGCTCTGATTGCCTCAGTCATTGCTGACAAATCTATTAAGGTCAAGGACACGGGTGGTGCTGTGGGTTAAACCACAGAGCCTAGGGCTTGCCGATCAAAAGGTCGGCAGTTCGAATCCCCGCGACAGGGTGAGCTCCCGTTGTTTGGTCCCTGCTCCTGCCAACCTAGCAGTTCGAAAGCACGTCAAAGTGCAAGTAGATAAATAGGAAGGTAAACGGCGGGAAGGTAAACGGCGTTTCCATGTGCTGCTCTGGTTCACCAGAAGTGGCTTAGTCATGCTGGCCACATAACCTGGGAGCTGTACGCCGGCTCCCTCGGCCAGTAAAGCGAGATGAGCACTGCAACCCCAGAGTCGTCTGCGACTGGACCTAATGGTCAGGGGTCCCTTTACACATGAATTCCCCTCAACTTTTAAGTAGTCTTTATAAATAATTCAACCAATTTTTGTGTTTTCTGGCAGTGAATTCTGTATGTTGGGCACCACAAGACTTTGGCTTGATCCTGGCTTGCGGCAGCTCTGATGGGGCCATCTCTCTGCTAAGCTGCAGTGGTGATGGAACATGGGAAGTGAAAAAAATCAGCAATGCACATACAGTGAGTAATTTTAATGGGATTCTTTTATTGTGTATTTCAAATATGGATGTTTATTTTAATGTTTGTGCAACAATTTTATTCTTTGTAAACTGCATAGAAACCTGTTTTGACATTAAGTTGCATATAATAATCAATTTTATTGCAGAAAGTTTTGCTACTCTGTAGTACTGAACTGAAGTTAAAATGAAAAGCCGCATATGGGAAGGCCCATATTCCAGTGGTTAGGGTGCATACGTGGAAGAAGACAGTCCAAAGTTCAGTTGCTGATGTTTCCATTTAAGAAAATCCTGGTAACAGGACTGGAAAAGATGTCTGCCTTAAAATACTTTAAAAAGCAGAGAACTGGTGCTAGTACAATAGGCAGTAGCTGTCTAGATCGACTGGCAGTGAAAGGCAGTTTCATAGGTCCAAACAAATAAAATGAAAAAGTTAGCATTGACTCAGGGCCTTCATTTCTCGACATAATTGTAGTGTTCTGTTTAACATGAAGTATTCAGAATAGCATGATAAAGGGTATGCTTAGTATGCTACTTCAGTAAGTATCCTGTCATTATGTTAGTTGTGTTAAGAAATATTTGGATGCTTGCTTTGGCTGCAAATAGGAAGAAACTGCATAAATTTGTGTTCTTGCATAGATTGGCTGCAATGCTGTTAGCTGGGCCCCTGCAGTTGTACCAGGAAGCCTTATAGAACCGCCGTCAAGCCAAAAACCAAACTACATTAAGCGTTTTGCATCGGGCGGCTGTGATAACCTTATCAAGATTTGGAAGTAAGTTTTCCTGACAATTTACCTAAAGTCTTCCTATATGACAGGCCTTTCTTTATATTTCCTCTTTTCAACCTCCCGCCACCCACACTCCTCCCAAGGTATTAAAATTGCTTTAAAAGGCTTGATTTCTGACTCTAACCTCGCTCACTCACGCTCATTCCATGTCAATCCGTGCACTTCCATGCCTTGGAGTCAAAATGTCTTTATCTGGAGTTTCAAACAGCAGCTGTCTTCTGAAGAGACTTACAAAAAAATTACCTCCATATTCACAGGCAGCTTCAAATTTGGCATGGGAAGCTGCTGTTTAAAACAGAAAGTCCTACAAAACCCGTGTTATAAATGAAGTGGGTTGTCAGAATAAGGCTTTATGAAATTCTTCTCCTTTATGTTTCTTGGGTATGGGATCAGCCTGCTATTTGTAGTGTTGCTTTGACAGAATGGCTGTCCCAACTTTAGGTTTTTGCTGTTGTTTTGTGAAAGGTTAGCATATTTTATTGTTATTACTGTTATTGTTTAAATTTATATAGTCATCCGTAGATCTCAGGGCATTTCACAACATATAATTACTATATAAAAAGCACAAAATACATAATTAAATATAAGAAGGAAAACAAACCAAGAATCCCCCCCATCCCATGATACATTTTTTAAAAGGTTTTTTATTAAGTCAAATACAATCTATGTTCTACTAATAAATTTGTGGATGTTTATTCAAAACCTGCCAAGGTCCAAGTCTTTTTGTTTTTCTTTTTAAATGATTTGTAAATAGTTCCCATTCTTCTTGAAGTCACAGGTTGTCCTTCTCACGTAGTTTATATTGCCAATTCCGCATAGCTCATAAGTTTTTCTTGCCATTGTTCTTTCATTGGGACTTCCTCATTCTTCCATCCTTGTGCTAACAAGACTCTTGCCGCTGTTGTAGCATACATGAATATATTCTTTGTTTTCTTTAGCAGGTCTTGTCCTAAAATCCCTAACAAAAATGCTTCTTTTTTTTTAAATAAATGTCATTTTGAACATTTTTTTTTTAGTTCATTGTATATCATCTCCCAATTTTTTAAAATTTCTCTACATTCCCACCACATATGATACAAGGTACCTTCTTTTTCTTTACATTTCCAACCATCCCATGATACATTTAAAAGGACATGGGATGTCAATCAGCCAAAGGCCTGCTTGAAGAAAAACGTTTTCGCCTGGTGCCTAAAGGTGTATAATGAATACGCAAAGTGAATCTCCCTGGGGAGAGCATCCCACAAACAGGAAGCTTGTTCTCATATTGGCCAGACCTCTCATGGAAGGAAGCACATGAAAAAAGAGCCTCAGAGGATGATCTCAGGGTCTGAGAAGGTTCATATGGAGAGAGGCAGTCCTTGAGTTATTGTGGCCCTGAGCCATTTAAGGCATTATAGGTTAAATTGGGCCCAGATAACTGGCAGCCAGGATTACAACACTATAACAAGCTTCTGCATGGGAAATACGGTGAGAAGATGTTTTGTTTTGCTCTTTCTAAATTTGCACCTTTCTCCCTCGAATCCTGCCAGAGAAGAAGATGGCCAGTGGAAAGAAGAACAAAAACTTGAAGCTCACAGTGACTGGGTCAGAGATGTAGCCTGGGCCCCCTCCATAGGCTTGCCAACAAGTACTATTGCCAGCTGCTCACAGGTATATATCGAATGGCTGAATGGAGTAAATGATATACAGTTACTTTTCACATAACATTGAGCTACTATAGGCAAAGAAAGCTCCCGAGACCACCACCCTCTGCTTAGAAGCTGTCGTTGGATCCAGAGTTTCCATAAGTGAAACTCGGCTAATAGAAAGTTATTTGGAAGATAGGGTTGGGGGGGAGAGAGATGTAGTTTTCACCAATTCTTCCCTTCCCCTGTATCTCCCCAAAATCAGAGTAGTATGGAAAGTGGTGCAGAAGGCTTCAGGAAGAAGGGGAGATCAGCAGAATCACTTCCCCAAGCCTTCCTCCTCCAGGAGTCTCTGCTAGATCTCAGGCCCTACAGCAACTGGAAAGAGTCTGGATCCAACTGACTTTTTTAAAAAAAAAATCATATATTTTAGTTTCACTTTATTTCACCTAGCAAAAGATGTCCCTCTCACTGATCTATAAAATTCATAATCTAAAAGTGCAATTGCTGATTTATCAGTACACTGCTGACATGGCGTATACATCCGACAGGCTAGTTTGGGTAGCTCCGCAATTGATAACCGAGTCAAGCTTGCGGGAATTCATTGTGGCGCAGTCCTTTCTGGGCTGTACCACTTAGTCTTCAGATTTGGGGTTCCATATTTGATGTGCCATGTAAAAATAAAAATAATCTCCCTGCATACGGAAAGCTGGCATGTTAAAAGTTTTCAGTGATATTTATTTAAAAATAGTAAAAGTAAGCCTTCCATGTTCAGTTGTACAATGGCACACTTAAAGTTTGAAACAGTATAATCCAGGTAAAACCTATCCAGGGATGGGGAACTTTGCCCTCCAGATGTTGTTTGACACCAACTCCCACCAACCCCTGACAGTAGGGCCAATGGTCAGGAATGATGGGAATTGTAACACTCTATGTATTTTATACTACAAGTTTCTCACCTCTGACCTGTGTCAATATGCTATGTCTGTAAACTTGCTTGTTGGGAAATGTATACAATATTTTTATGGGCCAACAATTATGGGCTTCTAAATGGTGCAGCCACATGCCTTTGGGATGCTGCCTGAGTGGTTCTGAAAATAAGATGCCCTTGATAAGGAGGCCTTGCTGAATGTGAGCTTGCCCTTGTCCTTACAGCTTTGCTTGTTGTTTTTCTAGGATGGCAGAGTGTTTATCTGGATGTGTGATGATCCCTCTGGAAATTCATGGTCACCAAAATTGCTACACAAGTTCAATGATGTAGTCTGGCATGTTAGCTGGTCCATTACTGCAAATATTCTTGCTGTGTCTGGAGGAGATAATAAAGTGAGTGTAAAGCATTTTATTCTTATACTTTCAGTCACATGGCCATATGCAGGTATCAATCTAACTAGTTCTTATGCTCATGAGATCCAAATTTTTCAGTTCTGATCCTTATTTGTAATCAGAGAATAAACCAGCTTTCCAATTTGGATATATCAGGAAACTAAATTAACAAATGGCTGCATTTCAGTGTGAGAAACGGAGGAGGAGAGTGCACAAACCCAAGGTTTCTTCTTGTTTTATAAAGATAAGGTTTATAATACCAAGATCATCATATCTAAACCAGGCCTATATCTTCCTAGGTTCTAGCAGTGTGTGAGAGGGGGGATCTACTTTTTCTATAAATTTAATAACTTTTTTTAAAGTTAAAAACAGACATCAGTTAACCATATTTTCACTAAGTTGTATTGACTTTAGCGATGTTGGAAGAACGTTGTAAATTTAAACATTAGCTTGCCTTGTGTGAATTTAATTGAATCTGTTTGGAGTGGGAATACTATGCTGCCTCAAATATGAAATGACTGGCAACCATTGGCAAGGGGAAATTTTCAGAATAAACTCATGTTGCCAAGTGCAGTGGATTCTAAAACCTGGGCAAGAACTAAACACTCTTATTCTGATCTTTTACAGGTAACTTTATGGAAAGAATCTGTAGATGGACAGTGGGCGTGCATCAGCGATGTTAATAAGGGCCAGGGTGCAGTATCTGCTATTACAGAAGGGCAACAGAATGAACAGTGACAAATGGGTTAACATCAATCCCAAATTATCAATGCAAGGAAATAGACATGATTTTTACTACTTTTCTTATTAAACCAAATTTATTTGATCTGGCACAAGCAAAGCTAACTGGTTGCAGGAAAGCTATACATACCATAGCATTTTGCCTTAATTGACACTTGGTAAAATTCAAGGCAAACTGTACATCAAAAGGTATTGCTCAGTTGCAGTGAGATTTTTTCTTTTAAGCATCACTTCATTTTCTTCTTTAATTTGCTGGGGAACTCTTGATAAGCCTTCCATTAACTCCTCTCCATTAGGAGGAGAGGAAAAGTTTCTATGGATCAATATCTCTCTTTCAGAATGACTTGTTTTACTTACTACAGTCTTCTTATCATTTAAAGCCTGGTAATGTTTTCTCTTTCAACAAAAAGAAAGAAACTCTGCATCAGATACCTAATACAGAATTTGAACTTAAGCAAGAGAGATGGAGACTGCCATTTACACATGGAGAAGGATTACCAGAAATTCAAAGTTGCTTTTGTTCTACAGTTTGCCCTTCTATTAGTTGCAAGTACTTGTGAAATTGACCTCCAAAATATTATCAAGCTAATAAACTCTAAGCCACTTTGTGTACCTCTTTTTGTTTAAAAGAAAAAATAAAGTCTGATCAAAACAATCTCAAATGTTTGGAAAGAAGGCTACTTTTTTACAGAGGTTATTTTATATATTTACTCCCCCTGTAAATATGTATCATCAAGTTATTGGTCCAAAGCCTGCTTTTCCTTTTAACCAAAGGGTTGCTTCATAAAGAAGTAGAGTGAGAACAGCAAGAGCTTAAGAAGAGCAAAATCTTTCTGTGTGACAGAGAAGGAGATGGGGCGACAGTAAACGCTGACCGAGTTAAAAGTATTAAGAGCCAGATTTGAGGACAGCGATCATTTCTTAAGCAGGCTAGTTCTTTTCAGCCTCCTATTCTGCTTCGGTCAGATATCATGGGCAGTAATGTGTCTGCATCTGGGCACTGCAGTTTTAGAAGGGTATCAACAATCTGGAATGTGTATAGAGAAGGAAGCCAAATGAAGGCAAGGAGTCTGGAGAACAAGTCCTATGGTGAAAAGTTGAAGGAGTTTGAGAAGAGATGTGATATGATGTTCATCTATCATACAGATGTTGGGGCCATTTTTTCTGATGCTCCAGAGGGTAGGACCTGAAGCAACAAATTTAAACACAGGGTGAGTTTCTGCCTGTCAGTTGTTGTAGGAGTGAATTACCTGTGTCAGCACAGGATTGAACTACCGTACTTTTCTGTGTATAAGACTATGCTAAAAAGTGGGGGTCATCTTATACATGGGTAGTGCATAGGGTGGACGGTTGATTGGTTGCTGCTGCGACTGTCAACAACTATTGTGTGTGTTATTGGTTGCTGCGTCAATGGGTGGTGTTGATTGGCCGACGCTCCGGCAGTTGGGCGGGCGATTGACAGCCTCTACTGGTGATGGGACAGACGGGAGGCAGATTTTGCGACATGTGCGGGTGGATGAGCGATTTTCAGCACACACACACCCAAAAAAAGCTCAACAACTGTGTGCCATCTCCCCCATTTTCTTAAATTTGAGTCCCCAAAAATAGTGGGTGTCTTATACATGGGTGTGTCTTATAGATGGCTCTACCTGGTGCAAAAAGCTGTGGATAGACTGCTGATGGAGTGCTCAAAAGCTTGCACTGGCTGCATACCAGGCCAGGTTCAGGGCTCGTGTGTTAATTTACAAGGCCCTTGACAACTTGGGTGCAGGATACCTCAAGGACTGTCTGATTCATTGTAACCCTGTCTGATCACTGAGGTCTTCAGAGGAGTCGCTGTTAGTGCCCCCCCATGGCAAGGATGCATGGCTTATATCAGGGGTCAGCAAACTTTTTCAGCAGGGTGCCGGTCCACTGTCCCTCAGACCTTGTGGGGGGCCGGTCTGTATATTAGGGAAGAGGGAAAAAAGAATGAATTCCTATGCCCCACAAATAACCCAGAGATGCATTTTAAATAAAAGCACACATTCTACTCATGTAAAAACACACTGATTCCCGGACCGTCCACGAGCTGGATTTAGAAGGCGATTGGGCCGGATCCGGCCCCCGGGCCTTAGTTTGCCTGGCCATGGCTTATATCAACCAGCAGCTGTGCATTCATGTGGGTCTACTTTTATGGAACTCCATTCCAGCTGCGAAAAATAGGCCCCTTCCCTTTTTGAACATCTAATGCCTACTGAAGCAGCCACTTTATCTGAATTCTGATGTTAATAGTTTTCACTGATTTTTATCCTTATTGTGTGTTGTCTGTATACCACGTAGAGAAGATAGTAATTGAGCAGTGTATAAATTGCTTGAGTTGTGAGCAGAGAGGTGCCTTGTTCAAATCTCACCTCAGCTGTGAACACACATGCAATCCTATGCATACGCACACAAAGGTAAGACCCCTTAAGCTCGGTGGAGCTTCCAGGAAAGTGAGCATAGGATTGCAGACATGAGCAACTGCAGCATTAGGCTGAACAGGCTCCTGTAAGGATTTTGATATAATGTATGTGATGTGGGTGACCGGGTCTACCGCGCTGGTGGAGAGGCGCAGAAACCTCAAGCTGCGAGGTTTCTGGCATCACGGAGGGGGGGGGATTCCGCGGGAGCCACGCGGATCTCCACAAGAACCCCGGGTAGAGCATCCCGGGGGCGATGTGTTTTGACCACTTTACATCCCTCATACCTTCATAATGCCCTACGTACCCAAGCTGGATACAATTATATTAAAACAATATAAAAGCAAATCAAGCCACAAAGCCAACGATAAAAAGCAAGAGCAGTTAAGATCAGCAACAGCAAAATAAACCAATGACCTTCACTGGCTGATGGAAGATCACCAAAGAGCTGGCTCAGTGGGGGCCCCCAGAAGGCGAATGCCAAATCCGCTGCTAAATTTGCTATAAGCTTTATTTGTACATATCTCAGATTTGAGAAGTTTTCTCCCTTTATAGATGTTGGCTTAAACACTTAACAACTGTAACATTCTGTTTCAATGGGGGCATACATATAAGATCTCTAAGGTCAGTATTTCTGAGAACACTTCTAGATCAAGCTATTATGTCAGTGCCATAGCAAAGATAGATGCTTTCAGCTGATAAATGTTGCCCTCTTGCCCCTGAAACCCAGCCCAAAGGAATGCTTTGTTTTAATAGCAAAACCTTCACAAAAGGTCAGGTTTACTTGTTACCCTTCTGTCTACAGTTTCCACCATTAGCTCAGAATCTGATCACCCAGGCCATATGTCTCTGTTTTTTTTTTTTAAGGTACGAAAAATGGAATGGAAAAATCTACCATGCTGGAAAAAGCACAATCTTCCCTCCCTAAAGAGGGAGGCATATTTGCCAGTGTTGTGATTGTACCTTAATATTCAATTTAAAAAAACACCTATGGTGCTGTGGAACATACCGTATTAGGCAATTTGCTAGGTAATACATTGAGGGTCTTTAATAGAGTGTTCTGCTGCATGAAAAATGATTTATTGCCTTCTGTTGATAGCAGATTTGCAATCCTACTTATTCTTCAGTTCAAAAGAACTTACTTCCAAAAGGAAGCTTAGGATCACAGCCAAACTATAAGAAGTAACGGGGAAAACCCAAGAACTGTTTTTTGAGTAGTTTGGATCAGTTTAACCATATTGAAACTATCACACAAACAGGGAAACGAAAGAGGAATATGCAGAATTTCTCACATAACCAAAAAAAACGTTCTCTAGTTTAAAAAATTGTATTTTTGTCATATAGCTAAATATGTTGTAGACATTCCTACCTTCAAAGCAGTTCACGAAAGCACTACAACTAAAAAATGGCAACAAAATAAAACCAGCATCATTTGGAAGGAGGGGGGTGAATCTTAAAACTAAAAGCTAGGTGATTTTTTTAAAAGTCGTAACAGCATGTCAAAGGCTTAAAAGCGTAATGCCCAAATGAACTTCTCTGTTGTTGTTGTTTAGTCGTTTAGTCGTGTCCGACTCTTCGTGACCCCATGGAACATAGCACGCCAGGCACTCCTGTCTTGCACTGCCTCCCGCAGTTTGGTCAAACTCATGTTCGTAGCTTCGAGAACACTGTCCAACCATCTCGTCCTCTGTCGTCCCCTTCTCCTAGGGAGAGAACTTCTCTAGGGAGTGAATTGGTTGTGGCAACAGAAAAGTCATGGCGTCTCCAAAATAACCCTGGGAACTGTAGTTTGTTTAGGCCTTTGTTAACAAACTACAGTTCCCAGGATTCGTTGAAGCAAGTTGTTCCTTAAAGTGGTATAAAGAGAACTTTAGATGCATGGTGTGGATGTGACACTAGTCTCATGGCGCATGCAGCTGTAACTCTGAATGAGATTGGATGCAGAGCAAGGCCCTAATAGACAGGAAGGATTCTATGGGAAGAGGTGGTGCTTTCAAATATCCTGGCCTCATACTATTTAAGATTTGGGTTGTAAGAACCAACAGGTCCTACACACCACGATAATGATAATTATCTTGATTGTCAATAGATCAACATGGCACAGCCCCTTCCCATCCCACCCACTAGTGAAGTAGTCTCCAACTTTTTCAGACTTGGGATCCACCTTCAACCCAAACTTTGCATTTGGAAACCCAATTCTTATTCAGACCATATATTTGTATAGTGTTGGTGCTGCTGACTGTTGTGAACAACCTTGGATCACATTGTGAAGTGGGTCCTGGTCCACCTGTTGAAGAGCAATGCACAAAAGGAGAGGCAGGAGGGGAGGCAGGGAGAAATGAGAAGGATCCAGACTTAGGCTTGCTCTGGCTCAACTGATAATGATCTCCGAGGATCTCTAGTAGCGTATTTCCCCAAAACTGGATTTTCAGAAGCCATCAACCAATGCTGCAAGTTCAGGAAGAAGGGCATTGGGAGCACAAGAGTGAGGAATTGATTTGCATCATATTTCTGTATGGAGCTTTCCATTTCTGAAGGTATCTGTGGGTATCATATAACTTACCTGAGTAACTTACCTGCTAAAATCTAATTAATGCATTAAAAGGTTAATACCATAGAGTATGCTGTCCTACCAGGGACCCAGGTGGTGCTGTGGGCTAAACCACTGAGCCTAGGGCCTGCTGATCAGAAGGTCGGCGGTTCAAATCCCTGTGTCGGGGTGAGTTCCCGTTGCTTGGTCCCAGCTCCTGCCAACCTAGCAGTTCGAAAGCACATAAAAATGCAAGTAGATAAATAGGAACCGCTATAGCGGGAAGGTAAACGGCGTTTCCATGTGCTGCTCTGGTTTGCCATAAGCGGCTGTGTCATGCTGGCCACATGACCTAGAAGCTATACGCCGGCTCCCTCGGCCAATAATGCGAGATGAGCGCGCAACCCCAGAGTCGGTCACAACTGGACCTAATGGTCAGGGGTCCCTTTACCTTTACTTTAAGCTGTCCTACCAGGCTTAGCTATGTCACTTTCATCTTTACCTTGGGAGGAAATAGGTAATCAAGCCTAGTACCTGAGCAGCTCAGCATGTGAAGAGGTTTGAGCAGGTTGCTGCAACTCAACTGCATGGCTCTCACTAGCCATTTTGGTGTTCCTATATCAATAATTTGGAATTTTTACCACTTTGCAACCAAGCAAGTTTTATTGCCTGTGCAACTTTTCTGAATCTGATCTTTGGATAGTTTGTAAGTAAACCATTTTTTTAACTTGCCAAACATGTGGTCTTTTCCTATGCTGGGGTAAGAGGGAGACTTCTTTTCAAGGGGACATTTTGGAACTCAAGAGGGGCACATTTTAAAGGTCTAACTGCCTATATGTCCACATTTTGTTTTGCGGCATATTTTGTGGCATTAAATCTGCACGGGGGGTCTCTCGCCAAAGAATAGTACTTGTCTCCAACTTGGATCTTGCTACCCAGGAATTCTCTCTCTCTAAACAAAAATTTTAGGGGTGCTCTAATTTTGACTCAAGAAAATCACCATAGTGGTTTTATAGTTCAAATTGGGATTCACAAAATGTTATGGGCTATGTGTCCCCTTGTGACTCCCCAGAAAAAACTGTGTGTGCGCGCGCACGCGCCAGCTGTATCTTATTATTGTCCTCTTGCTATATACAAATTATTAGACAAATCAGATTTTTTCAAAAACATTAGTTTCTTGAAGCTAATGCATTAAATGCATTTTCTTATGTTTACTGTTTAACTTAATTGAAATGTGTTTCCAAGGAATGCCTAATACTACTTGGACTGAAAGGTATTATGTACACAAAGCAAACATTACTGATGACTATTTAAAGGCTTTCAACACTGCTCTCCATTAATTCATACGTGCAGGAAGTATTGGTAAGACGTTTTTCTGCCTCTTGCTTAGCATTGCTTTACATTGTTAAAAACATATACAGTACTGAGTTCATTAATGTATGGGGATCCTGGCTCTATGTGCCAAATTTTATTAAATGAAGGACTAATTAAAGCTTTAGCAGTTCATGTGACTCACCTATTGAGTTTAAAACAAATAGTTTATTTTAGAATGCACCAGTTTTCTTTGTGTTGCAGGTCGATACAGCTTGAATCACAGGCATCTTTTAAAGACAACCATGTTTATCAGAAACATGGTGGTAGGAATGCTTCTTATCTGTTCTCTCTGGACAGAGACCACCACAGCCGGTTCCAGTTTTTTAAGTCCTGAACAACCAAAATCTCAGGTAAATGCCGAACACATTGCTATGGCTCCACAGTGATACTTTATAAAAAGGTGTTTCATCCTGGACAGTTAATCATTTGCCTGTTGGGTTTGCATGTGATTTGTTTTTAGCAGAGAAAAGTCTCCCCAAAACCTACAACAAAGTTCCATCGCCGAGATGCAGAAACATTTTTGGATGTTCATGGAAGTGAGACTGAGAGGGACAACAATGGAATAGAAATAAAGGTAACTACTCCATACCCTCCAACATTTCTCCAATAAAAATAGGGACATCCTAAGGAAAAGTGGGATCAAATCAGATACCAGGACAGCTTCTCTAAACCAGGGATGTCCCTGGAAAATAGGGACACTTAGAGCAGGGGTCCCCAAACTTACCCGGCTTTGGGCCGGATGCCCACTGCGCCGATTGCGTGGTGGGCCAGAGGGTGGGGGAGTGCGCACGGCTGTGTGCGCCCATGCGCAAACACTATTTCTGGCACACTCCCGACTTCAAAAGTGCCGGAAATAGCTTGTGCGCATTTGCAGAAGCCTCCTCCGACCCGGAAGTACACCGGAAATGATGCTTGCGCGTGCACACAAGCTATTTCCGGCGCTTTTCCGGGTCAGAAGTCGGCAGCCGCGCCGCGCCATGCTGGTAAGAGCGGGTGGCGGCAGCGGGGGTCCCCGGGGGCCGCATAAAAGAGCATTGGGGGCCATATGTGGGCCCCGGGCCGTAGTCTGGGGTTCCCTGACTTAGAGGGTCTGCTACTCCCCACGCCTGCTGCCCCAAATCAACTTGTCCCATACAAATTAAGAGTAAAACATTTCCCCTCCTCCCAAAACATTTTACTGTACATAGTATCTTAACAAAAGGGGGGGGCGGCATTAGACATAACATTTAGCATTTTCATGTACAAATAGTCACTGCCCAAAATCATACTCCAGCCAGAGATCAGTGCATATACAGATAACCTCATGCGCAGGGATATGATTATGGGTAAACCAAAGGGCCAGAACCTTGAATCTTTTATGCTGGGTCTCGGATCTCTTGCCTTTCTACTCACTTTTAAAACTTTTATTTTTCATTTGCTTACAGGGCAGATAGGGGTTGTAACTGAAGTCATTTTAGTATTTAGTATCTAGACACTGAACAGGATTCTTATTTGCAACAAGAATGAGATAATGAAGGACAGTACCCAGAAACTACTCTCCGTACAGTATATGAAAACGGGACATTCTTTACCACCTAATTTGGTATTTAGGTTTTCCAATAACCTTGAGAGAAGAAGGTACGAACAGAAGAGTCGGATAAGCTTTGCTGATAACTGGCTGCTTTACATTCTTGCTGCGTCTGAAACAAAACAATGTCCTTGTGGCATGGATAAACGTTCTGTGGCTCTCTGTATATATTGCCGAGATAGAGCAGGGTCTGGTCTGTCTAAACCAGGCTTCCTCAAACTCGGCCCTCCAGATGTTTTTGAGACTACAATTCCCATCATCCCTGCTAGCTAGGGATCCTGGGAGTTACAGGCCAAAAACATCTGGAGGGCCGAGGTTGAGGAAGCCTGGTCTATACAGTCTTGTCATACTATGTCCAGGATAGTGTCAAATGCCTGTTCCCAGAACATTCTGACAGTATCACAGGGCCACCACAGGTAAAATAGGGATTTCCAGTCTCTCTTGGACCAAGAACACAATGAAGTCATGCATGCAGGAATAAGGTGCGATGTCTGCAGAAATGACTTGTGCACTGCAGATGAGTTTGTCCATAAAAAGTGTTTCAGACTAGTTTCTGAAAGGGAAGCTCTTATGTGGCAGCTTCCCACACAGTTCTTAACCCTTCCATATTGGCCACAAAGCTCCAAATGTAACAAATTATAAATACAGTGGTACCTCTACTTACGAATAACTCTACTTACGAATGTTTCTACATTCTACATTCTACGAATGGAGCTCCGTCCGCCATCTTGGATGCGGTTTATTATTATTATTATTATTATTATTATTATTATTATTATTATTAATTTTAACGTCCTGCAACTTTTCTTAGTTCACTGTTCCCTTTGAAATTGGCATGAAAATCTCAGAAGATCAGTACAAAGACTATGGCCCAATACTGGAGAAGCTTCTGGAAGACATACTTGTTGAAGGCAATAAAGGTAACATTTCCTCATTCAAGGAACCAGGGTTCTTACCCAAATTCAATCCACAAGGTATTTGGAGATCAACTTAAATAGTAATAATAATATACCCCGTATAACACAACTTGAATATCCTCCCCTAAGTGTACATCAGTCCATGCAGGTGAAAGATCATAGCAGTGATAAAACAATGACATCAGCTGCAAAGGCAACTAACTCAATGCATTCTCTGCTTTTGTACAAGCTGTAGGCTCCTTTCAATCTACTTGATAAATATACTGTATCAGCTGTTTCTAGCCTAGGTCATCAGAGATTAAGGCTGCACATGAATGCACATCTACATGCGAGTAAGTTTTGGTGATCAAACAGAACTTGCTTGAGTATATTATGCTTAGGATCTGGTTGCACACCAACAATCCTAAATAGTTACTAGAGAATATTTCTCTTAAACCAGTGCTTGTAAGTAAATATGCTTAGATAGGACTGTACGCATGAATATTTTTGGATTATGCATTCAGAATAACTAGAAGGGCACCATGTTTTTCATTTGTAAATCTCGTGCATTTTCAACACCCATGTCATGATTTAATCATATTTTGAATGTATGGGACTTGTAATCTTAGTGGCAAAATGAGCTCCAGCCTTCCATTTTTGTTCCCTAAGGGTTCCAGACTATGCCTTAAGATACTGTATTTAGAAACCTAAGATCTATTTCTTAAGAAGAATCTTAATACAATAAAGCTGTTTAGAGGTGTAGCACCAGTACATTTGAAATACGGTGTACATTTCTCGTTGCCCCATCTCTAAAAAGACAACTAAATTGATTGATTTCAAACATCTTGACTGCAAGAAAAAGTCTAAGCATTAATACATTTTTGTTTAGAAAAATAAAATGCAATAGGGCGTGGGAAAAAAGGCATGATGGTTATGTACAGAGCCGTAGCTAGGTGATCTTGTGCCCCTGGCAGAACCATCCAGATTGCGCCCCCTAGCCACGGTCAAATTAGATCTTCTTTCCACCTCTTCTCCAACCCCCAACCCCCCCCCCAAATTCAATTCACCCTCTATTTAAAACCATTTCTCCTGAGGCAATAATCAATATATTTATGGACATATTTTTAGCCGATTTTGCACACACACCCAATCGCCTGCTCCCCTGGCAGGGGCCCACCTTGCCACCCCCTAGCTACGGCCCTGGTTATGTAGCACGAAGAGGGAAAGAAAATGTTAGTATACAGTTATATGGAACTGCCAGAGGCTTTTCCACCCAGGTGCTTAAGGTTATGCACATTTTTTGTGCATAAGCAACGGTTATTGGCACCAGATTGGAAGTGGTGGTGGTGCAGGGGACCCAATCTAAACAATGTATCAGGAAATCCTGTTGGCATCCCTGTAGGGTAGCACTCCTGCTAAAAGACCAAGTGTTCTATCAGTAAAGTCACCTATTAATGCAAGAACTTCTGCTGATGCAACAAGACTTCCTATGTCTTGTCTATATCTGCCCTAGTGGGTTGGGGAAACCCCCATAACTAAGAACAGATTTATTATTATTATTTTGCTGAAGTGTTCTCTACCCGCTTTACTGCTACTGATCCCATAGAGTTAACACTTTATGTATGGGGACAATATATATATAGCTTCTCATGTCTACCTTCATTCATATATTACTTGCTCTTTTAACAGGTAGAGCCTTGAAAGTCATTTTACATCAACATAGCTTTTTTATATTAACTACTGCCCTGTTGACCTTTTCAGAAAGCCAAGAAACAGAGTGAAAAAAATTGAAAATCAAGATGGTGGAGTTAACATAACAACTTTACATTGAAACAAGTTTCATGCTTTGAATTCAACTGCTTCAAATCTTACTTTATGCTGACATACCTAATAAATGCCTTTATTACAGAATGTTAAAAGCGTATCTGGCAACTTATTGGAAGATTCTGTGATGGCAAAGCTACAGAGCTTTTTAAGGAAATAAAATAAAATATGCAAATAAGAGGATAGTGGAAAGATTGTAATCAGGGAAAAGAGCTGGGAGACTAGAATGAATTTAGCTAGATACTGTACTATTGATTGCCTCATGCATTTGTTGCAGAAGAATATTTGAGCTTGTGCTTATTTATCAGTTTCTAAAACAGTGTGGAATTAATTTTAAGGAACTATATAACAGTGAAGCAAATAACACATTCTTTCATCAAAGGAAGAACTGTGTTGATACTAGGGAATACAATTGCTACCACAAAAAAAGGATGAGGCTTCCTGTAGTCTGGATCACAGCCGTAACTCTGCAAAGAATGACATTTTTGTTGTATGTTGCATGCACTTCAAAAAAGAAAGTCAAGGGACTCCTAAATTCTACTTTAAGGCAATTGAGCCCATTAGTATATCATGCTAAAGTATACTATGTCCCATGCAGACATACTAGCTCCTAAGAAGATTGCAGCCTGGGCTTTTTAGGTCAGCACAGCATGGCAGTGAAGCAAAGGTTTGGCTTAACATGCTGTCCAAACCTGGTTTCATAGTTATGGTCTTTCCTCCTTAACTGTGTTTTGTAGTTGAGGTTTGTCCTATGGTTAACCCTGACCCTACAGATTGTGATTGAGGAGAGACATTAACCATATTTCTGGGTTAGACCACCAATAGCATCCTGCACTGCCCTAAAAAGCCTGGGGAGGAGCAAAGTGGGTCACCAGAACCTGCTGGATCAGGCCAGTCGCCCATCTAGTCCAGCATCCTGTTCTCACAGTAGCCAACCAGATGCCTGTGGAAAACCCACAAGCGGAGCCTTGCCACAAGAACACTCTCTTCTCCTGTGGTCTCCAGCAGCTGATTTTCAGAAGCATAGCGCCTCCAACCAGAGCGCCAAATCATTCATGTGGTTACAGTAAGCCAAATCTGGGCTTGAGAGTTTCAAGGTCTCAAACAGCCAAGTTTGTGCTCTGGTGGTGTCTTAAAAGATAGGAAAGCGAGAGCTGTCTTATGACTGGAAAGGGACAGCATGGTTTTATTATTCCTGCATATAAACATACATACATACACACATACACCTCACACACGTGTGCAGAAGGAAAAAGTTACTTAGGATGCTATTTTCACAAACATTAGGAAACACTTTTAATAAAACAAACAGAAGTCTATACAGAAGGACCTTTCCATGTAACATGAAGACACTGCTGAACTGAAGGCAAAGGAAGGGCAGAGAACAACAATGTTGGCTTTCCATGTTATTGGTTGCAATACTTTAATTTCTTGCCCATGAGTCATGTATATAATCAACATGTATGAATATTTATATAAAAATATGTTTATTTACAAGTAATCTTTTCAAAGTCCAAATAATACATAATAGAACAATATAGAAACATGGAATCATTTTTCTTTATTAAAAAGGAAACAATGCAGAGGTTAAAACTGCCTAATTAAAACAAAAACAAACCATGGTTTCCCACAAAATAATCTTGAGAGCCCATTTCACTCCCTTGCTTTGTTTAATTACTTTGTGTGTGCTTCAGTTTCTGAAGAACCCAGTATATCTAGAGTAGCCTTCCTCACCCTAAGGCTCTCCCGATGCTGTTGGGACTCCAGCTCCCATCAGTCCCAGCCAGCACGGGAGTGGTGGTCAAACAACATGCAAATGACACCAGATTAGAGATTAGATCTAGAGTATTTTACAGCCCTTTCAGTATCTCTGAGTTGTTATGCAAATTCAGTTCAGTTTAAGGTTCTTGCCATATAATTTATAGACATCCTTAGAAATGATCCTTTGTGCTAATGCATATTGGGGGGGGGGGGAATTACTATCATATATTGGTAATGTATGTCATTACTTCTTTGAGTATATTCATG
This sequence comes from Zootoca vivipara, assembly GCF_963506605.1. NCBI lineage: Eukaryota > Metazoa > Chordata > Lepidosauria > Squamata > Lacertidae > Zootoca > Zootoca vivipara. The sequence goes on along the minus strand of NC_083277.1, from coordinate 36,623,555 downwards.
CTATACCAAATGGAAGGTTTTTAACTAAGAATATACGGTATTGCAGTTACATGGACTGCTGCTTCAAGAGAAATAATCAGACAATTTAGGAGCACTTTCTCTTTTAAAGCTAAGCCTCACCTTACCAGGGGTAGCCATCAGGGTCCACTGCCCATCATTCCTAGTCACTGGCCATGGTGGCTGGAGCTGATGGAAGTTGGAGTCCCAACAGCGTTTGGAGAGCACCATATTGACTACCCTGTACTAAGGCATACCTGGCTTTCTCCTTTCTATTGGAAACTGGCCTTCTAAAAATAATCTCCTTCAGATACATTTTTAAAAAAGCAAATAAAAATTAAAAAAAATCAATATGCTGACAATTTTTTGGCTGCCCAAGATAATTAAAAATTAAAAAAGAAAGCCACTCTTAAGAATAAAATCAACACTAAGGCACCTTAAAAGGAATGGAACAAATAGCAGAAGGGAGGGGAAGCAGCAGGAAAAGGTGTGAACTTTAAAGGACTGTGGTTCAAAATTAAGCACTTGTTAATATTTTCCTTGTTTCCAGAAGTCACAATATCCAAGCTGGTCAACATTATTGTGCAAGTTCCAAATTTATATTTACATAAAAAGTATTCCCTCATCAGCTCTTTTCCACACTCCCTTGTGCTTCCCTACAAGTCATATACTCTTTTTGTGTTTTGTCTTAGAATGCCTAACATGGCAGGCAATGACACTTCCTTGAGCTGAGCAATCTCTTTCACGGTGTGCAGAGCTACTCCTGGATGTGAATACTGGCATACAGTTTTGGGAACCTGGAAAAAGAAGCAGCAGAGTTTTAGGAGATAAGGCTATTGTCTGCATTTGTGCCTTCAATATTTCACATTTAACAAACTCCCATCCATCTTTGATTCCATTATCTTTGAGTATTTCTGACCATGGGATCTCACCCAGCAGAATCATAGGATGGTAGAGTTGGGACCACAAGGATCATCCAGTCCAGGCATCCCCAAACTTCGGCCCTCCAGATGTTTTGGACTACAATTCCCATCTTCCCTGACCACTGGTCCTGTTAGCTAGGGATCATGGGAGTTGTAGGCCAAAACATCTGGAGGGCTGCAGTTTGGGGATGCCTGATCTAGTCCATCCAGTTCAACTCTCTGCTGTGCAGGAATATTTTGCCCAACATGGGGCTCAAACCCATGATCCTGAGATTAAGAGTCTCATGCTCTACCAACTGAGCTATCCCTCAGTAGCTCCTTTAGCTTTTTGAAATCAGCCTTCTTAAATTCCAGATGGTATGTCAGACCTCCTGCAGCTGCTTCTTTCTTGTAGTTTTCTTGCTCATTAACAGGTTTCTGTAGCACCACCTCAGTTTCCTGCGCTACTATCCCCAGTACCAGGTGTTTCCCTGTCATCTGTAATATTGTCTCTCTCCCCCCCTCAGGATTTACTTTAAGCTCTTCTGATCAGGTTTGTGAGACTCTTAGTCAACACATTCTTGCCAACCATTGTGAGGTGCAGCCTATCTCTTGACAGAAGTCCTTCCTCGATGAAGCGGAGACCATGGTCCAAGACCCCAAAGCTTTCCTGACAACCCCACCTGTGTGGGCAGTGATTGACTTTTGATATTTCCCCCTCTCTTCCTGGGCCATGACTTTCAACAGGAAGGAGTGATAAAAAAAAAACCCACTGCATTACACTATATGAAGCGCCTGCTTAACCTTAAACCATTAACATTTTCTTTCATACTACACCCTAAAACATGAAAGGACGTTTTTTTAAATGAAGTATTAATCAGCACACAATAAAGGGACAAAGGATTGCAAATAAAACAAAATACCTTACCTGCCTAGGAAGGAAATATGGCGCATCTGTTTCTACAACTATTCTACTTAAAGGGATTTTCTGAACTGAATCTCTAGCCTCTGTAGCAGATGGATATGTCAGCAATGCTGTGAATCCAACAGTAAGATTTGGAAAGTAGTCCAGCAATGGTTCTATGGCACTGTACCTGCCAGTAAAGCAATGCCTAAGATAGAGAAAACAATGGTCATTCTGCAACATATGATGGCCAACCAGCAACAGGAAAGCAGTAATGCTAGCCATACTAAAGACCACACAGCAAGCTGAACACTGAATGGTGGCTGCTATGTTGTTAATTTCTTCTTGGAATAAAAGCCACACTTCAGCTAAAATTTGTTGTGGAAGGTGCAGGTTATAATTTTAATACAGTGGTCCCTCGACTTTCGCATTACTCGGCATCCGAAGTTTTCGACGACTTACGAACAGGAAAAATGGCCGCACACTTACAAATTTTTCTACATCCGAACGGAAACAATATTTAAATGCAGTTTCCTCGACTTACAAATTTTTCCGAATATTTTTTTTCCTATGGGAAACCACTTTTCAACTTACGAACTTTTTGACCTACGAATGTGCATTCGGAACGGATTAAGTTCGTAAGTCGAGGGACCACTGTACTATATTCAAGGAATTACCGAATCTAGTTTCAATGAAATAGAGACCTTCGAAGCATTCAAGTTATGTCTTAATTTTCACTTGTGATTTTAGAATGCTGGTCTGAAAAATTAAATGGTAACTTTTTTAAATAGAAAGGGAGATTGCTCAGGTGTCCATAAATCTCTGGCCTATTCTATTCTATATACTGTTACTGTTACTACTACTACCATTAATAACAACAACAACAACAACAACAACAACTTATTTATACACTGCAACAGCAACTTATTTATACACTGCCTTTTTCCCTGACAGGAAATCATGGCAGCTTACAGATAAAATAAGAACAGCTAAAAATGCTGGGGTGGGTGGGAACAATAATTAAAAAACAATTAAACATCCAACACATATCTTTATGAGAGGTCTACTAAAAACATACAATCACAACACAAACTGCATGGCACCAGCCCCCACATTAAAAGCAGCCAGTTCCCCAAAGCATGTTCGAACAAGAAAGTATTCACTTGCCAGTGGAAAGACAAGGAGTGAGCCAGCCTAACTTTTTTAGGGTGGAAGTTTCGAAGTCTGGGAGCAGCCACCGAGAAGGCCCTCTCCTGCATCCCCACTAAGCATGCCTGAGGGTGGCAGGACCAGGGGAAGGGCCTCCCCCAAGGATCTCAGAACCCAAGCGGGCTTCTATGAGGGAATACATTCTTTCAGATAGCTTGTACCTAAGCCCTATACTGTACATCTTTGTAAGTTATAACCAGGGAATCACAGCCATACAGATTTTTAGGACCTCTGGCCTTCAGCTACTTTTTAATGTCAAGGATGGGTAGACTTAAAAGTATTTAATACAATTACCTGTGAATCTTGTAGTCTTTGGGTACACATTTTTTCATGATTTCCAACAAGTCATCATCAGCATCTCTGCAGTGAATTACCAATGGTTTCCTTAAGGAAACAGCAAGATTCAGTTGCCTTTCAAATACCTGAAGCAAGCAAGAAAGGAGTATATCTTCAAATGCTATTAGAACTGCTCCGAGAACAAAAATGTAAGATGCGTGGAAAACAATCTAGTACCTCACTCCACCACTACCATTTATAATCTTACTACTTTTATCAACACAGTCCATTTTGTTAGGGAGTGGGGGGACATAAGAGAGAGAACTGTCCAGGAGCACATTTTCATTTATTTCATTTAAAAAGACATTAAAGGAGTAGACTGGCTGAGCTTCAGTGTCAGTATTGTACATGATGCTGATGCAATTAGGAAACACCACGTACAAAACGGAAAGTAATATGAATAATTTAACATTGGATAAACAGATCAAATTGTAGATACTGACACGTTCAATAGATTTCCACATGCAACAGCTGCTGTAGGAAAGGAAGGCAATTTTTACCAGTTCCTCTTCCTTCCTGCAGCTTCCTAGCCACTGAACAGCTGCTCAATAAAACTTAGGGACTCTTCAAAAGAGCCCTAGGGGGTTGCAAGGGGGGAAACCAGTAACTTTGGATCCAAGCCGTTCAATCTATAGTTCTGTGTCTGCAGCAAGTTTTTCGAACATGTTTTGTTGAGAATTGTTCTTTTGCAACCAAGTGAAATTACACACGATGATGCATTTTTCTTGCATTCTTCCTGCTCTGACCACTTACCTGAGCTATCGACCAAACATTTCTGCTAGTAGGTTGTTTGCTACCATGTACCATTGCAATACTACTTTTGGATGTAGAAATCACTTGCTGCTGAAATTCCATAATATGGGATATGTCTCTTTTGCTAATGTATTCAAACCAAAGCCTATTACGAGTGATTAGATAACAGAAATGCTTAGAATTATTTCAGCTACATATCACCCCCATGTTTTAGGTCAGCACTGCACGTTAATAAATTTAATTAGCCCTACAAAAATGATTTAGCAACCAATCCTCTTATTCTGTGGACTGCAATATACTCCGAGCAATGGACTTAAAAGGGTTTTTTTCCCCAAAAGAAAGCTACTATCATCTCAACTTAGTGGGCTTTTTGAACAACTCACAACTTTACAGACCAATGACATCGTACGAAGTGAATGACGTTTCTTCACAAATCTTGAGACATTGAGCACAAAAAGTAACAGCACTCTCCTTTACCTTATGCTGCGTTGAGACCTCAGTGCTACATTTATAAGAGTAATCCAGCCCCATTTCTCCAAAGGCAATAGCTTTGGGGTGCCTCATTGCCTGTAAGATACTTCTTTCATGAAGGTCTGTGTAATAACGTGCAAAGTGAGGATGACAACCAAATGCCCCCCAAACCATGTCTTCCTTTAATAAATCTTCCCATAAGTAGTTGTTCAATGTACGAGGATCACAAAAGTCAGCTATACATCCCTGAAATTCTTTAGGAAAGCTGCTACTGTAAGTCTTTCGAAACTTAGAAAAAGTGCCCCTGAAAGCTGTCTTTGTATATAACATATCCAAATGGCAGTGGGTATCAATAAACCCTTCTTTTAAATATTTAGGCAGGTCATCAGGCAAATCCTGGTTTACACATTGATTGACAAAAGACTCTGACTTGCGACGAGGTGTGGAAAAAATAGGAACACATGATGCTAGTTCTTTACTCCGTCGTCTGTTTTTCTCATCGACCAGCTGAGAACCAAGTGACCGGGGCCTAACACGCATACAAGGTTCTTTATCCTTTGGTGTAGTTGATGGACTATCAGCTGAGGTATCTAATGAAACATCACAAAGATGGGAGGCATATGAGGTATCTTCAGAAGAAAATGAAAAAGGAGAACAATCCACTGGCTTGCTGCAGCTTGTCCAATACTTTGTATAGTCACTCATCCTGCGATTGTACAAATGAGAAGGATACTTCACCAACTCTGTTGCCAACAGTGTTTTGGCGTCCATTGTTTTTGGTGTACTGTGGTTTGGGATAGAATCCTCCTGGGAGAAAGTACTTGGTGGTTCTGCATCCTCCATGTCAGACCAATCACTTTCAGCCGAGGACTCTCTTTCTTTCCCCATTAACTGCAAGCCATGAAATAAAATAAAATGAGAAAATCAATTCAGCTTGGTTATCTCGCATCTGATTAGTTTAAATTATATGCAAGGGAAGATGACCAGGTCACAGGAGAAGACAACAAAAATACAAGAGGTATGCAGATTTTGTTTTTAAAAGAAAAATACAACATGGATCTCCAGCTAATCTGTTAGGCTTGCCATGCCTATACTGGTTTATAACAAAAGTAAAGGAAGATATGAGGGATTTTTGTATAATTAAAGCAACAATATGTGAAAAATGCTTAAGAATTGTAACAGGCCATTCAGCCAATTGGTAGAAAATGCACATTGAAATAAAAGCATGTTAGTCTTGTAGTTTGTTATTCACAGAGGGCAAACACCACTTTATTTTGGGTTATTTGGTAGTTGACCACAAAAGGCAAGTAAAATTTGAGGATCACTGAAGACTTCTGTATTGATGAGCAATGCTATATGGGACACAATTTATTAGTATGAGTGTCATCCAGAAAAGGCCACATGGCAATAAAGAGGATGAAATCAGTTTTGTGCATCGCTACATGGCAACTTCTAAGTTAACAGAATTCAGAAAACTATCTCTGAATCCTGAATCGTACAAACAACAAAGGTTGCATTTGTAACTACGTACTATTTTGTCCTACATCTTCCACCTCTGAAAACTGCTACTAAACATTTCTACAACCATTTGGAAGGATTCTGTGTTTAAATTGCACCTTTTAGTAAGTTAAATTTAAGTTTAGTTTAAGTTTCCTTAAACTACATTCTTTTCCTACTAGCTTAAGGATGAATCCTTGAAGCTATCTTAAGAATTTCTCAAACTTTTGGGAATGTGTTTACTTTTAAGTGCTGGCTGTTCATTTGTGTGAAATCAATTACATTCCAGGAACATTTAGCTACGGTTTCATTTTGAAAACCTTATTCCACAACAGAATGCCTCACCTTCTCATTTACTTCTGAACTGTGGTCATCCACAAACACAGGTTTTGGAGAAGATTCTACAATAACTGTCCTCTGGAAATTCACAAACTCCTTTGCAGCAGTACCACAATGTGCATCAGATGAACTGGGGCAAACATATTTTTCTTTTGGCACAGTTTTCTGCTTTGTGAAGGTACTGTTGTATTTTGTCATAGTTTTCTCACTGCTGCAACCCTGCTTGAACAGTTCTTCACCTTCATACTTGGACACTTCAGACACACTTCTCAGCTGGTTTCCTGGTCTCCCATATTCCTTTTTAGATAGACTGGCACAGGCATTTTCTTCATCAGTTTTACTTTGCTGATTGGTGGACTCTTGCTTATATTTTTGTTCTCCGTCAACCTGTAAAAGGTTAGGTGTGCTTTTAAATTTATCATCTGATCTGCAATGCTCTCTGCAATCTTTTTTTTTACTCCGTCCAACAGAAATGTTGGTGTCTTTTGGCTCCTTTTCCATTTCTAGTTCATCTTCAAATCTTGATAATGCAGACCTTGATAATGTATACCTTGAGCTGCCCGCTGGTCTAGGAGCCTCTTTCCCACTATGCCTAGAAATACTATTTTCTTCTTTTGCAGCAACTTTCTGAAAGATCGACTCCTGCTTAATTTCCGGTTCATCTTCAAATTTTGTTAATGTATGAATGTGCCTTGAGTTGCCACCTGGTTTGGAAGCCACTTTCCCACTATGCCTAGAGGTTTTCTTTTCTTCTTTTGCAGCAGCTTTCTGGAAGACAGACTCCTGTTCAACTTCTGGTTCATCTTCAGCTCTTGATAATGCATGAATATGCCTCAAGCTACCCTTTGATCTGGAAGCCTCTTTCCCACAATGCCTAGAGATATTATGTTCATCTTCTGCAGCAGCTTTCTGAAAGGTGGACTCCTGTTTAAAGTCTTTTTCTCTTTCTGAACTTGAAACGACAGATACACGTCTTGAGCTGCCATCTAACCTATGAGACTCTTTTCTATCCTGCCTGATAGAAATATTAATGTGCTCTTTTTCTATGGTTTTCAGACAGTTTGACTCTTTTCCAGGTTGCTGCTCTCCAAGTTTTGATGCTATTGAGGGGCGTCTCAGGTGGCCAGCTGATTCAGATGCCACTTTTTTAGGAAGGCTTTCTTCCAGGGTTCCATTTGGAGGTGCCGTCTCCCTTCTAGGTCGCAGTGGTCCCCCAAGTATAGCAAGCAGAGCTTTGCGGTATATTAGTCGAGATCCTTGGTCCTGATCTTTCATTCTCCTCCTGCCACATTCAGCACCTGCTTCCTTTGAAGCACCTTTTCTTTCTGTGCTTGGTGTGAGGCTTGGACCTGTTTCACTGCAGTCATCTTGTTTAATCTAAACAGTAAATAACAGTGTAAACTTCATACAACATACCTAGTATCCCTTTCACAGAAATGATATCTTCACATTGTAGGTTAAAAAGGCCAGCCTAAAAGAACCATACAATAGTTTGCAAAAAAAGAAGAAGAGGAGGATTTTGGTTCTGACAAATTAATCCTAAGCAATTGGACATAAATTAACCAATTTCTGAAAACCTATCTTCAAGAAGTATGAAAAGCTATCAAGGATGCTCCCCTAAGGCTGCAATCCTAAGGGGCAGAGAGAGAAAAAAAGTGTGGTTTAACCACCATATCCAAAGCACTGCAGGATCCACACTGCTACTGATTCCCATTGGCTAGATTTCTCATTGGAAACAGTATGAGATAAATTCACAGGGCAGACTTACACCAGGTCCCATGTGGGAATATATCTCTCTCCAGTTTGGAGGCACATCAAAGGTGCTGAGAAGACTGTAAATCCAAAGACTCAAAAGTATTTCGCAGGCCTTCCCTAACATGCCCACAAACAGCTTAAACATGTCCCATTTGGCCCAACAACTACAAGAGGGCCAGAGTCATAGAGGTTTCTGTGGCACTGGAATCAGACATAAGTTGTGGCACTGGAGAAGCTCCAATATATCCTGCTCCCTCTAAGACACTTCCCAAGGGACAAAGAATTGCAACCTGAATACATTTTATTTAAATATTCATACAATTTCTATGCTACCCTTAAAAAAAAATTCCCAAGGTAGGATTTTATCATCCGATAAAAATTGTAACAAAAACACACAAGTACATTATAAACTTGTGTGTTTTTGTTACAATTTTTATCATGGATGATAAAATCCTACCTTGGGATTTATTTATTTTTTTAAAAACACAAGTACATTATAAACGGGACCCAGGTGGCGCTGTGGTTAAACCACTGAACCTAGGGCTTGCTGATCAGAAGGTTGGCAGTTCGAATCCCTGTGACGGGGTGAGCTCCCATTGCTTGGTCCCAGCTCCTGCCAACCTAGCAGTTCGAAAGCACGTCAAAATGCAAGTAGATAAATAGGAACTGCTACAGCGGGAAGGTAAATGGCGTTTCCATGTGCTACTCAGGTTTGCCAGAAGCGGCTTTGTCATGCTGGCCACATGCACATGACCTGGAAGCTATACGCTGGCTCCCTCAGCCAATAATGCGAGATGAGCGCGCAACCCCAGAGTCGGTCACGACTGGACCTAATGGTCAGGGGTCCCTTTACCTTTACACATTATAAACAAATGCAATTCCCCTCAATCCCACCCGATATTCCAATATTTGTCATCACTTATCTACCTTTTGTTTCAAGGATTCTCCAGGCGAAGACGTCACATTTTCCTCAGACATGTCACAGGCAGGACGTTTTACAAGGAACAGTTTATTGGAAAGAGGGTGGTCCGGGCTCTCTCTAACCATGCTGTCAATTCCATCATTCGTTTCAATCTCATCAGAGGAAGAATCCGCTGTGGTGAATGAAGTTCTTGAGAACGCTTTATAAGACTCTGGAGCTTTCCTGAATGTAGCCGCCTCAATGTATGTAGCAGACCTACTGCTAGGGGAAGGCTGTGACGGCACCTCTTTGGCGAGTCTGCGATATTTGGCGGGTGATCCAATAGACAAGCTGTCCCACTCTATTTTACGCCTCCTGTTTGGCTGCATTGAGGCTGGATTATCTTGAGCATGAAAAGAGAGAAAAGCCAGACTTTTAACACATACACGCTGCCCAAACTTGCGCCGCAGAGAGGCCGCACATTTATGAACGTGTGAGAACAGCAACGAAACATATTATTTTTAAAGTATGAACTTATGCATGTGTGTGTGTGTGTGTGCAAAGAAAACTGGAGAACACACAATCATGCTCCCCCACTTCCACCACGCAGTACCCACGGCCAGGCTAGCGCCAACAGAACTCAGGTACCTGTGCTTATCAGGCGCAGCAAGGCCCTGATCCACCCATGTCACCAGCAACTCGCCAGGGCTCCTCTTTCTATCCCTCCCTCCTTCAAGAGCTGCCCAAACAACACCCATAAAGGAGGAACAGAAGAGGCCGGAGCTCCCAGCCTGTCTTCGGTGGGAAGCAGGAATGCGGGAGGGCGGGCGGGGGCGGGGCAGTTGACAGGAGCCACAGCCCGCCTAACGCCGGGAAGCGGAGCAGAGAGGCAGGGAGGCCAGGAAGAGATTTCCTCAGGGGTGGCAAGGGGCCTCCCTCCTTGCCAAGCGCCGGCAGCCATTGGCAGGCTTCGGCGGGGCCCCCGCCCCTTCGGAGACGACGACGCCTTCTTTTCCTCCCCGCGGCAACCCCCCCTTGGGGGAACATTGCCCCACGCGCGGCTTCCACTTTTCAAACTATGACGGTTGGCAGTTACAAGGCCGCGCGGCGCCTCCCTCTCCCCGCGCCCCGGGTCCCACTCTCGTCGCTCAGTACAGTACCGTGCGCGCCTCCTCTCGCTCGCAGCCGCCCTGTTCTGCACAAAGCTTAGGGGCGGCACCCGAACACCGGGAGAAGGGGAGGGGGGAAAGCTGTTGGACAGGCTCGCCTTCTGATTGGGTGAGAGGAGGGTTAGGGGGCGGGCGCGTGGCCTGGACCAGGGGTCCGCGTGACTGAAGCGAAGGGCAGCAGAACGGGAAGAGGAAGCGAGCTTGGCGGAGTGGGGGCGGGGTAGAAGAAGCGCGCTTGCGCAACCTTTTCGACTGCTGGTTAAGGTTGGGCGTGTACGGGGCCGGGCCGGCCGGCGAAGACCACCCCCTCCGAGAGAGGCTGTACTCTACAAAACGCCCAATTCCGTGGGGAATTGTGGCCGGTTGTGGTATTCAGATATTTCTATGTAACGAGATGATCACTGGGGCCTTAGTCACGTGCTGAGAGCAAACAATTGGGATCCAAGCAACCCCATCTACAGAGACACATAGATCATTGAACTTGCTAGGGCCCTGTAGAGTATAAACATACAAGGCACTTTTCCATAGTGAGGCCCTAAGTGAGCAACTACTTAGGCTACTGAAATTCAATCCCCTTATTGGTTTTTTTTATATTATTATTCCTTTAGACTTTGGGGAGATAGCTATATATGCATAGCTGCCAAGTTATCCCTTTTTTAAAGGGATTTTCCCTTATGCTGAATAGGCTTCCTCGCGAGAAAAGGGAAAACTTGGCAGCTATGTATATGACCCACACTTGACTTCTCAGCATTGTGGAATTTTGACCTTTTTAACCGCTTGAAATGTTGTGAAGATGGTTTTTGAAATGTTATTGTTGAATTTTACTGTGTACTGTATTGTACTTTATGGGATTGTGTGCTGCAACCCGCTAGGGGTCCTGATAGATGTTGTTGTTGTTGTTTAGTCGTTGTTATGTACTGAGCTGAATCCTAGAACAATAGGATTCAGAATCAGCGGGAGCTACCCAATCCAACTCCAGGTGGAAGTGAATCCGCAACCTGATTGGCCTGCTGGAGCAGCCAATCAGGCGGCTGGCAGAAGTGAATCTGCTACCTGATTGGCCTGTAGGAGCAGCCAATCAGGCTGCAGGCAGAAGTCAATCCACAATATAATTGGCCCACAGGTGTAGCCCTGAAGTAGCCAATCACGCAAGGCCCATTGTGTAAATAATGTATATAAGCAGATGGTTTTGGGAAAAGAGCCATTCTTCTTCTCCTCTTCTCCTTGATGACTATGAGCTGAATAAAGAGCATGAAATTCACTCTCGACTCCGAGTACATTTCACTGGCGACGAAGGTGGGATCCTGCTGAGCTGACCGCCACCACGCACTGCACCGCAGCACCGCCACCTGCTGCACCGCTGCATCGCACCGTGCATCCAGGCTTCAGCTCCAGGACCCAAGGAACCCAGAATGGCAACCGACAGCAGCTTCTCGCCATTCAAACCAGCATCAGGAGACTGGGAAGGGTACGCCGCCCGTTTCAACTTCCTCCTGCAAGCGAAAGAAGTCACCAACGATGCCATGAAGAGGGCGACATTCTTCAGCGTCTGTGGAGAGGAGACGTTTGAAATCGCCCGGGCTCTCCTTGCACCTAGAGATGTCGCTACCGTCTCTTACAAAACAATAATGGAACGGCTGAAGGAGCACTTCTCACCACAGCCCTCGGTGGTAGCTTGCCGAAATGCCTTCTACGCAAAGCGGCAAGCCCCGGGGGAAACCATAACTGGGTTTGTGACCTCCCTCCGCCAAGCCGCCCGGCTATGCAACTTCTCAGAGTTGGAGAACATGCTTCGTGACCGCCTCGTCGGTGGCCTGAGGAACGAGATGTTGCAACGACGCCTCTACGCAAAAAAAGACCTCACGTTCCAGATTGCTCTGGAGGAAGCCCTGGCAACCGAAGCCGCCGAGAGGTCAACGCAAGAGGCACGACCGGCCCCGCCATCCCAACCGAGGGTCTACCACGAAGACCTCACCGACGAATCCGAATCTGACAGGGAGGAAGTACACCGAGTACAGCGGCGCACTCAAGCAGCACACACACCACAGCAGCCTCGACGAGAAGGAGGGAACTGTGCAAGCTGCGGGGAGAACCACGAGAGGAGGACCTGTCGTTTCCGCAACGCAGAGTGCAGGCAGTGCCGAAAATTGGGACACATCGCCCGGGTGTGTCGGGCTCGACTCACCCGTCGACAAGCATCAGATGACCGACCCAGGAGCCCCAGGTCACACGGCACCATGCACCAAGGCAACTCGACGGAGATCACGGACTACCAGGTATTCCAGTTGCCCCATCCCAGCACAGAGAAAATTTATATAGAGGTACAGATAGAGGGAGCCCCATGCCGCATGGAGCTGGACACGGGTTCAACTCTATCCATAATCTCGGCCCGAACATTAAGGGAACTGTGCCCTAATGGGGGTCCCAAACTAAGGCCGGCCCCATTCACCCTCCGGGACTTCCAGAAACGTAAGGTCCCTACAATGGGGGTGGGGACCTTCAGGGTGCAATATCGAGGGCGAAAGCAACAATTGGACTTGCTGGTAGTTAAGGGCCCCTACGTTAGCTTACTGGGACTGGCATGGTTTGGACCTCTGGGGCTAGCCGTTACCGGGGTGAACCGCACTAGCTTACAAGTGGACGTGGACGCCATATGCAAAGAGTTTCCAGGGGTTTTCGATGGGGCATTGGGACGATATACAGGACCCCCCATTGCCCTACAGCTAGACCCCGCTGTACGACCCATCAGGCACAAGGCCCGCCGGGTCCCGTTCACCCTGAAACCCCGCATAGACGAGGAATTGGACCGGCTCGTGGAGCAAGGAGTGCTGGAGCCGGTGCCCAACGCCCCCTGGGAAACTCCAATTGTCACACCCGTCAAGCCTAACGGTTCGGTCCGCATCTGTGCAGACTACAAATGCACCATAAACAAGGCTCTCACGGCCCATGCATACCCAGTGCCAGTGGTCAGCCATGTCCTCGCCACCCTGGCTGGGTCAAAAATCTTTGGCAAACTGGACTTGGCCCAAGCGTATCAACAGTTGCCTGTGGACGAAGCCACAGCAGAGGCTCAGACGATTGTGACGCACAGAGGGGCATTCAGAGTAAAGCGGCTGCAATTTGGCGTTAGCGTGGCACCAGGCATATTCCAGAATCTAATGGACTCTCTCCTTAAAGGGATTCCTGGCGTCACCCCCTTCTTCGATGATGTACTGATCGCCGGGCCCACACCAGAGGAATTTGAGGACCGCCTCCGCTCCGTCCTGCACCGTTTCCAGACGGCGGGCCTCAAGGTGAAGCGGGAAAAGTGTTTACTGGGAGTGCCGCAGGTGGACTTTCTGGGATTTAAGGTGGACGCAGAAGGGGTCCATCCAACCGGTGACAAGGTACGGGCCATTTGTGAGGCCCCAGCGCCCAAGAGCAAGCCCGAACTTCAGTCATTCTTGGGACTATTGAACTTTTACCATGCCTTCCTTCCCCATAAGGCAGCGGTAGCGGAGCCCCTACACAGACTCCTAGATAAAAGGGCCCCTTGGGTGTGGGGCCAGCGACAAAGGGCCGCATTCCAGGCAGTCAAGGACTTGCTCGTCTCGAACTCGGTCTTGGCACACTTCGACGAGAGGCTGCCAGTGGTGCTGGCATGCGACGCCTCTCCCTATGGCATCGGCGCTGTCCTGGGACACCAACTCCCGGATGGAAGAGAGGTGCCGGTGGCATACTTCTCCCAGACGCTTGCTGCAGCCGAACGAAACTACTCACAGATTGACAAGGAGGGTCTGGCAATCGTGAAGGGCGTAAAAAAATTCCATGATTTCTTGTACGGCCGGCCCTTTACCATAGTGACTGACCACAAGCCGTTGCTTGGCCTGTTTGCCCCCGAGAAGCAGACCCCCCAAGTGTTGTCTCCACGTGTCCTCAGGTGGTCAATTTTCCTTGCCGGCTACCAGTATGCACTAATCCACCGCCCTGGGAAGGCGATGGGCCACGCAGACGCCCTCAGCAGGCTACCACTACCAGAAACAGGCCCCGACCCAGCGCCTGCGCAAGAGGTTATGACCCTGGAGCTGCTTCCCGACCGACCCATTCAGGCACAAGAAGTTGCGCACCATTCCACAAAAGATAGGGTCATCTCCCGGGTCCTGGACTGGGTGTGGCGAGGATGGCCCAGCAGCAGCCCCGGGCCAGAATTCGCTGGCTACACAAACCGCAAACATGAACTGTCGGCCCACAAGGGGTGCCTGTTATGGGGAAGCAGGGTTGTTGTTCCCCAGCCCCTCCGCAAAAGGGTCCTCACAGCCCTACACGAGACACACCCAGGGGTAGTGAGGATGAAGGCCCTTGCCAGGAGTTATGTGTGGTGGCCGGGGATTGACAGAGAGATAGAGGCCTGGGTCCAACACTGCCAGACCTGCCAAGAATCCCGCCCGGATCCCCCAAGGGCCCCAGTCCAGCCCTGGGAGTCCGCCCGACATCCATGGTCACGCTTGCACGTGGACTTCGCTGGCCCCTTCCAGGGAAAAACATTCTTCATAGTGGTGGATTCCTACACCAAATGGCTGGAGGTCGCACTGGTACCGTCCACTTCTACGGCGGCAGCCATCCGGGTACTACGTAAGCTTTTTGCAACCCACGGGCTCCCTGACACCCTCGTCTCGGACAATGGAACCGCATTCACGTCAGAGGAGTTCCAGATCTTCACAGCGCAGAACGCCATCCGCCACATCCGCTCAGCACCATTCCACCCTGCCACCAATGGCCAAGCGGAGCGCATGGTGCGGACCACCAAGGACAGCCTCCGCCGCATGACACAAGGGGACTGGGAATACCGCCTTGCCGCATTTCTTCTAGCACAGCACAGCACCCCAAGCACAACGACGGGCCGGAGCCCAGCTGAACTACTAATGGGCCGGCGCCTTGCAACTAGACTGGACCGACTTCACCCCGACAGAGCTCAGGATGAGGTAGTGGTGGGGAAAGGCAGGAACCCCCGGACATTTGTGGCCCAGGACGCAGTGTACGCAAAGAATTTTGGGGCAGGCCCAGCATGGGTACCCGCCACAGTCACCAAGGTGACCGGTCCCGTGTCGTACGAGGTACTAACGGAAGGGGGGCAATGTTGGCGCCGCCACTGCGACCAGCTACGGCGACGATTCCCAGGAGGAACCCGGGAGGAGAGCGGGACAGAGGGGTCCCAAGGGGACAGCAGGGCAGTGAGGCCTGTAGAGCGAGAGGGGTGGACAGGGGAAGCAGAAGCAGTAGGCACAGAGGGGCGCCCCGAGGCTGGAAGGACACCGGAACCAGAGCCACAACCTAGTGGTTCAGTGGCGCCAGACCAGACAGCCCCGGCACAGCCAGCAGCCTCGGAACACGAGCCAGAACCAGAACCCCTGACCAAGGAACACCCCAGGCCACAACGCACACGGAGGCGGCCAGCAGACCTTGGGGACTACGAATGCAACTTCCCGGGCAGGACTGGAACTTAGAGGGGAGGGGTGTTGTGTACTGAGCTGAATCCTAGAACAATAGGATTCAGAATCAGCGGGAGCTACCCAATCCAACTCCAGGTGGAAGTGAATCCGCAACCTGATTGGCCTGCTGGAGCAGCCAATCAGGCGGCTGGCAGAAGTGAATCTGCTACCTGATTGGCCTGTAGGAGCAGCCAATCAGGCTGCAGGCAGAAGTCAATCCACAATATAATTGGCCCACAGGTGTAGCCCTGAAGTAGCCAATCACGCAAGGCCCATTGTGTAAATAATGTATATAAGCAGATGGTTTTGGGAAAAGAGCCATTCTTCTTCTCCTCTTCTCCTTGATGACTATGAGCTGAATAAAGAGCATGAAATTCACTCTCGACTCCGAGTACATTTCAGTCGTGTCCGACTCTTCGTGACCCCATGGACCAGAGCACGCCAGGCACTCCTGTCTTCTTCTGCCTCCCGCAGTTTGGTCAAACTCATGTTCATAGCTTCAAGAACACTGTCCAGCCATCTTGTCCTCTGTCGTCCCCTTCTCCTTGTGCCCTCCATCTTTCCCAACATCAGGGTCTTTTCCAGGGAGTCTTCTCTTCTCATGAGGTGGCCAAAGTATTGTAGCCTCAGCTACAATATAGATGTAAGAGCAGGCTATTATAAACAACAAATTTATGTTCAGTACCATAAACAGTGACACATATAACTAGAGAAAGAATTTATATGGAGACATAACACCGCTTAAACCATTAAAAGGACCACATTCACAAAAACGGCCTTTCTCAATAATTTATTTCAAATGTATAATGAGCTTCAAGCATTTGGAGCAATGAACCTGAAAAGATATATTACAATGATGAGTTATGGAGCTTAAAGGGTTGGGGATATACAGTATAGCTATTCAATAAAGCCATAGAACAGCATAATAATCTATTTCTGTCTTCTCTTTGGATGCTTCAGACCACAAGCTTATACAAATTTACTTAGAAGTAAGCCGCACTGAACTTAAGACTTGTGTACTGAAAAATAAGTGCCATTAAGATTGCACTGCAAGACTTGCCTCTGCCTCGCCCAAAAGATCCAGCAAGTAAAATTATTAATGCCAAAAAGGATAGAACATGATGAATGCAAATATGCTTCAAAACTTAGTTTTTTTAAAAAAATATCAAAGTTCTGAAAATGCAAAAAATACAAAATATGCTACAAAATATTTCCAATATATTCATTAATAGCTTCAAAAGGTCAACACTGTCAGTGAATAAATAGTTTTATAATAATACCATTAGCTTACTAGCAAACTTAAACCCCCAAATCACCAATACAGCATTTATATTGTCTATACACCCATTCCTTTCAACCACCTACCATTAGGAGGTAAATAATGCAGTTTTGCAGAAGAAGCAAAAGCTTGTTGCTACATTAAACAGAAGTACCAAGTCTGTCAGCTAGAGTAATCTTGGATTTAGAACTGCTTAATTTAGAACTGCTTAGTATTGAAATATGTCTCGTTCGCAGGATTTTGCCAAATTTGGGCTACAATATTAATGTACCTGGTATTATGTCCTATTGAACTCAGTGGAACTGCATTGCTACTGTGAGTTACTGTATTCTGAATTATATTTCTAAGAAATGTACAAACCAGACAGTCCTGCAAAACGTATATTATTTTAGCTGCTATAGATGCATTTTAAATTTAGAGCAATCAGAACTCTGACCAGTTTTGTCTGCTTGGATGCAAAGCACATCAGTTCTGTATATATTGCATCAGACTAGGGTAACCTATGTTCAAACCTCCTTGTCTATGAAGTTCACTGAGGTGACTTTGGGCCAGTCACCATCCCTCAATGTAACCTAACTTGCAGAGATGTGATGATAAAAGGTAGGGGAAGAAGCATGTGTGCTGTCTTGAGTAATTGGATATACATGTAAGAAATGAATAAATAAAATTAATCTAAATACGAATTGCATTCTGACCATAGCATTTCCTTAAGCAAGTAACTTGAGTCTTCATATTGTAAAGAAGAATTCTCTTGCCATGTCAGAGCTGTGAATATAATCTTGACACTAATCGCCTCAAGTTGATGCTCTCCCCATCCTATCCATATCTTGTATAGGTACCCAATGTAACTTCAAAAAATGCATTGTGCTTTTGTTTCTACTTCCAATAAAGTTTAATCTGCAAACTGCATGGATGATGATTTAGTTACATCAAATCTTCAAAGAGTTCACAAGTATTTATCTTATTTTCTTCATACAGTAAAAACCGTTCCATCATTTTCTTCTTTTTATCGTTGATTCTTATTTCTTTCACCCCTGCTGAAAGAAAGCGCAAACAAGCAATGTAATATCGTGGCATTACAAATAATGTATACAATCACTTACTAATTACTGAGGTAAAAGTTGTTTTGAATAAACTATAGAATGTTGATTTTCTTTAAGTTAACATGAAGGAATTGCTGAAAAGTTGCTTATACTTAGGAGGAGCTAACCTGTGGCCCTCCAGCTATTGTTTACAGCCTCTTGTCCATTACTAATTCCAGGCACTTTTTCAGACCCTCGCCTCTTGGGTTTAATGTAAAGGAGAGATAAATCTGGATGTCATTGGCATACTCATGACGCCATTGCCCAATCCCTGGATGATCTGTCCTAGGGATTTCATGTTATACAGCAGGAGAGACTACTGCTACGGAATCCATTCCCCCCCCCCAAGAGTTGATTTGTGGGTTTTTTTAAAAAAAACTGAGGGCTGCTACAAAATCAAAACTATTGCAGAATAAGTGAAGTATGATGACAACATGAAACCCATCAGCACATTCTAAATGATACCAAAATGGTGTTAATTACATGTCACATAATTTAGCTCTGACAGTCCAGGTCACAGTATAATTCTGAAGTTGCCTACTTTTGTTTTAATAGAACTTGCTGCTCCATGTGCTTGGAACTATCATAGAACCCTTGCATGATACCACTTCTCTTACTCTTTCAAATCCCTCCTATAGGCCCACTTTTTCCATAAAGCCATTGACACATCTTTCTAGTTCCCAAGCCTTAATGAAATACTGTAACTAAACATAAGCAATAGCATCTGAAACAGCCACATATTCCTCCCCCGTTCATCCACTTCTCTCACCTGCTCTTGTCTGCCCTGTGGCCAATTTTAGACTGTGAGGTTTTCAGGGCAGGGCAGGTATCATATTGTCATGCAAACTGATGAAATAATATTTGTATTTCTGTTACTATATACTTCATAAATGGCTCCTAATTTTCCTCAAAGAATATTTAAAAGTTACCTTGTTACCTTGTGAAGAACAGGCAGCACCAGAGCTTTCCGTATTTGTATTTGATGGAGTCGTTTTATTTAAAGAAGCAGTTGTTTCTAGTTGCTCCTTATTAGAGTCCATATTTTTTGTTGAGAAGACACTGCTATATTCTGAATCCTTTCCCAGAGGCTTTGTGGGGGAAATATTTTCTAGGTATTGAGAGTTGTTGCTTGGTGGCTGGCAGGCGGCGGCAGTAGCAGCATCTTTAGGGTCCCACGAAAAGTTACTTGATTCATCTGACTCACAAGGGACCCGTAATATCTGCCCAGAGTATGTTTCAGGAGACATGGTGTTCATCGAAGGTGGCAGCAAATCTCCACAGTTCAAAGACCCAGGATTCACTTCATTTGAGAAACCAAAATGAAGGGGGCTGGCTGGCTCATCGTTTTCTTCTGGAGTATTCATGGAGAGTCCACGGTATCTGCTCCACTCGGGCATTTTCTGACACTGTATTTGATGATCTGCCATTTCAATTATTTCATGCACCTGGTTTTTTTTTTAACAGCAACGTTAAAACAGCTCATTCAGATTTTCCTCATGAAAAGAAAGCAACTGCTTCTTTCAATATTTGCTGTAGGGACACACACACTTTAGTAAACAGGGAGGGAAAGCAAGAAAATGAAAGGGGTGGGACTTTGCCTGCTGGCTCCATCCATGACACTGCATGTCTTTCTGGCCTCATCTCCAGCGTACATCCACTGTATAGTAAGGGATGCCCACCAACACACAGGAGCCCCAGTTGTGTAAAATGCCTCCAACTGCATGTGTGTAGGTGACCCTTTGCAGATGTCCAGACAAACTCATAAAGATCAGAGGTGTAGGAGCAGCAGGTAAGAAGTCAGGCCAAGGGGTTGCGATCTCAACCCGCTCCATGTGTGATCCCTCATCCCTACACCCACCCCATTAATGAAGAGGGATATGGTTTATAGACATATTATGAGGGCTGGCATTCTAGCAACGAGTCTGGAGTGTTATGCTGTCACCTAGTCACCAGCAAGACAGCCTATATCTATTGCTGTGGGGGATGGTTGCCCCCTGCCCTACATCTGTTGGCCTCAATCCTTTATAGATGTATGGTCTGCCCACCATGTGGAAAAAAACAGGCACAATCTTACATCCACCTTCTCTACAATGATCTAAGTCACTGTTTGTGTAGCACCATGGTGCTTACTGTGGTAAATGCATAAAAAGTGAAGAAAAGGTCTGTGTTTGCAGACTGGTTTCCCTTCAGATCAAATAAATCTTTAGTGTTTTATCTGTTGTCGTGTTTCGTGGCTTTATTGCAACAGATATTTTCATTATTCTATAAGCCGTCTCGTGAATCTTTTCATTAAGAAGCAGGGTATAAACAAACAAATGTCCCTAAAGTCTGGGGATATATATCTTCCTGTCACTCTTTGCAGCTAAGACCAGGGTGTGTACAGTACTCGTGGCATCCAATAAATCAAGAATCTGTTCTGTGTGCTGATTTTGCACAAAGTAGCTCCCCCACCCCAAATAATAGCCAGATGCAGGACAACAGCAGAGACACAGACCTGCATTACTCAGCTGCAAAGCTATAAGAATGCAGGGCAAAGCTTTGCTGTTGTAGCAGGAAGTGGAAAGAGAAGTACACGTACCTCTGCCATGTTAACTTTCTTTTTCCGCAGGCAAACACAGGAAGCAGTGGCCAACCAAACAGCAGTCATTTCTGGTAAGTGACCTGCATGCTTGTCTTGATATTTGTGACATATTTCTGTGGCAGCAAGTCTTTCAAAGGTTTTCTCCTCCTTAGAACTGGATAGTTCCTTTGCCACCTGGATTTCATCAAGGAAGACGTCTTTCTATGGAATAAAATGAGAAGGAGAAATGCAATGTGCCAGCCCCTTTTTGTACAAGAACAGTATTAAGCTGGCTGGCTCATTCAGATGACTGCATCAATATTATACTATGAAGCAGAGGATAGTATTCATATTTAATTTTCATATAATTAAGGCAGGTCATACAAAAAAATAAATGGCAAGGTCATGAGAACTGAAAAACTACTATGGATTAGTTCTAGCAACATAGGCTTGCTCTCTAAGGGTTTGTCCACACTTTCGACTGCCCTGTGCCTAGAAAGCACAGGTCCAATAAGTTTTCTGTTTGCCCCATCCCTTGCCTGGGGAAAACCAACTCTTTAGCACTGAATCAGAGGCAGCAAATATCAATCTGCAGAAAACCCGATTAATGTGTGCTATGATTCAATGTGTGCTATGGACAGTGTTCTCGAAGCTACAAACATGAGTTTGACCAAACTGCGGGAGGCAGTGCAAGACAGGAGTGCCTGGCGTGCTATGGTCCATGGGGTCACGAAGAGTCGGACACGTTGTTTTTATTTTGATTATATATTTTGTGGTTTTATATTTTGATTTTGTTCTGTGAAACCACCCTGAGACCTCTGGGTATAGGGCAGTATATAAATTAAATAAATAATAATTTTAAAAAAAGTAGAGAAGATCATTCTGGCATATGCTGCAGAACTGATCTGCATAGGAAAACATATTTTGGCATAAGGATTGTATTCTTTGGACCAGGTTGAAGATCTTCTATCGGGAATGATCCTGCTTCAAGCACCAAAACACACACACACACACACACTTAACTTACCAGGTAAAAAGGATGCCTTCCTTCATCCATTGCCTTCATGCCAGTCAGTATCTCTGCTAAAACCTTGAAAACATTGTTTTTATAATTACATACTTTTTAGAATGGATTATTCCTTAAGATCAAAGGAATATCAGTATTCATTCTCTGCGTTCAAACGAGATGTCCATTAAGCAAACAGTCATTACAAGTAGTGCAATTACTATATTCAGGGATGTGTATATTGCACAGCTTCTGAACTGAAGTAAACAAATAAATTCATTGTTCAGAGAATTTAAAATCTGTGGATAAAGGATGCCAATGTGCAGGTGGATGTTTAATATTGCCTAATGTATTCTTCTGACAGTCGGAGCCACTAAGAACACTGAAACCCTGCCTCTGAAACATTGGCAATTCTTACTTAGCCCTTTTCCTGACCTCACCAAGGATTGCCTCCAGCACTTTTAGTCTGTTTTCACAACCATTCACACCAATTGAAGGTGTTCACATGACTCAGGCCCCAAATACCTGTGCTCATAGTTGCTAAGAACACTTTCCTATTGGATGTCTCAAGTTATAGTCATAACATTGGTTAACGTGCATTTAAAATGCATGCAACTGATGACTGCTGAGGCCTAAGGTCTAGAATTCATGCAATAATGAATCAATGGGTTACAGTACTATATAAATTAAATTTGGACTTTGGTATGGGCTGCCATACCAAAAAGGTTGCAAACCACTGGTGTTGGTTACACCACTCAGTGTAAGTGTTTGAATTAGTTTAGCTCAGCATTATCTACTCTGACTCACAGCTTCCATCCTAGATCTCAGGCAGAGCTCTTTACCAGCCCCATTAGCAAAAAAAAAAAATAAATCACTAGAGATGTCTAGAATAGAATCTGGCTTTTTGCCTGCAAGGAGTGTGTCATATCACTGATCTATGACCTATAATTCTCCAGACCCAGAGTCTGATTTTAAAATAAATTGACAATATGCAGCTAACCCATTTGGAGAAAGCAATATATGAAATTTGCTTCCATGAAACTTCCCAAACTCCTGATGAGAGGATCATATACTGTATAGCATTGCACACAACAGGTGGGCAACTTACTATTCCACAACCAAATATGTCCACTTTTTCTGTTAGCTGCCCATGCCTGACAAAATCCTCCGGGAAGTAAGTGAGAGAAGCTTGCAAGACTTTGGTTTTCATCACAGAGCGCTCTGATTTTTTCTCTGCAGGCTGCAACCTGAGACCAGAATGTCCAAGTTGTGGTGCAAAGTTTTCATCCAATAAGACATTGGAACTGTGCAAGCAAGATAAGAAGTACAAGTAAAACATCAGTGACAACATTGGCTTTCAACTAGTGCCACAGCAATACCTATGTTGGAATACAGAAATAGCATGACAAATATCTAGTAAGACAATAAAGAAATGCCTCCCACCCCCCAGTGGCATGCTTGGATGAAATATGGGTCTCTGTCTTGCATACAGTCACCAATATGGCATCCATAAGACTTAACATCTATACATATATTTGTCTTGGAAGGCTGTGTTTGGCAATTATTTTCTAAAGTTTCAATAAAGTTTATAAAAGAAAAGAAAATCGAAGTGTAATGCAATATTTGCCTTGATTAAAACATATAAATGAAACTTAATAAAAAAATATGGGTCTCAGTTCTGAAGACTACTGAGCTACAGGAAGTAAGTAGTCATTCACATCTGAAAGTGAAAATGTAGCTTGGGATAATGCAAACTAATTTAAGTACCCCTTTAATTAATAAGAGTGTCCTGACAAAGTGCTAATACTGCAAAGGTATACTAAGGCAGAAATGGTATCAGTCTTACTGAACTGCAGTATTTTATTTATACCTATTTTCCTGTGAATTGTAGGGCAAATAATATATCACCCCAAACGGTGCATTTTGCAAAACCTGGATCCTAAGAAAATGTGAATCTAGTTGAACATTTGTAGCAATAATTGGTGGCTAGAAGAAATGAATGTTACTCTTCTGGCATCCACTGATTCTTCCCTGTAAGTGTCCTATAGTCATTGCTCCCTGGGCTTACTTTTGACTGGGATGGAAATGGTCTAAAACCAGCAAAGGATAATCAGCCAGTGACAAAGGATTCCTCCCACTTCCACGCTGCCTGCAGATTCTGCAATGCCAAACGCTCCCTCAGCCAGCCAAATGAGGGAAACATGTAGTTTTCATTTGCAATAAGTACACTACTTGATGTTAAATCTGTTCTAATTCTGATTTCCAGTCCTAGCAAAAGAAAGCAGTATTTCAAAGAAGTAGAACACAGAAAGTTCCAGTAAGTGCGCAAAGATATCTAATCCTATCACAAACACATTTCAAGCTTATTGCTCTTCAATACAGCCGAATTATAACTGTAGTACAAAGCAAGAGACGCTGTAGGCATTGTCCATCATTGCACAAATAGTCTGCAATTATGTATGCTTTGCTATACAAAAACCAACAATGAACTGAAATGGAACCAATTTCTATTCTTGTCTTGCAACAAAATCTTTAACTAATTGAAAATGTTCACCAGCTTATATATAAATTGATGGCATAAAGAAGAGAACGGTGTTTTAAAGTCAGCTCCCCACCTTTTCACATTCCCATGAATAATTCCTAAGTGATGCAAGTGCCGAACAGCTTGAACAAGTCCCAAAGAAATTTTGATGCGTATTTCCCATGTTAATGGTTCAGAACCGCCCTGCAACAGAAGGGTAGAGATTGTGTGACCATCAATGTACCTTCCTCTGTAGAAGTAATCAAGCTCTCTGCTGGCCCAAATTTTCTGATAGGTGGACAATTAAATCTCATGCTGGTTCAATGCAGGAATCAAACAATTTGCAGGACTGTATTTTAAAATACAGGCATGGATTTGTCTGGTTGTTGGTTCATTAGGGGAATAAGTCCAAAGGTAACAGCAGTACAATACCTAATAAAAGTCATTACGCTGCTGTTACTTTTGGATTGATTATCTGAGCAGAACAGATTTTGAACTCCAATACTGCACAGATTCCGTAACTGGGCATCAAGAGAACTATGCTGAGCACATCCTAGGACTGGCCAGTCCTTATGGTATATCCCCCCTTTAATCAGTAGATTCCATGCTACACCCTGCTTTTTTAACCTCACCCACCCCCAGTTTTCAAAAAATGTTGGCTCAGGTGGAGGCTGCTACTCTTCACAAATCACAAGTCCAAAGAACTAGTCATACACTTATTTAGTTTCTTAAACCACAAGCAGAAGCTGACAGACAAATCCTGACCTGACTCACCTTGTGGCAGTATATATTTTCCCTACATAAAAGTAAGTGTAACCTTTTCAATACCTGACGCAGGCAAATGTTTGAACTTCTTTCTGCCCCTACACCAATTACTCACAGGCCAATTACCTTTGGGAAAGGGCCCGTAGTCCAGCGGCAGAGCGTCTCCTTTACACGCTGAAGGTCCCAAGTTCAACCCCCAACATCTCTAGGTAGGGCTGGGAATGTCCCCTGCCTGAAACCCTGGACAGCTGCTGCCAGTCCATGTGGACAGCACTGAGCTAGATGGACCAATGACCGGAGCTGTGTACAAACCAGACACTTAAAGCACACAGCTACACAGACAAATGAATCCTGGGAACTGCAGTTTACTCCCTCAGCAAATTATAATTCCTGGAACCCTTAACAAACTACAGTTCCCAGGATGCTTTGGTGGGGGGGAGAGAGAATGTGCTTTAAATGTATGGTATGCATGCAGACAATGTGTTACAAAAAGAATGTGGGTCAGCATGGCTACTTGGCTTAATATTCATTGATTCAATAGTCCCACGCCATCTCAAAAGTTCTGAGCAATATAAATAAGGTAAAGGGACCCCTGACCATTAGGTCCAGTTGTGACCGACTCTGGGGTTGCGGTGCTCATCTTGCGTTATTGGCCGAGGGAGCCAGCATACAGCTTCCAGGTCATGCGGCCAGCATGACTAAGCCGCTTCTGGCAAACCAGAGCAGCACATGGAAACGCCACTTACCTTCCCTATTTATCTACTTGCACTTTGATGTGCTTTCGAACTGCTAGGTTGGCAGGAGCAGGGACCAAGCAACGGGAGCTCACCCCGTCGCGGGGATTCGAACCGCCGACCTTCTGATCGTCAAGCCCTAGGCTCCGTGGTTTAACCCACAGCGCCACCCGCGTCCATGAGCAATATATATATATACACACATATAATTACATTTAAAGGAGACTTAATTTAAAGTCCTAAAAACAAAGACCTACATTGGCTCCCAGTACATTTCTGAGCACAATTCAAAGTGTTGGTGCTGACCTTTAAAGCCCCAAATGGCCTCAGCCCAGTATACCTGAAGGAGCGTCTCCACCCCCATCGCTCAGCCCGGATACTGAGGTCCAGCACCCAGGGCTTTATGGTGTGAGAAGTTTGGTTACAGGAAGCAGGCAGAGGGCCTTCTTGGTAGTGGTGCCCGCCCTGTGGAATGCCCTCCCATCAGATGTCAAGGAAATAAACAACTGACTTTTAGAAGACATCTGAAGGCAGCCCTGTTTAGGGAAGTTTTTAATGTTTGATGTTTTATTGTGTTTTTAATATTCTGTTGGGAGCTGCCTAGAGTGGCTGGGGAAATGTAGCCAGATGGGCGGGGTATAAATATTTATTTATTTATTTATTTATTTTATTGCTGAAAAGGAGAAGGTCCAACCTCCTTTGGCTAGCAGCTGGTGCCACGGTGTTCTTGTTCTTGCCTTCATCTCTACAGCTACAGTGATTGGCAACTGACTGGCCACTGCAGCTGCTTTCTTTCTAAAAGGAACAGGGAAGCAGGCTCCCCGAGCAGCTGTTTGTAAAATGGTGAGAGTGGCCCGTGACTGTGGCCAAAGTGCCTTTCCTCTCATCTGTGCAGCCAGGGCAACATTAGCATCGTCCAAGGATAGCCATATGGTGCTCCTCCAGTTGCTGTGGACCACAACTCCTTTCAGCCCCAGTCAGCAAGACCAGCTGCCGGGGATCATGGGAGTTGTTGTGCAGCAACATCTGGAGGGCACCCTGTTGGCTAATCCTGGTATAGTACATTAGAGAGTGTCAACTTTTAACACAGTATTTTTGTAGAACTGTGACACAGCATGCAACAGCAAACTGGTTGCTTACCTGACAGTGCAGTCTGTCCATCAACGATCCATTAGGCATGTAAGGGTATATCAGGCACTGAAATCCACTTTCTACAGTAAAGCCTAACAGCCGCAGAATGTTAAGATGGCAACTCCTAAAGGGTATTTGGACAGATATGTGAGAAAACGTAATGTACCAGAATTTAAGACACCTACTTAAGAACATAAGAAGGGCCCTGCTGGACCTGAGCAAAACAGCACTCTGAACCTGCGATTCTCAGCAACTGTCATTCAGAGGCATGCTGCAACAGTGGAGGTAAGTGATGGGGGTAGATTTCCTGTTCTGCCTCAGGCGGCAAAATGGGTTATGCCAGCCCTGATCTTCACAGTTCGGTATGCAATCCTTTCGGTCAGTAGAGAGTACTAAGTCTTGGATGTTTCAGATGTTTCCCTCGCTCTACACACTGCCATGTGAGATTAGAACGGAAATATGCCTCAGGCTCATGGCTCATGCACTCCCCCACCTCAATTCATCACCACTGCTTCCTGCCCTGCACATGAAGTAAACTAACCGGTCAAGGGCTTCTGCTCCAACTACTGAAATGACTTTCAAAGTCTAAAAATATGTGTGTGTGTCAACGACCCTTCTGACATGCTTATATTTACATTACAACTTCACCGCTATGTTAAAACTGAACTGAAGTGTTTTAGGCAACACGGGGGCTTATTTTTACATACAGACCATAGTGGAGAGATCCATCAAATTGTGCATACAAACACACATACCTACTTTTCTACTGCATGCTACAGGAGGACCACAAAATTATTTCTTATAGTTACTAAGAGCTGGTATCTGTATTGAATCCGAAATTGTTTTTACATACGAAGTGTGTGCGAGGAGGCAGACAGACAGACAGATAGATATGGGATTTTAAAAACGGTTTTTATTGTTAACATTTTTACTGTGAGATCACTTGGAGATATTTCATGGGAAGTGATTCATAAATGGAATCAAATACAGTAAATAAATAAACTGTTGCATCTTAGTGCATTTGTTAAGGGTGTGCATCAGTTCGTGTACCCTGAATTACAGGGACAATCTAGGTGAGTCGGAGAAGGGCCTCATGCTTTCGACCAGGGATTCCTTGAGCTATTGGCTGTCCAGAAAATGCACATCTGTTTCCCTTGCAAGCGGACTGGGGAAATGCCCAGAGCTTGAGTGCAGTGGACATAATGGGGGAAATCTTTGATTCTGACAGACGAGTCTAGCTTTTAATCACAGTTAATTATTTTCAAAGATTTTACAACAAGCAAAGGCACATCAATGAATATTCAAAGACTGTGTAACAGCCTGGAATGTGTGCATTTGAGTTACAAGAGAAATACCAAAACAGCCTCCACTTACTTACCATTCTCCATCATGTAATGGTAAATTTCACACACACACACACACACACACACACACACACACACACACACACACACTGCTGCAGGCGCTAAAAGATCCAATGCCTCCTAGAGCTTCTTCAAAAAAGATAGAAAGGCTGATTTGCATAATTCAAACACAAATGTAAACTGAAGCCATTTGAGCAGAAACCATCAAGTTTTGTGTAGCTACATACCGGAAGCAGATCTGTACCTCTGTACGAAATAGTTTTTGTGTCTGATTTTGCTGTGAAGCATAAAAAGAGAATACATTTAATTCTTGCCCCAATGGTCAACTCAGTTTAAATGATGAATAATATATTCTAATAACTATATACCCACTGTCCGCTATCTTAAGCAGATAATTAAGCTTCAGTAGCACTAATCTGAGCGTAATATTAAAATGCTGAGTTGAGAATGGAGGTGATGCAGTTGGTATTTTAACTTTTAATTTAATCAGTATACCAACCCCTTAGAAATCTCCTCTTTGTGAAGAAGAAGAAGAAGAAGAAGAAGAAGAAGAAGAAGAAGAAGAAGAAGAAGAAGAAGAAGAAGAAGAGGAGGATATTACTTATACCCCACCCCATCTGGCTGGGTTTCCTCAGCCACTCTGGGCGGCTCCCAACAGAATATTAATAATAATAAAAAAGTGAGAAAACATCAAACATTATAAACTTCCCTAAACAGGGCTGCCTTCAGATGTCTTCTAAAAGACAGGCAGTTGTTTATTTCCTTGACATCTGATGGGAGGGCGCCACTACCAAGAAGGCCCTCTGCCTGGTTCCCTGTAGCTTCCCCCATGCCTTACAAATGTCATACAATCCATACAGGGGATATCCCACTAAGTGCCATGAGCCCTATGGAAGTGTCACAGAGGGGGTGATCAGAGCTGGAGGATGAGTGGGAGGAACTCAAAGAGCTGGTGCTCAGGGGCGTAGCCAGGATCAAAACTAGGGGGGGGGGCAAGCCATGGTCGTTCAGGGGCGGGGCCAAGGCACGGAAGGGGGAGGGGCCACGAAGTGGGCGGGGCTAAAGGGCCAGCGGGCCTGATGACATCGTGGCGGCGGCAGCAGCGGCCACCTTGTGCTTCTGGGGCTGGTAGCGTTGGCGGCTACTCTGCTTGGCTGGAGAGGACGGGAGGGTCGGGCAGGCGAGAGGGGGTGGCAGGGCGGGCGAGGGCGAGGCAAGACACGGCCGCAGCCACGACGGCTCCGAGGCGTTGCTGCATATCAGCATAATATTTCAACCATGGTTCAAGCCCCACCTTAGGAAAAAAATCCTGCATTGCAGGGGGTTGGACTAGATGACCCTTGTGGTCCCTTCCGACTACAATTCTATGATTCTATTGATATATTACCATAGCATATGCATCATTCTGCTTTCTTGAATTGTCCTACTCCTAGGCATAGCATCCAACTCCTAGAGGCCTAGGTGCCCCCCCCCAATTACTGGTAAATACCGTATTTGAAAGAGTCATCCCCCCATGTTGATGGGCTTTCTATGTGGGGCTTATCTGCCCCCCCCCCGTATTTTATTAAGGATGGAAGAGGGAGGGAAGGAAGGAAGAAATAGAGAGAGAGATAACTCATATTTGTGGGTGCCTCTGGGTGACGCTGTGATGCTGGAACTCTGCATGTACAGGAGCCTTGTAAGCAGCTTTCTCTCTGCTTGATTTACAGCAGGCACGTCCAACAGGTAGATTGTGATCTACCAGTAGATCACTGGATGTCTGTGGTAGATCACTGGTAGGTCACTGGCACCCCTAGAAAAAGCTCACCCAAAATTTTCCTCCTCCCTCAAAAAAGTTGAACTATGACCTGAAGCCCTAAACAAAAATGGGCCTCCCTCCCTCCTAAAAGAAGCTCAACAAGTTTGACCTAAACCCCCCAAAACAGGGCTTCCCTTCCTTTAAAAAAAACTCAACAGCTTTGACCTGAACCCCCCAAAAGGGGGTAGATCACCCCCAGTTTTAAACTCTGAGTAGATCAGAGTCTCTTGGGAGGTGGCCACCCCTGATTTACAGTATACAGATGCAGGAGGAGGGGCAGACTGGAACACCAATGCTTTTTATAAACATCACTGTGTCTGTCAAAGCTACAGCCTCCCCCCTTTCTTATTCACTTCTTTTTAGCCTTGCAGAGCCACCTTAGTCAAATTGAATCCTCTGAGTCTGCACCCTCATTAAATCGCCAATAGAACTCTTAATGCTCCTGAATGCTCATTAACAACTCCCACTTAAGAACAATAGGGTGAAATGGTCAGCTATCGAATCTTGCCTGGGGATATATGCTCCATTGTCTTAACTGCTTAACTACTGGTAGCCACTTTGCTTTATTTATTTGATGTGTTTTTGTTACTGCTTCTAGGGGGGCAGCTGCCCCCTCCTGCCCCCCTGCCTACGCCCATGCTGGTGCTGGAAAATCTTGGGGAGTGCCCCAATGTGTTCCAGGTTATCGTTTCCAAAACTCAATAGGTGTCTGATCCGGGGGGGGGGGGGGAACCCAGTGGCCTCGGGCATGGAGAGGAAGACCCCAGGGAAGGATCAGGCAGTTAGCAGAGGAGCATCCCATCCCTCCAGATACACCCAGTTCACTGCCTTCTGCTGAGTCTTTGGCACCTCCTTCTGCCACTCAGGTGTGTGTGTCCTCCCCAATATCTCAGGACTCCAGCTGCTTGCTGTGCTAACAGCTGTGCCCACTCAAAAAGAAAGTGTGTGGAGCGGAGCATGTTGCTTGCTGGATCAACATCTTAGCATGTCCTTAGCCATGCATTTAGCCTCACATGTACTTGCTTGCACTTCTAACCTGTCAGACTGGTTAGGGCAGGGGTCCCCAAACTAAGGCCCGGGGGCCGGATGCGGACCAATCGCCTTCTAAATCCAGCCCGCGGACGGACCGGGAATCAGCAACTTTTTACATGAGTAGAATGAGTTTTTTACATGAGTAGAATGTGTCCCTTTATTTAAAATGCATCTCTGTGTTATTTGTGGGGCATAGGAATTCGTTCATATTTTTTTCCTTCAAAATATAGTCCGGCCCCCCACAAGGTCTGAGGGACAGTGGACCGGCCCCCTGCTGAAAAAGTTTGCTGACCCCTGGGTTAGGGCCTCAACACTAAGCCATCCTCTCTGTGTGGTTATCATTCTTTCCATAGGATTTTCCAATTCTGTGCTTGTGGGTTTTGACCAAATCAACAGAGGTCTTAAGAGTGGGGGGTTGGGGGGAGTCTCAAGAATCCACTGTAAGAATTCAGTGGTGCACCTATTTCTAACCAGCTTTTCTAATTTTTTGTTGAATTCATGGCTTAAATGAAGAAAGTCACCTACCTCTTTTAGTCTTTTAACCACGTATAAATTGTTGTCCCTGCAACCTTTGTAGGCAGTGGCAAACATGCCTTCACTAATTCGGTTTTCCTCACTGAAGCCACTGGTGACAGCTTCCACTTCTTCTGGAGCCCACAAAAGGCTTGCAGTGAGGAGATTAGGAATAGCTTCCTGTTGAGGGATGGAAGAACTGCCAGGCTAGAGATTTCAGAGAGAGAAGACACAGCAGGGTTACTCCACTGAATACCACCAAGGCGGTGCCAGAAATGCTATTTCCACACCCGTCAAACCACAGACCCATTGCTACTTGACCCTGAAGGTACAGTATATGAAATGACACTTTTATGGGCAAATAGCACCTGGGGAGGGAGGGAGAATTTCAATGGGAAATCACTGCTGTGCTCTGATCCACTTCAAGAGGACACTGAATCAAGGCGCCACATGGCTTCTTTTCTTTTAAGCAACAGTGGCTAGTTTAGTCATGAGTGAATAATATAACATGTAGTTTGGTCCTTGCTTATTCCTGACAAGTTACAAAAATATGTAAAATATCGGACATGATTTTTTTTAAAAAAACTATTTCTTATTTATATGTATAAATCTGCACCCAAACCAACAAGTTCACATTCAAACAAGAACAAGGATTTTTGACTGAAAATTAGGAAGAACTTGGGTGCAAGCCGTTTTGATAGCAGGACAGACTGCCTCAGAGAGGGTTTTTTTTTTTTTAAACAGAGCCCAGGTGGCTGCCTATCAGGACTGTTGTAGCAACAGATGCCCTGCACTTTCAGTGGGGTCAACTGGATGATTTTTAAGGTTCCCTTCTAAATCTATGAATCTAACATTTACCTTGACACTTGGCAATACTGGTGGATTTGAACGTAAAGAATGTGGAAGGTCCATAGAAGTTGGAGGTGGGGATAGAGGAAGCAAATGTGCATCTGGTTTTAGAGCAGGATCTGAAAGTGACAAAAATAGGTACTTTAAGAACAGGCCATTTGTGCAACCTCGAGGGCCCCACAAGGAATAGATTTGTTTTGTTCGGAACATCTGTGTCCGCTGAAGAAAACCACAGGGTTAGAAGTCCTCCAGCAGTTCACACCAGTTGTTCCAACAAAAGAACACATTATCATGTTCTCTGCCACTCTGATCCTCTACATGTTTGCTTGGAAGTAATGTCCACAGAGTGAAATGGAACATTCTCTGCTATCAATGTGGTTACATATCACCTGACCATTTTGTAGCTTTTCAGGCATACTGTATTGCTTGAGGGGAAACCTTAAGACATTTTTTTTAAGTACAGTATTACAAACCACTTCATGGTTGCTTAGCTGTAGAGTTTATTTTTACTTTATGTTTTTTTAAAAATGTGTTCAGATTAAGATGGTAAATATCACTACAGTCGTACCTTGGAAGTCGAAAGGAATCCATTCCAGAAGTCTCTTTGACTTCCAAAACGTTCGAAAACCAAAGTGCAGCTTCTGATTGGCTTCAGGAAGCTCCTGCAGCCAATCGGAAGCTGCGGAAGCCCCGCCAGAAGTTTGGCTTCCAAAAATAGTTCGCAAACCAGAACAGTCACGGTTTGCGATGTTTGGGAGTCAAAACATTCAGGAACTAAGCTGTTTGACTTCCAAAGTACAACTGTATTACAGTACTATTATTTCATAAAATTTATATACTGCTTGACTGTAGAAAACCACAAAGCGGTTTACAAAAAGATATAGTCAATTACGAACAGCACATAACTGTTTAGAGCATTATCTAGTCAAAAGTAAATTAAACACAGGGTTGGGAAAACCTGTGATGCTCTACATGTTGTTGGACTACAACTCCTGTCAGCCCAAACCATTGATGCTGCTGATGAGAGATAGAGTTCAATAACATCTGGAGGGCCACCTGCTCCCCACCGCTGGTTTAAATGGCCAAGTCTCCCAGTAACTCACAAAAAGGTAAGGGCCTATTATTTTCCCAGTGAGCACCCAAATATTTATTTCAGGAAATTTAAATATGCACATGTCATTTATTTGATGAAGCATACAATTATTTTGCCATTTAAACTCAGGTACTATGTGTAAGATGCAATGACCCTCCTTTGATGGAGGAAGAGGTTAGGTCAGGCATCCCCAAACTTTGGCCCTCCAGATGTTTTGGACTACAATTCCCATCATCCCTGAACACTGGTCCTCTTAGCTAGGGATCATGGGAGTTGTAGGCCAAAACATCTGGAGGGCTGCAGTTTGGGGATGCCTGGGTTAGGTGCTACTATATTCAGGGATCTTGTACCTTCAACAGTCACATAGAAAAAAGAACTTTTGAGCCTTTCTCAGCTCTGCAGCAACTGCTGAAATTCTCTTTTACACAACTATTAAATGGCCAGGCTCAGTATTGCATCTGTAGAATTATTGCAACACAGACAACATTCTCACTTCTTCCAAAAGAATCAAAGGTTAAGTAAACAGTCAGCTGCCGAGAATACTCAGAACTTTATTGAAACTTGACACATGACACATTTGGGAATTAAGTCATTGCACACATGTGGTTAACACCAGTTGAGAACCACTTCCCTGTACAAGTTCAACAAAGTTTGAAAACATTTGTTTTTGTTTTTGTTTTCATCCCTACCTGTATTGTACCTGAATTTGGCAGTGCTGGCATTTCTGTCTCACCTGCTGTGGTCTTATTTTTGTTCCCAGTTGGATGCAGTGATGCATTTTCCTGTTGAGGGGTCTCTAAAGGAGTCCTTGCAGAATCAGTGGGCAACGAAAGTGACTTCCCTGTGAAAGCAGCATAAAAACACACACGGAGTGAATATACCACACAGAGTTAAAGTAGCAGGATACGGATCAGACTTACATAGAGAAATGGAAACGTGACTCAGGCTGTGTTTGCGTTTTCAGTTCCTGTGCACTTGCAGATTCCCAGTGCTGTTCTAATCCGTGTTCAAATGTCATCCAAAATGCATATGCATCCTGTACTTCCCTTTTATTTTATAAAATACTACTGTCTGCTGTGTTTTTTCTCTCAAGCCAGCTTGGAGTCCTTATGTCAAGCTTCCTCAAACTCGGCCCTCCAGATGTTTTGAGACTACAATTCCCATCATCCCTGAGCACTGGCCCTGCTAGCTAGGGATCGTGGGAGTTGTAGGCCAAAAACATCTGGAGGGCCAAGGCTGAGGAAGCCTGCTAAGTGGTTCCTACACATGGGGCAGCAGGAGAACACACAGAACTTGAGCTTTGGTAATGTGAACATACCCTCAGGTGGAGTTCTCTGTGTTGTGTATTAAGTCAAAGGATTTTATATCTGTATTATTATTGTCTGTATTTGCTGAGGAGCGGTTAAACACAGCCCTGCCTCAGAGTCCGGATTGCAACTGAGAACAAGACTCACTGGCCAGCTGAGAAGACGACCCTGCCCGCTAGGACAATGGAGAGTCCAAGGGTATTGGAGCCCTTCCAGCCATCAGAGCCCCACACCTGGGAAGACTATGTCGAACGCTTCGAGTTCTTCGCAGTGGCTCAAGGGATCACCGATGCCAGCAAAAGAAGGGCCACATTCCTGAGCTACTGTGGGCCCGAGACCTTCAAGCTAGCCAAGGCATTACTTGCTCCAGCGAAGCTGAGTGAGACATCTCTCCAAGATATTCTTGCCTGCCTAACAAGCCACTTGGCGCCTACTGAGACCAAGATGGCCCGGCGGATGGAGTTCCATAAGAGGCAGCAGCGTGCTGGGGAGTCTGTATCCGCATTTCTGGCTGAACTCCGGAAGCTCGCTCAGCACTGCGGCTTCCAAAATCTGGAAGAGACTCTCCTGGATCGGTTTATTGGTGGTCTGAGCAGCAAGAAAGCCAGAAGACGCATCGTGGCTAAAGAAGAGGTTACCCTTGCTTCAGCCTTGAAGGAGGCCACCGCCACGGAGAATTATGAAAGAGAGGAGCTTGATGCCAGTCGCAAGGCCACTAAGCCACAGATAGAAGTTGCGCATGCCATGGACGAGCTAGAGGCTACTCCGAGCCAGAGCCCAGTCCGTGGGGTCGAGTTGGTGCGTCAGGTCTGCACAGTGCACAAAGATCACCGAGGCAGTTGCCCAGGTTGTGGCGGAAACCATGGGCGGAAGAGTTGTCGTTTCAGGGATGCCATGTGCCGGATGTGCGGGAAGACAGGTCACATCGCCAGGGTCTGTAGATCGGCGGCGTCAGGAGCAACAGGAGCACCTAGACTGGAGCATCGCAGACCGCCCACAGCAACTCATTTTCGAAAGGACTGCCACTACATAACGGAGATCAACGGGAGGGCCGTGCAGTTTCCAGCGCAAGGCAAGGCACACGTCAAGGTGAAGATTGAGGGTCAGCAGTGTGACATGGAGGTGGACTCTGGATCTGCATTCACCATTGTGTCGGACCAGACCGCGAAGACATTCTTCCCCAGGGGTAAGTTGCCCCCTCTGGAGCCCTTCCCGGCAACCTTGCAGTCGTACTCAGCAGGCCGCATCCATGTTATGGGAATGTGTGCCGTGAGAGTACAGTTCCGGGACAAACAGGCTGTACTCAAACTGGTGATTGCGAAGGGCAGTCGCCCCAGTCTCCTGGGCACTGACTGGTTCCCCGCCCTGGGACTGAGTATCTTAGGGCTTAATTCAATCCAAACCTGCCCTGAGATGAGCGAGGCATTATGCAAGGAATTTGCTGGTCTCTTTAATGGAAAACTGGGTTGTTATAAAGGGCCCCCAGTTGACTTCGAGTTGGACCCCGGGGTGGCCCCAATCCGACTCAAACCAAGGCGAGTGCCATTTGCACTGCAACCCAAGATCGAGGCAGAGCTGGATAAATTGGTCAAGCAGGGAGTTCTCTCACCCGTGGACTCTGCTAAGTGGGAGACTCCAATCGTCACGCCCCTTAAAGCAAATGGGGAAGTCAGGATATGTGCAGATTACAAATGTACTATCAATAAGGCACTCAGGGGAAACTCATACCCCATTCCAGTCGTATCACATCTGTTGGCTAAACTGGCTGGGGGCAAGGTGTTCGCCAAAATTGACCTGGCACAAGCTTACCAACAGCTGCCAGTAACCCCACAATCAGCGGAAGCACAGACTATTGTCACACATAAAGGGGCGTTCAGAGTTAACAGATTACAGTTCGGAGTTTGTGTGGCCCCAGGGATTTTTCAAGGGCTCATGGAACGCCTGTTAAGGGGTCTGCCGGGGGTCTTGCCATTTTTTGATGACGTTTTGATTGCTGGAAAAGACCCACAGGAACTGGTTGCGCGTGTCCGTGCAGTGTTGCTCAAGTTCAAGGAGGTGGGGTTGCAACTGAAAAAAGAAAAATGCAGCTTTGGGGTGCCAACTGTGGATTTCTTGGGGTTTAAAATTGATGCATCAGGCATCCACCCCACAGATGCTAAGATTAAGGCCATCATCGAGGCACCACGACCACAGAACAAGACGGAGTTGCAGTCATTCCTGGGACTTATTAACTTTTATCATTCATTCTTACCCCAGAAAGCTTCGGTAGCTGAACCATTACATAGACTTTTGCAGAAAAAGAATGTGTGGCGATGGGGGCGGGAGCAGCAGAAGGCTTTTGACTCCTTGCGAGAAATGCTGAGTAGCAGGAGCGTCCTTGCTCATTATGATGAGTCGAAGCCGCTGGTCCTGGCATGTGATGCCTCTCAATACGGCCTGGGGGCTGTGCTGAGTCATAGGGAACCGGATGGGTCGGAAAAGCCCATCTCTTTCTATTCCCGTACGTTGTCACCCACAGAGCGCAACTATGCTCAAATTGATAAAGAGGCACTAGCAATTGTGTCAGGAATCAAAAGGTTCTATGATTATTTGTACGGTCGCCATTTCTCCATTGAAACGGACCACAAACCACTGTTAGGGTTGTTCAACCCAAACAAACAAACACCACAAATTCTCTCCCCCAGAATGTTGCGTTGGTCAATATTCCTGAATGGGTTCCAGTACACCTTGACCCATGTGCCGGGGAAACAGTTGTGCCACGCTGATGCGCTGAGTCGATTGCCCCTTCCTGGCGGGAGCAATGAGGATCCTGCTCCGGCGGAGCACATTATGATGCTAGAAACACTTCCGGGGGCTCCTGTAACAGCTACTGATATAGCTGAGACAACGAGGAAAGATGCTGTTCTCTCCCGTGTGCTCACTTGGGTGGGGAGGGGGTGGCCAGGTGGTCCGCATGAAGAAAAATTCAGGCCTTATGCGACAAGGCAGCACGAATTGTCCATGCATAAGGGTTGTCTCCTATGGGGAGATAGGGTGATCATCCCAGCACCACTGAGAAACAGGGTTCTTGAGACGCTTCACATGGGACACCCGGGAATGGTCAGGATGAAGTCGCTAGCCCGATGTTATGTGTGGTGGCCTGGAATGGACCAGAACATAGAACAATGGGTACGAACATGCAAGGCATGCCAAGAGGTGCGGCCAGAAGTAGCCAGAGCACCAGTCCACTGGTGGGAGCAGTCCAGGACTCCCTGGAGCCGGCTGCACATAGATTTTGCTGGGTCATTCCAAGGGAAGGTCTTTTTGGTTATCGTTGATGCATATTCCAAATGGTTAGAAGTGGCGATGGTCCCTAGCATGGCATCAGCTGCCGTAATCAAGGTGTTGAGGCAGCTGTTTGCAACCCACGGGTTACCTGAGACCATTGTATCAGATAATGGGGCAGCTTTTGTATCCCAAGAATTCAGGGCATTCTTGGCTGATAACTTCATAAGAGGGGTCACATCCGCACCCTTTCACCCATCCTCCAATGGGCAGGCTGAGCGCATGGTAAGAACAGCCAAACAATCCATTGCGTGCTTAATGGAGGGTAACTGGTCGGCTCGCATTGCGCGAATGTTATTTTTGCAGCATGCGACGCCGTGTACTGCGACGGGCAAGTCGCCAGCTGAGCTGCTCTTAGGTAGAAGACTGGTAATGGTGCTGGATTATGTCCACCCAGATAAAATGCCAAACCGTAATTCAAGAGCAACCCCCCAGGCTGAGACTGACACAACAAGGTATCTCGCCCCTGAAGATCTGGTCTGGGTGAGGAACTATTCACGAGGTCCGCGGTGGGTGGCTGGTGTGATCACCCGGGCTAGTGGACCTGTGTCCTATTATGTGACCTTGGAAAATGGGCAAGTTTGGAAGAGACATATAGATCAGCTGAGGCGCCGGGCGCTCAGCAGGGAGGAGTCAGATAATTCATCCCTGGCTAATGACGCACAGCTGCGAGACCAGAGTGAAAATGGCCCAGAGGTGCAGTCACCAGGGGCTTCAGCAAATGAACCAGGGTCTGCTAGTCCTCAGGATGACGAGGTACAGGTAGGGGACCCTGAGATGTCTGGGACTCCATCTGTTCCTGACGAAACCCCTATAGCAGCCCCTCCACCACAGGTAACACCCAATCCAGAACCTGCAACACCTGTTGTCAGGAGATCAAGTAGAAGTTGTAGGACCCCACAGTACCTGAGGGATTACGTCTGCTGTGCTCACTAGGGGGGGAGGGGTGTTGTGTATTGAGTCAAAGGATTTTATCTCTGTATTATTATTGTCTGTATTTGCATTAGGATAAAGTAACTGCCTTTTGGTTCCAGAGGGTACAGCTACTATTGGTTCATTTAAGCTGCTGTATTTGGATCCTCTGTCTTATTGGTTCCCTCCAAAAGGCAGCACTGTGATTGCCTGATATTGTTCCCTCCAAAATGTATCCCCTTCTAGCTAGTTCCCTGTCCCTATAAATGTAGCCTTCCTGCCCTCACAGTCAGTCTTGTTCACTTTAATAAAGAGCTGTTACTAGAGAACTGTCTCCAGCATGTTTTGTCAAGAGAGCTGAAATCACAAACCCCAAAACGGGCAGCCAAGGGTGGGGGATTCTAGAACCGGCTCAATTGAACCCTAAGTACAACTAACCCAAATCCTATTTGTGCCTGCTCAAAGGTACTGTAAGCCCAACTAAGTTCAACTGAACTCACTCCCAGGAAAGTGCATACAGGTCTACAGTGTTATTCTGGATGTAACCCAGAATCCAATCCCAACAGTGTTGACATATGTTCTAGAAAATACCACATACAACAAAACAGCAAATAGGTCCTGCGGTATACTCTAGTAGCACATTGTGTATTGTGTGTGCTTTATTGTTCAATGGGTATGCGCTGGGTGCAGGTCTGTTGTGCTAACTGGCTCCCACTGTGGGTGGGCATCATGTGGGTGTCATAGACGGCCCTGTCCCTGACTAATGGAATTTGGCGGTGTATCTAGAGATGCGGAGGGCATACCCAGCATTGTTAAGACATTTTGCATTTTCTTGTTGGGTGTTTTTCCTTTCTGCACTTGGTCTCAGCAAGTACAGGATAGGGCAGACATTCCACTGAGATAATAGCAATGTATCTCCCTGCCCTCAAAGGTGGATCTAGGGGAGTGTGACTGGTTCGGTCGCACTGGGTGCTGAGCTTCTGGGGTACCGCAACTATGAAGTCCAATGGAAGGTAAGAGGCGGGGGGAGCCAGATTTCAGCATCACACAGGGTGCCACTGAAATTTGAAACACCAAGGGCTACCACTGCTGTCCTCCCCTTATAATCGATGTATAAGATTGTTCTGTCAGCCTGATGACACCCTTTTCTTTTTCTTTCACCACCAGAAAGCAATGCTCTGCTGGCATGCTAGAAGTAAATTAACTGGGGAATTCTAGATTTTGCAATGAAGAACAGCAGCATAATAGGCAAGCCATGAGTCACCACTGTCCATTCTTCCTCTAGCTGCTAGTGTCTCACATTAGCATTGAAGGCACACTACCGTATTGTCTAATCATGGTTTTGCAACAATTTTGAAACCAGTGGATGATAGATTTTTTTTTAATGAAAAGACTGAAAACATCCCAGAAAAGACAGCATGTTTCCTGTCTAATTTTTGAAATTTATCACTATGGGCATTTCTACATAAACACAATCTCTTCCTAGTATAGTATATATATGTATATACATATTTTAAAAAGTTTACAGGAAATTTAAATCAGGTGTACCCAATTTGCATCACTCTCAATGGCCACATTCACATTATTTTTCATTCAAAAAAGGACAGTGCAGAGGAATTCGTATATGCTATGATGAGCCCAAATGAAAATGGTGTTAACAGAAAATGAGTTAAAGCAAAAGCTGGTCTAAAATATTTTAAAGAGAAAATTATTTTATATGGTTAGCATGGCAGCCCTTTTCTTTCCACCTCTTCTTTCCCCTTTCAAAGAAAGGCTACTTCCCTTTCTTATCCAATGTGCAAGTGTGAAAGCAGTGAAGGGGGGATGTATATCACTAAATCATATTTCTATGTACAAAAAAAATGTACAGTATTCAGCCTTCACTGAAATATGGATACTGTAATTGTGAAGGGGCCATACACACCTGTGTGTGTGTGGCAGGGGAGTTCCACAACGTAAGGTTTCCACAGAGAAGGCTCATTGTCTGACTGCCTTAGCTTCACAGGAACTGTGGTTAGTTTCAGGGAGGTAGCCGTGTTGGTCTGATGTAGTCAAAACAAAATAAAAAATCCTTCCATTAGCACCCTAGAGACCAACTAAGTTTGTCATAGGTATGAGCTTTCGTGTGCATCAATGCTAATGTGAGACACTAGCAGCTAGAGGAAGAATGGACAGTGGCGACTCATGGCTTGCCTATTATGCTGCTGTTCTTTAAAAATATTTTTTGTGTGTGTGGTTAGTTTAAATTTTAAAATCACATTTGGAAGTATACACTCTCCTCTGGTGTACAAAAGAGGAGGGGGGAAGCCTGAAGCTTTCTGCGGTTCATGCTCATAATGGAAAACCGTAGTTCCTGTTACATCTGAACCCAACCCTGTTGTCTATATAGACATACCTAGAAACAATGGTTCTTGTACCCTGGGTATTTTTTCCTGCTCCAGGGAAGCCAACAATGTAGTATAAACACTGACAACTGGGAAACACTGGCCTGCGAGCGCTCCAGTTGGAGAACAGCCTTTACCAATGGTGTCATGGGCTTTGAAGAAACTCGCTCTCAGGACGGAAGGGAGAAGCATGCTAAGAGGAAGGCACGCTTGGCAAATCCACACCGTGATCAACCCCTGCCTGGAAACCAGTGTCCCCACTGTGGAAGGACGAGTGGATCCAGAATTGGCCTCCACAGTCCCTTATGGACCCATTGTTAAAACCGTGTTTATGGAAGACAATCTTACTCGGCTACGAGTGATCGCCAAAGAAGAAGAAGATCAACAAACAGAAAGGAAAAAAAGGAAAAAAAGAACAGATAAAGAAAAGCAACCAACTTAACTAAAACTGCCAACCAACAGCAGGGAAAAGCAATCAACCTGACAAACCAAAGGTCTGCCTAAAAAAAACCAAACTTTGTCATCAGGTAAGAAGGGCTATAAAAGGCCACGCTAGGAAGGCATAAATAATAAACGAAACATAATACAGCAAAAAACATTTCAGTGTATCCTCAATCCCCAACAGAACAGCTACTATTCAAGATTCGAGGAAGCTACATATTCTTCAAGGATACCGTACAAACTACAATCAGCCCAATTCATTTTCCCCTTCTAAGCCTTCCATTTTGCTTTTCCAACTAAAATGTAACATTCCACAGACCACTGAGGAATGCTCAGTTTTCACAGGGCTGTTTTTTCCCTCCAGTGTTGGTGTTGTTGTTTTTTTTAAAAAAATATGTTTCATACTTTGGCATATCATGAGCTTTACATAAGCATACAAACATCTTCCACTTGTTTCTCAGTCATCTGGTTTTAGCTCAAAACCTGTCAACACAAAACCTCCCGAGTTTGCTATTAGAGAGAAGCAGTGAAACCCCTAACAAAATATTGCTTGGATTTTTATTTCTGGCAACTGGTATTCAGAAGCATTACTGCCTCCAACCATCACGGCTAGTAGCCTTCAAAAGCCAGCTCCTCCATTATTTTTTCTAAACTTCTAAAGCCATCTAAGGTGGCCATCACTGCGCCATAGGTGGACAAGTTCAAAAGTTTAACTACCGTATATCTGTCCTGGTTCTTCCAACATTCAGCTTCACTCATTTCCTGCTCCTTCCCCCTCCCCTTTCCTTTGCATGGCCTCAAGTATACCGTATGTACATTTCCTGTTTTCTGTTTGTGGTCCCCTAGGTCTTTGCTTTCAGGGTTCACCTAAGCACGCTCCTTTTTTGCTTAGTAACCCAATTTTGGCTGCAAAACCAGCAGCCCCTGCTGGAACGGAGTTCAGTGTTAGAAGGAATGACAATGGCAACTGGAGTTGACGAACAAGCTTTTCACTAAGTGGTTATAAACAACTGCTAGGTAGTTGCAGAGAAAGAAGTCCAGCTACTCACAGTTTGCAATTACTTGTGCTGCCCGATAGAGCTGAAGTTCTTGCAGAAGTTCCAACAACTGCTGGACAGTTGCGAGTCTCACTCCCCACCACCACATCAGCTCTCTTGTTATACTGATTCCTGCCTTCTCCATGCACTTGATTTTTCTCAGCTCGGTCTGGTCAGTTATCACATAGGATGCTAAAAGAAAACCAGGCAGATTCGGTTCAGAAGTAAAATCCAAGGCATCACAAGTGTATCTTAAGGAGAAACCCACATTCCCTTTCGTATGAATTTGGCACCTTTTCCCCACCCCACCCCCCATAATTAGGGCAGGGTTGCCATATGTCCAACAACTTTTCTGTGTGGATTTTCACTGTTTGAAATATGGCAACCCTAAATTTGAGAGGTATTTGTACACATGCAAACCAAGCATTTATCTTTCGCATCATTAATCCCTCAAGGAATGCAGTCCAGCAACTCCCACCTCTTGACTCATATTGCTCAGTGAATGAAAAGGAAAGCCTCAAACACATCCTGCTGCTCTATACACAAGGCAGCTTCATTCTTTCCAAGGAAGAACAGAAATGTGATAACCCATGCAAAAATGTTGGCAGGTAAGG
Organism: Zootoca vivipara; assembly: GCF_963506605.1. Lineage (NCBI taxonomy): Eukaryota > Metazoa > Chordata > Lepidosauria > Squamata > Lacertidae > Zootoca > Zootoca vivipara. The sequence continues at coordinate 36,580,108 of NC_083277.1, read as the reverse complement.
GATTCTTAGGTTAATTCTAATCGAGAGTCCACTACCTTAAATTTTTGTAAAAAGCACCAAACCTGGTGATAGAGATGGAAAAAATTAACACAAGAGTCCTTCACTATAAACAGTAGCAAGCATAGGTGTTTGTTTCTATGATAATGCCTCAAGGCTGCATTCTTTGGATGACTTACTACTCCTGAAGCTTCAGAATAAACAGTGTGGGACAAACAGTTGTAGGATTGCAGGTTTTTGCATCAGAAGCTAGACAGAGGTACTTTTTATGTGAATATTGAATTTTTGATTGGTGTAACCCAGACTTAGTGATCTTAAGGTGCAGGGTAGGCAACCAACCAACCAACTAACAATCACATTCAGCCACAGTTTTGTTGTCCCAGGCTCGATTCCCCCCGGCATGGGATCACAATACAAGGTTTTCTGTGCAGTGTAGCTTGCAAGGACTAATCATTCAGTGCATTAGGAAAATACTCCATGACATTGTCAGGTATGCTTTTACAGGTATCTGCATTTTTCTTTCCAAACGGCTAACAGTAGCTGCGGGGAAGAGAAAGATAACCAAAAAAAAAAATGTATTCCACAAAATATACTGCACTGACATAAAAACCCACATGAAATCTAACCTCCCTGGCTTTTCACACTCAGGATGTATAATGTTATGAAGCTGTGGGTTCAAGACACCCTAATTCCAGATCAAGTTAGTGTTGACATTTAATTAAGGTGTGCTAGATTTTAATTAAGGCTTCCATGTAAAACTGTGTGTCAGACTACCAAGTGCCAGAATCTAAGTTGGACCTGTGTGCATTAGTGTTTATTAAAAAATATGTGCTATAGTCTAGACACTTCAAATCCTTCTAATGCAATTTAGGCAAACTGCTTAAACTGTGTATTTTTCAACTATTTAATCCTAGGCAACCAACATGTGTAAAAGCTAATTTCCTTTGAAATAATAGCCTGGGGGTAATGAGCCATCTAGCACATCAAAGGAGTCGGGCCTCTCCCTGTGTTACAAAAAACTAGAGCTTAGGTTAGCAAAGGGTTTTAGAGAGTAAGCCAGAGTTATGCAATGGAGTTAGTAAGCAGTGGGCAAGAGAGAGGGAGGGGGCAAAGGCAGAGAAATGGTTGGTGTCTGTTTAAGACTAAAGCTGCTGTGGCTATAGAAGAAGCCCACACCTCTTGGAATGTGAATGCTCTGCGCTCCCTCCATCTAGACTCACGTTGTATATAGGTGCAAATAAGCCATATAGCATAAAGACACCACAGCCTCCACTGTGCCTCATTTCCAAAAGAAAGCACAGACCCTGGCAAGTGTGCCTGGTGCCCCTGGAATCTCACACTGCTCAGAGATTGGGGCAGCACATAACAATATTTTTAGGACCCAACTTATTGCTGTTATTATAAGGGTTTTGAATGGGTTTTAACACTGTGTTTTAATTGCTGTAACTTGCACCTTAGGGTGCAGGGCATGTGATAAATAATACAGTCTAGCCAGAGCAGACCATTAGATTCATAGCTGTCCACTTCCGGATTTGAAAATAAGGGATCAGCAGCCTCACCTGTCCACTTCCGGATTTGAAAATAAGGGATCAGCAGCCTCACCTGTCCCGGGGACAGTCTACGGTATATCTAACAATCCAGGATAGCAGCGGGAAAGGGCATTGGAATAAGGGAATTTCCAGCAAAAAAAAAGGGAAAGTTGACAGCTGTGGCTTGGAATAAGGGAGTTTCCCGCACAAAAAGGAAGGGTTGGCAGCTATGCATTAGATTACATCCAGTGCTCCTTCGCAATATTGCACAACAGTGTCAAGGGTCTCTCTAGTTTTGCATCACACTTCCTCTGATGGTCAACCAGACACTTCCTAGAAGCCCATAAAAAGGACTTATGGTCACAGCTCTCACATTGTTACTCTTAATCTCAGGGTTGTGGGTTTAAGCCTCACATTGGGCAAAAGATCCCTGCATTGCAGGGGTTTGGACTAGATAACCCTCATGGTCCCTTCCAACTCTACAATTCCATGACGCTGTCTCTGTATCCATCTTTTCCACACCAATATCCCTCCCTTCACAGCCAGGCAGAAAAAGTGGCTTCACACCAAGTCAGCCCATCAGTATACAGCTCTCCAGGATTTCAGGCAAGACAGAACCTTTCCCAGCTCTACCTGGAGATGCCAGGGATTGGGAAGTACTAAATCACAGGACCAATAGGTGCTGTTTAGCAGTAATGTTCAGGTGCAGGGCAAGAGCAGTAAGAATTGCGTACAGAGGGTAGGAACAGAACATGGAAGGACTTGACAAGTTGGATAAATGCACTATAGCTTTAAAAATGCTTCAGATGAATTATTTTGCCAGAATATGTTTTAACAGTGATATTTTAAATGGATGTACTTATTTGAAAAAAATTGTTTTATCAGTCACCTTGTAATCTGCTCTGATGCTTTGGAAAGCTAAATAAACCAATGTCTAACCTAATGTTCGATTACAGAGTTTAATGTGACAGCACACAGTTTAATCCATAAATCTGGGGCCTGTATGATGTGTGGAGTCCTTACGTGCCAGACAGAAGTGCTTCAGTGAAGTATGAAGGGCTGCCACAGGTTCCCCTATTGGCAAGCACTGTCCTTTCACTTTCCATATGACAAGTGCAGGTGTGTCCCTATGTTTTAGCTGAACCCTGAATCAACTATCCCTGGGACCCTTTTTCTCCAAGAAGCAACAAGTTTCATGGCACAGTAGAGAATCAGACCCAGCAGCTTTTGAACTCTACCTGTGCCATCAAACCTGTGGCTTTTTGGAGGAGAAGGATTCAGGGTTCATCTAAAACATAGTGACACCTGTGCTTGTCATAGATCTATCTGTCTATCTATCTCCTTAAAACCAGCACTCCCTCCACCACCGGGGGCTCCGGATGTGACTCCCCCCTCTTGCTGGGCCACATCCCTTAACTTGCTCCCGCCGATGGGAGCTGAAGTCGCCCAACATCCGACGGGCCAAAAAAGTTGCCCAGCGACTCCCGAACCCGGCGCTGCTGCTGCTCCCCCACCCGCCAGGCGACGAGATCCTGGGCGCGCGGCTCACCAAAGCGCATCCAGTCGTAGTCGTTGAGGCAGTCCATCTTCTGACAGAAATCCTCCAGCACCCAGGCGGGCATGCTGTGGATGTAAGGAGACTGCGCAGCAGAACTGCCCAAGGAAAGCGGCGTCGAGGGATATTGCGGCTGCTGCTGCTGCTGCAGGGCCATGTCTTTCTCCTGCTGTGTCACAGCCGCGGGAATTCCCCTCTCTTCTCCTTTGGCCATCGACTGCTGTCCACCCAAAGGCCTGAAGGAGGAAAGAAATGGGTTTCTTTTTTCTCCTTGACTCCAGTCAGCAAATCTGGTCTTCTCGCCCTTCTCCTCCCCGTCTGAAGAAGGAGCCACTCCTCGCTTCTCAAAACTTGTCTGCGGCTTTATTTTTTTCTATCAAACTCCGCCCTGTCCTGCCCCATTTCCCGACGCCGGGGAGTTCTTCTCTCAACGACGTCAGGGCGAGACTGGCTCGCTTCCCTTCTTCGAGGACTGCGCGCTTGTTCCCACTTTGCGCTCCAGCGGCCGGACTGTTGATTAACCAACTCGCACCTGATTTTTCCCATCCGATCGGTGCGCCGCAGTAAAAACAAGGGAACGGACTGATCTCGCTGGGGCCTCGACTTCCTTGGCTTCAGGGCATGTGTGGTTTTAAAAAAGGAAAGGTTAATAAATAAAATAAATAGGGAGGGAAAGAGGTGCACGATTGTGAACAGACGAGCAAATTATTCTGGCGAGAAACTTAGCTCCGGGAAACAATCAATTGGTTGTGTGTTGAAGGAGTCCTGCCTGAGGAGCTAGGATGGGCGAATCTTGGAGGGAAAACCCAGTCAGATGGGTGGGGTGTATTTATTATTAATTATTATTATTATTATGATTTAAACTGAAGTGTGCAATCTTTTAATTTCTTTTTAAAACCTAAAATGGGGAAAATATAGGACAGAAAACAGTAGTGACTAATTGGTTTAATTGTGCAGAAGGAAAACCATGCAAGTAACATGCCGCCCAATTTTTCAGCAAGAAGCAGCAAAAGGGTGGCACCAAAAAGTCGAGAGAAAAAAATAGGAAAAGAAGCAGGTGGTAGGAAAACAATTTAGACTGCAGCCCTTTCCACATTGCTAGAGCAGGCCTCATTCAAACCAATGGGGTTTACTTCTGAGTAGGCATGCATAGGCTTGCACTGTTATTGTAGCAAGCCCACTTTTTTACAATATGAAGCCCATCCTTAGATGCAATGGTCAAAACAAGCAAATAAACCGAGGAACAAAAATTAAAAGGTATGGTATTAGAATGAAGCATAGTTTTGTTCTAAGCTGTTCGCCTATCCATTCTGATGTATTCAGGACTAGTCCAAGACATTTTGTTTACACGGCTGAAGGGCAAGATGGCAACCCTGCACCCCATGTACCAGTCAGCCTGATTTGCAATCTAATCTTCACCACAAGTGACAGGCCACTATTCTCCACTACAGCTGAGGACAGGAGGTTAACTTGGTTAGGATGCATGTGGTACATATAGCTCTGCCCTCCAACACCTCTGTGCCATTCCTTTGCTTCTGCTGCCTGAGGCAGCCACCCCACTGTCTAATGCAGGGGTCCCCAAACTAAGGCCCAGGGGCCGGATGCGGCCCAATCGCCTTCTAAATCCGGCCCGCAGACAGTCCGGGAATCAGCATGTTTTTACATGAGTAGTTTGTGTCCTTTTATTTAAAATGCATCTCTGGGTTATTTGTGGGGCATAGGAATTCGTTCATATTTTTTAAAAAAATATAGTCCGGTCCCCCACAAGGTCTGAGGGACAGTGGACCGGCCCCCTGCTGAAAAAGTTTGCTGACCCCTTGTCTAATGGTAGGACTGACCCTGATTTAGTAAATCCATTGTAATACACGGTTTGCTTCTGCATGTAAAACTTTCACACTTCTGGTTATGAAAAGTACAGAAACATAAATTGTGTGCCATTAAAATAGTCTATGAAAAATATTACAAATAGAATATTCTAATATTGTACATAATCTAATACAGAATCTCTTACATATTTTTCCTTCTCCAACATCAAGAATCACGTTGGGAGTGCTTAGATGTGAATACTTTTTGAGTAAAAAGATTATTGCTGATTTTAACCTAATTCTTGCTTATACACAAGGATCTTCAGCCGAGATTTATTTTTTAAAAAGGAAACCGATTCCAGACTAACAGCAATCCATCAATCTTTATTGCGGTCAAAGACAGCACAATCCTAACCATGCCTTCTCTGAAGTAAGTGCTATTGAATTCAATGTAGCATACTCCCGTGGAAGTGGGATTAGGATGACAGCCATTCCATTTTAGATACCCATGTAATGTTTAAGATAACAAACACACCAGCCTGAAGTCTAAGACTCTCAAGCCTGCACTGTTTTAAGAAAAGAAAATTGCAAAGGCAAAGGGAGAAATGACTCCTACATCAAAAATGCATCTGAATATCCCTCCATCTGTTCCATAGGCAATCCACATTGAAACATTGGTTAAGAAAAGGAAGCTGCTCTTCCTCTTGGTCATTTCTGGCAGTTGGCAGACCATGAAACTCAATCTCAGGGTCATGGGTTCAAGCCCCATGTTGGGCAAAAGATTCCTACACTGCAGGGGATGGGACAAAATGACCCTCATGATCCCTTCCAACTCTACAGTTTTATGATTCTAAGAAAAAGGGGGGAAGTCATTGCTAAATAAGACATTGAAAAGGGAATAACACATTACCACCAACGAAACAAAATATATGAAATGAAACTGAGAGTCACACATGAACTTTAAGAAAAGAACTGGCATGCATCCTAGTATATTCTATTAGCAAACATAATGGCTGCCACTATTGCTTACATATAATAAAGTATCAGACAAAGGAAAGAATGGGGGAAATAACAGTGCTGCAATTAAGGGGGGGAAAGCTTTAATGCCTCATAGGTTCAAATAATAATAATACATGAAATGGCATTATATGGAATGCTGAGCAATAGCTGAATACATATTAAAAGCAATGTTTAAACATCAAAATTGCAATTCTAATAATCTGGTCTTGGTAGCTGTCAGCATAATCTGGTCTAGGTATTTATCAGAAACAAAGAACCATATAAATCTAACAATGCTCCAAATGTGGCCCAGCATGTTCAAAAATTCAGATACAAAATTGAAAGCTTAGCTACTGCAATCTATCTTGCATGGAATTCATATTCACAGACTTTCTTCTTCATTTTGCTATTTTTGATTCTTCCTTTAGACCTGGAAGAACAGACAGAAGCCCCCAAGGAATCCCAGGAACCGTAGGTCTGTTAAGGATGCTGGGAACTGTATCTCTGTGAGGGGTAAACCTTGTCTCTTCCCTCCTCTTGTGTGCACATATTTGTCTGGCAACATCAAAAGTACAGATTTATCATATATACAGAAATCCTTCTATCTTTTTAGAAAGAAATTTACAAAGTATACAAAAAAGTTAGTACACACCTACATCACAAACCAGTGACTTTACAAAAGGTAACAATTTACAACACATTCAGTACACTGCAATGTCTTCAACAAGTTCATTTCACAGTAGTCCTGTTAAGATACTTGGAAATAACTGTACAAGATCAACTGGTAAAAATGTTGGGTTGACACCCAACAACCAAAAAATTGTAATAGTTGCAAACACAGGATATTGGAAAATAGGAAAATAGTGTCCCACTGATCATCTGTGTAGCTCAAAACAAAAATATGTTCTAAAGTAGTCAGCTTCATAACTGTTGCCTCAAAATTTTGCAGATAATTTTAAAGAAGGCAATACAGTATATAGCTTGGGGGGTGTTAAAAAAGAGTAGCAAATAATGAATTTGATGGGTTATTTATTGGAACCTCTAAGAGAGACAGCATATTCTTTTCATACTTAAAAATTCACCTTCAATGCAATAGCAAGCTTTGAATGAGGGTGAAATTGTGATCTGAGGAAAAAAAACTTTGCCTGCACCACAGAGCTGCCAGGCTCTTTCTTTAGCTGAAGTGGGAACAGTAGCAGCTCCCATCACACCAAAATTCCCGTAACAGCATAGACAAACATAGGGCAAATGTGTGAGAGAGTGCAGTTCCTGCATACTCGGAGTATATTGTTACACCATGGGAAATAATGACCTGTAGGAAACCACTGGCACAAGAAAAAGTAAATCCAGAGAGTTCTAATTTACAGTATTTAATCTGAATTATTTTTGGGGGGGAATGGAGAGACCAAGTTGCAGTTTAAGGATAATTTATCATTTGGTATAATTAAATTAAAGTTGCTCAAATTCCAAAGACCACACATACAGGGTGTTTTCTAAACACATATAATAAAATGATACTTTAAATAAGTGGAAAATCACATAAAATGGCTTTTGCCAATCTAATCTATCAAATGACCTAGGTGTTTGTATTTGGTCTAATGTAAAATACAATTTGTATAGGTTTTCCCAGGACAGGATGTCGTCGAGTATTTTCAGCTGCAGCATTCTACCACTTTGCCTCATTGTCCCATGGCTTTGTCTCTAAGTTATGAAGTTACAAGTTCTAAACCAAAGCAATGTCTGCTTCCTAAAACACTATGGAATGTTAATGCCTTTTCAGTTCATACAGCAGTAAATGTTTCTTATACCCAACAATTTATTAGTAAGAGTAGTTTTCCACTGATGACCCTTCAACTCTATTCCTTAGCCTATCATTCGTTTCCAGAGAAAGCCGCTGAAGATCCTTCCTAATATCTGGATGATCTTCTAAATCTTCATATAGTGACCGAACAATGTCTAATTTCCTGTAGTCCACTGGTTTTACTAAAGCACGGACAACTTGGAGACATCTTTCCTTCAGAGTGTACACTGCAAAGAGATAGTAAAGTGAGATTTTAAATGTCATGCTGAAGATATTGAGGCATGGATCATAAATACCTGAATACCATAATGTTTTGCTAATCAATAAGAAAAAGAAATACAATTCATGTTTTTCTTAATCTGATACACCAGAGATGGGGAAACTGTGGCCCTACAGATGTCACTGGACTACAACTCCCATCCTCACTGACCACTGGCCATGCCAGCTGGGGCTAATGGTTACTGTACCCCAACATCTGGAAGGCCTACTCCTGTACTATAAAAACATGAAGCATTATGAAAGCACAGAATGAGAAACTATACAAGTAACCTTTAATAGCAGCAACTGGAATACACTGCTTGAGAAACATCACTTTTTAATTTCTGAAATGCCCCATTACTGGCTTTTCTTATGGTTAAGATAAAATGATTTAAAATGATTTGTAACCGGACAGAATTGGGAGCATCTTAAATGAACCTTGGGTAGGTGGGAAGGACTGTTTTGAGGATGTCAAACTGCTACAAATAAACATAATCAAACATTTTACTTTATTACTAGTCAAATGGGACTAGTATAATTGCACAACATTATTCACAGTGTAAGGAGATAAAGACATTAGTATTATAATTGGATTATTTTTACCTGGTAGTGTAATATTTGCAAATACAGGCTGCCCATTCATATTGCGGGTAGCCACAAACAGCTCTGCTTGGTTGACAAGAAGACTATCATCTGTCCCAGCATCTCTGAACAGCCAAAGATGTTCTAGAAAACAAATCACATATGAAATTAGGGCATAAGAGCATAAAAAGAGTCCCGCTGGATCAGCCCAAAGGCCCATCTAGTCCAGCATTCTGTTCTCACAGTGGCCAACCAGATGCCCATGAGAAGCCAGAAATGAAGGGCAGTATAGAAATTTAATAAACAAATTTTAAAAACAAACAAATAAGCAGGATCTGAGCTCAACAGCCCAGCAATTTTTACAGACCGATTCCAAATGGTATGCAACTACTGATGAGTCGAATGCGGTTCACTGAAGTTTATGTCTGTAAATGAAAGTTGCAAAAAGAATGCAGAAAAGGCTATAGAGTACTGTACTGGGCTTAAAGAAAAACAAATGAGCAGCTGCACAAGGATACAGTATTCCTATCAATAAATAAATAAATAAATAAAATAATAATAATAATAATAATAATAATAATAATAATATATTATTTATATCCCATCTGACTGGGTTGTCTGTCACTCTGGTCAGCTTCCAACCCAATATAAAAGCACAACTAAACACCAAGCATAAAAAAAACTTCCTGATACAGGGCTGCCTTCAGATGTCTACGGAAGGTCATATAATTGTTTATCTCTTTGACATATGAAGGGAATCAGACTTCTTGCATTGAGGGAACCGCCAGAAGCTGGACCTCGGCTCCCTCGATGGACATGGGGTTGGAGAGTTCTTTTAGGTATCCAGGGGCGAGGCCGTTCAGGGCTTTAAAGGTCAACAACACCAACACTTAGAATTGTGCTCGGAAATGTACTGGGAGCCAATGCAGGCTCACAGTCCTCAGTCTGGCAGCTGCATTCTGGATCAGCTGAAAGTTTCCGAATCACTTTAGCCACACATCACAGCTGCTCCCACCACTTTTCTCGGGCCGAAAGGAGGTCTTAAGAGAGATCCAGCCAGCTGTGCTCTTCTGCACACAGAAGTGGCCATCCAAAACCGCTGCCTTCGAGGCAGTCCAGCCCTCCTTACTCCACAGAGGCAACCTGGCCAAACCACCCCACTCTGGTGTCTCCCCAATTCCTGCATCTGCCACACCACTTTCTAACCTAACCCTACTCCGGGCCCTTCCGCTCCCGGCTCCTCGCACGGCCGAGGCCCTTCTAACGTCTGAGGGAAGAGGGAGCAGAAGGCCGGCTGCAGGCGCAGGTTTCGCTGGAAGGTTCGCGCCAGGAAGCTCCACCTGTTGAATATCTGACCACCCTTTAGGCACCGAAGCTGCGCAGTCCCTACGGAGCGCAGGGCGGAGATGCCTTCCTTAGCTGCCCCCGTCGCCCTTCTTCTTCTCCCCGTTATATTACCCACCCAGGTAGCTGTGCATCCGTCGGCCCGTGCCGGGCTTCAAGCTCGGGTAGGAGCGCGGCTTCCCCTCGAAGTCCAGCCAGACGGGGCTCACCAGGCGGGGGCTGCGGTTACAGAAAATGACCTGGCAAGGTTCCCGAGTGTTCACCGAGCGCAGGCGCCCCAAAGCCTCTCCTGCCCCTCTCTCCTCGTCCTCCTCCCCGGGTTTCTGCGGCATCCTGACGACTCGGAACCACACGAAACGGCACCTCCGCCGCGCAGCCCAAGTGAAGCGGAGGCCTACCACACCGGGCCTAGACGCGCGCAGGCAGCCATTGCTTTGTAGAGGCTGGGGGGGGGGACCAGAGCAACACTACGCATGCGCACCCTCAGCGGCCATTGTTTTGTGGGGGAGCCGGAGAGGCGGGCGCCGCCGCCGCCGCCGCTCACCTCTTCTGGGCGCCTGCGCAGTTCGGCGTTTCGTTTGTTTAGGGGGCGGAAGGGTCTATGTTGTGCCCTTAGCTTCATGCCAAGCCAGTTTATGGTATGATCATTTCATAATTAGCCGTTTTGAAAATGGTAAATTGAGGCTTTTCTCTCTTTTTTGCGGGGTGGGGGTGGGGTAAAACTTCCATTAAAACCGATAAGGGAGGGGAAGGGATTGGGGTGGGATGTTAACCTCAGGAAATAGAGAGTAGATACGGCTGGGGAAATTCGAGTGTCCTCAATGAGTCGCTCTATATAATGTGTGCGTGTCAAAAGCAGAACGTTGATATGCAAATACGGCTGCAGGCGCATTGTATGACCTCTTTTCGAGAAGTAGAACAATCCATTGGTTTCGAGCACATAGCGATGGTTTCCCTTTTAGCTAAGAAGATTTGTATGACGATATTGGTAGCGTCCTTACACTGCTGCTTTATAAATTTCCATTAAATTCAATAGTGCTTACTCCCAGGTCAGTGAGTATACACTTACCACAGCAGTCAACAACATGCCCCAAAAAGGATGCTGCCTCCAATCCCGGAAGTGGCATATAATCGTCATGAGTAGCAGCCATTAATAACCTTATCCTTCATGAATTTGACCAATTCCCCTTTTAGGATTCCTAGATTTCATATAAGCAGCTGAAGCCTGGTGATGGACTGGAGAAACTTTTATTGTATCCACTGCAGTAAAGGTTTATTCTTCCTTGTACATCCACACATTGATGTTCTGTTTATTTCAGGCATTTACTTATTGTCCCATTCTGATAAAGGTCTTTGGAAATAAAAAATGGACTAGGATGGGGAGTTGCATAATCTCTGCACAAACAGATCAGCATGGATGTGCAATTAACTGTAGAATATAACTGTTGTGCAAACAAATCAGAATGTATAAGCAGGCTGTTTGGAGAAGGGTCGGGTTAAAGTATCTCTTTTACAGTGCAATCCTATGCATCATGGGGTCTTAGTACCCTATGTCACCAAGAGCAGACAGTATTAGTTCAGAATCATGCTGCAGCCTTTTTTGTGTGTGCATTCTCTGTGAAACATGGTTGCAGTTCTTTGATGACCACTTTAGCCTTTATTGATAGTGGGGCAAATATATAGAATCATCGAGTTCGAAGAGACCACAAGGGCCAGTCCAACCCCCTGCCAAGCAGGAAACAACATCAAAGCATTTTTGACATATGGCTGTCAAGCCTCCGCTTAAAGACCTCCAAAGAAGGAGACTCCACCACACTCCTTGGTAGCAAATTCCACTGCCAAACAGCTCTTACTGTCAGGAAGTTCTTCCTAATGTTTAGGTGGAATCTTCTTTCTTGTAGTTTGAATCCATTGCTCCGTGTCCGCTTCTCTGGAGCAGCAGAAAACAACCTTTCTCCCTCCTCTATGTGACATCCTTTTATATATTTGAACATGGCTATCATATCACCCCTTAACCTTCTCTTCTCCAGGCTAAACATACCCAGCTCCCTAAGCCGTTCCTCATAAGGCATCGTTTCCAGGCCTTTGACCATTTTGGTTGCCCTCTTCTGGACACGTTCCAGCTTGTCAGTATCCTTCTTGAACTGTGGTGCCCAGAACTGGACACAGTACTCCAGGTGAGGTCTGACCAGAGCAGAATACTGTGGTACTATATTACTTCCCTTGATCTAGATCAGGCATCCCCAGACTTCGGCCCTCCAGATGTTTTGGACTACAATTCCCATCTTCCCCAACCACTGGTCCTGTTAGCTAGGGATCATGGGAGTTGTAGGCCAAAACATCTGGAGGGCCGCAGTTTGGGGATGCCTGATCTAGATGCTATACTCCTATTGATGCAGCCCAGAATTGCATTGGCTTTTTTAGCTGCTGCAGCCATATCTCAAAAGGTAGGATAATTCCAAGATGATAATCTTCAATTTACATAACATTTTCATAGCTTCAGGCCTAAATTTAGCAGAATTTCCTGCTGTTGTAGCATAGCACTTCTTTGTTCAGCTACAGAGGCCTCTCTTGGTGTTTCCAGAGGTGGATGATTTAGTAGCACCCAATCATTGTTCTTCTTTAAACTAGAAGTGGATTAGCAGCTGTTCTTCCAAATCTATGTGATCTGCCCCATTTCCCACAGGCTCAAATGTTGAGGTGGGTTGAATTTTCATTGGGACCATGCTGCCCTTTTATCCATTCCCAATCATGGACCCCCCCCCCCAAAAAAAATTCAAGATAGAGTGCTGATGTGCTCAGGTCCTGCTTACAGACTTTCCATTGGCATCTTGTTGGCCACTGTGAGAACAGGATGCTGGAGTGGATGGGCCACTGGCCTGATCCAGCAGGGCTATTCGCATGTTCTAAAAATCTTTAAAAGCAATGTTATTTGGAAAGGTAATGCTAATTGCACAGAGTTGATTCCTAGAGGGAGCAGGGAGATACACAGAAGGACATGACTAGAGCATACTAGCAACTAGCAACCTGTACAGTATAGTCAGAATTTCAGAAATGTTATGGAAACCAGCTATTGTGGGTTGCTGTGGGTGTTTTTTAAAAAATAAAAAAATTAAACGTCATATTTCCTGAGTCTGATTAGGGAAGGTGTTGGAGCAGAACATTATGGTGGCTATGTCATGCGGATGCCTGCACATTTTTACAGGGTGAAAAGGGAACAAAGCAAAGCCTGATTTAACAGCAGTAAGCCTGGCAATTTCCTTTTCATTGGGATGGTTTTTGTTGCTGCCTCCTGTATAATGTTACAAGCCTCCATCCCAATGAAAAGGAAATGCAAGAAAGCAAAGTGGCTGTCCAACGAGGCCTTACAAATAGCAGGAGAGAGAAGTCAAGCAAAATGCGATGGAGATAGTGAAAGATACAGGAAATAGAATGCAGATTTTTTAAAAAAAAAAAAAATAGCAAGGAGAGACAAGGGGGCCTTCTTAAATGAGCAATGCAAAGAAATAGAGGAAAACAACAGAATGTGAAAAACCAGAGATCTGTTCAAGAAAATTGGAGATATGAAAGGAACATTTCGTACAAAGATTACCATAATAAAGGACAAAAGTGGAAGGGACCTAACAGAAGCAGAGGACATCAAGAAGAGGTGGCAAGAATACACAGAGGAATTATACCAGAAAGATATGGATGTCTCGTACACACCAGGTACTGTGGTTGCTGACCTTGAGCCAGACATCCTAGAGAGTGAAATCAAATGGGCCTTAGAAAGCACTGCTAATAACAAGGCCAGTGGAAGTGATGATATTCCAGCTGAACTATTTAAAATGTTAAAAGATGATGCTGTTAACGTGCTACACTCAATATGCCAGCAAGTTTGGAAAACTCAGCAGTAGCCAGAGGATTGGAGAAGATCAATCTACATCCCAATCCCAAAGAAGGGCAGTGCCAAATAATGCTCCAACTACCGCACAATTGCTCTCATTTCACACGCTAGCAAGGTTATGCTCAAAATTCTACAAGGCAGGCTTAAGCAGTATGTGGACCGAGAACTCCCAGGAGTGCAAGCTGGATTTCGAAGGGACAGAGGAAACAGAGACCAAATTGCAAACCTGCGCTGGATTATGGAGAAAGCTAGAGAGTTCCAGAAAAACATCTACTTCTGCTTCATTGACTATGCAAAAGCATTTGACTCCTGTCGACGACAGCAAACTGTGGCAAGTTCTTAAAGAAATGGGAGTGCCTGATCACCTCATCTGTCTTCTGAGAAATCTCTATGTGGGACAAGAAGCTACAGTTAGAACTGGATACAGAACAACTGATTGGTTCAAAATTGGGAAAGGAGTACGACAAGGCTGTATATTGCCTCCATGCTTATTTAACTTATATGCAGAATTCATCATGTGAAAGGCTGGACTGGATGAATCCCAAGCCAGAATTAGGATTGCCGGAAGAAATATCAACAACCTCAGATATGCTGATGATGGCAGAAAGTGAGGAGGAATTAAAGAACCTTTTAATGAGGGTGAAAGAGGAGAGCGCAAAATATGGTCTGAAGCTCAACATCAAAAAAAACCAAGATCAGGGCCACTGGTCCCATCACCTCCTGGCAAATAGAAGGGGAAGAAATTGAGGCAGTGAGAGATTTTACTTTCTTGGGTTCCATGATCACTGCAGATGGTGACAGCAGTCATGAAATTAAAAGACGCCTGGTTCTTGGGAGAAAAGCAATGACAAACCTAGACAGCATCTTAAAAAGCAGTGACATCACTTTGCCGACAAAGGTCCGTATAGTTAAAGCTATGGTTTTCCCAGTAGTGATGTATGGAAGTGAGAGCTGGACCATAAAGAAGGCTGATCGCCGAAGAATTGATGCTTTTGAATTATGGTGCTGGAGGAGACTCTTGAGAGTCCCATAGACTGCAAGAAGATCAAACCTATCCATTCTGAAGGAAATCAGCCCTGAGTGCTCACTGGAAGGACAGATCCTGAAGCTGAGGCTCCAATACTTTGGCCACCTCATGAGAAGAGAAGACTCCCTGGAAAATACCCTGATGCTGGGAAAGATTGAGGGCACCAGGAGAAGGGGACGACAGAGGACAAGATGGTTGGACAGTGTTCTCGAACCTATGAATATGAGTTTGACCAAGCTGCGGGAGGCAGTGGATGATAGGAGTGCCTGGCGTGCTCTGGTCCATGGGGTCATGAAGAGTCGGAAACGAATAAACAACAACAAAGCTTGGCAATGAAGAAATGAAGGGATTTTGTTTGTATGGAAATAGAATGAATTAATCTGAATGCTATTAGCAATGAGGTATGTGGGTGGGAGGTGCCAACTTTAAAACCTGTTTTTAGCACTGAAGTTTGGTTGGTGATTCATATGTATAATTGGTATATATTAATCAGTTTGCCCCATCTGTGTACACAGTGCTTTTGGAAATTAATCTATATCCAATTGTAAGAATGACGTGCTATTTGCTTTCTCATTTCAGTCAAATCTTCTGCATAGATTTTAAAAGGCATCCAAGTGCAGTCATTCTTTGCTTGTTTTACAGAGCATCATACTGTGTTAGTGGGTATTGTTTTTCTAAAACATGTTTTTATTTACTTTTTTTTGCTTCAAAACAGTTTGATTTGTAAAGGTCTTTAATTTCAAGATTTAATGGAACTTGCATAAGCAGTGTTCTGAGATCTGAATTCACAACAAAGGAAATCCTCTGAATTCAGGCTGGAATTCTGTGTATGCTTATGTGGGAGGTAAATGAATTTACATCTGAGTATATATGCACCGGCTCCCTTGACCAATAATGCGAGATGAGCGCCGCAACCCCAGAGTTGGTCACGACTGGACCTAATGGTCAGGGGTCCCTTTACCTTTACCTATATATGCACAGGGTTGCACTTTAAATGCCGGAACATAGGATGACCATCTATCCCAACTTAGTCATGAACTTGGGGCAAGTACAAATGACTAGGTACCAAATGGTAATTGATCCCATGACATAGGCGTAACCACTTTGGAAGTCAATCAGTACAGTAAGTATTGCCCCTGATAAATTAGGAGAATTTTGCTACAAGTCAAAAACCTAAACAAACAGAAAAAAATTCACTACTTGGTGGGAATTGGATGACACAAGAAGACTGGCTTACGAAGATCCAGAACATATGAAACATGTTGATAATCTACCCTGAGTTTGTTTCCTTTAAAAATAACAGCAGCAGAGAAAATTGTAATCTGGATTGAGATTTTAATATATGGGGAAGGAAGATTAGACTCTTTCCCTGATCCATTTTCCTACCAAAATTCACGACTCTCCAAAGTGCCATTGCAGCAAATGCCATTTGTCAGGGCATATATCAGCTTTAGGGAGTTACTTGGTTGAAAAATAGTTCAGGAAAGGTAGGAATGTTTGAGGAACTTCCTTTCTGTTACTTTCAATTGAACTCCCACCTGAATTATGGTTGTAACCTGGGAGTGCTCCTTGATTCAACATCATCACTGGAAGCCCCATATGTCATCCACGGCAAGTAGTGCCTATTTTCAGCTCCAGTCATTATGCCAGCTATGTTCAATCATAGATGAAGCTAGCCTTGCTATAGTAACCCATGCTCAGGTAATGTGATTAGACTACTGTAATTACCTATACAGTACTTAAGGCCACCTTGAAGGTACTGCAGAACACATCTACAAAAACTGGCAGTGTTGTTGGCATCCATCTGTTTCAGGAGACAATGGAATAACAAGAGACTGATACAGGAGAGACATGTTTTATTGTAGGTGGGGCAGATGAAGGCGTCCAGTTTTGCTGCTGGAGGTGCACTCCCCTGCAGCTATCACAGTGAGAAAATCATGTCGACTGTTGACCTCTGAGCTTTATAGCTGCATTGTGATTTGGGATAGACCCTGTCAGCAAGTAACTGTAATCTGCTGAGAATTCCATGGCAAAGATTTTCCCCACAGTACTCAGCAGGGAGATTCCACGGTACAGTGGTACCTTGGTTCCCAAACTTAATCCATTCCAGAAGTCTGTTCCAAAACCAAAGCGTTCTAAAACCAAGTCATTCTTTCCCACAGAAAGTAATGCAAAATAGATTGATCTGTTCCAGTCTTTTAAAAACAACCTCTAAAACAGCAATTTAACATGAATTTTACTATTTAATGAGACCACTGATCCATAAAATGAAAGGAATAATCAATGTACTGTGCTATAAAATAAATAAGGCAGTATTGTAGATGATAAAAATTAAAATTATTATTTTTCCTTCCGTGCACTGATAGTCATTGTTTGATGGGGGGCAGTCACACAATCAATAAATCAGTAGCTGAACTGGGTTCCAAACAGTCACAAAAGCAAGTCACAAAAATGAAGTCGCAAGCCACAGTCATAAGTCTGTCCCATAAAACGAAGAACAAGTCACAGTAAAAAATAAAAACAACAAAAAAACCACACAAACAAAAACACAAAAAATAGCAAAAACAAAAGCTCCAAATATCACCTCTGTGTTGCGTGGATGCTCGGGACTCCACAGCAGACAGACTCCACAGGAAGCCTCCGATTAGCAGCAGGGGCCTCAATTTACAAACGAAAACATTCGACAGGACTCAGAACAAGGCAAAGCTCACCTACTTCTGGGCTTGCAGCAACATTCTATTTCCAAGTTGTTCATAAACTAAGGCCAGGCATCCCCAAACTTTGGCCCTCCAAATGTTTTGGACTACAATTCCCATCATCCCTGACCACTGGTCCTGTTAGCTAGGGATCATGGGAGTTGTAGCCCAAAACATCTGGAGGGCCGCAGTTTGGGGATGCCTGAACTAAGCTGTTCTAAAACCAAGGTACCACTGTACTCTCCTTCCTGTTAAAACCCATCCCACATAGTGGCAAGATCCTGAAACTTTGGGAAATTCTCCTTAAAATGATCTAAGACATGTTTAGGAACGATGAGTCTGTAGGTTGACATTTAATGGAATTACCCCATGACTTCAAGGTGTGATGTGTACGCAGCTTTAGAGTTAAGAGAATAGAGCCATGGAAAGGCCATATGGTTCAACCTTGTAACCAACCAGATACAATATTCACAACAGAAAATATAATCTGGGGACCACAGCTGAGGAGCCTGCCAAGCTGTCAACATCTGTGGACAAGTCACGCCAGGGAGCCAAGTCACATGCACCAGTGATGGGTGACACTAATAATAAATTAATTTATATGCCACTCATCTCCTCTGGGCCTCAGAGCTCCTCCTACATTCAGAGTTCCTTCTGGGATGAGGCCACCGTGGGTCAGGCCGGAGGGTGTTGTTGGGGTGTGTGGATGTGTCTCCCCTTGTTCTGCATCTTGCTCCCCTGCCTGCTCCTTTAGCTGCTTGATAGAATCATAGCATGGTAGAGTTGGAAGGGATGCCAAGGGTCATCTAGTCCAACCCCCGGCAATGCCAGGAACCTGCCCACAGCCAGCCCTGGCTGGGCTCCAAATTCTGACCATCTTCTTAGTAGCCGGATGCACAGACCCCTTGCAATTCTGCATGGGGTAGAGAAAGGGGAGAGAAACGTTTTGCTCTTTGATATGAGAGCCACACCATGCAGCCCTGTCAATATCTCAAGGGCCATCACAGGGAGGAGGAAGCTTGTTTCCTCCTCCTCCAGAGGCCCTTAGGACCTGAAGCCATGGATTCAAGTTACAAGAAAGGAAATTCCGATAGTTGGAGGTTTTTGAGCAGAGGTGGGATGCCCATCTGACATGGATGCTTTAGCTGAGATTCCTGCATTGGGGGAGGGGGGTTGGACTAGATGACCCTCAGGATCCCTCCAAACTCAACAGTTCTTTGATCCTAGGATTAAAAGTGCATCCAATGAGCATTTAAAGCACATGACATCTGCCAAATGATCCTGGGCATTGTAGCTTCCCTGTCACAGAACTACAATTCCCAGAACCCCCGACAAACTACAATTCCCAAGATCGTTTGTGGGAAGACACTTGCTTTTTAGAACAGGGAGAACCTGCAGCTCACTTCCCCCAATTTCCTAGGAAGCAGGAACAGGAAGCTTATGTGGTTCTAATAGGTTGACTTGACAGAGCAGGATGTAGAAAGTATTGCTCCAAAAGTTGGGTTTCTTCCCTCCCTCTGTGGAGTGGTGGCAAGAGCCCAAGGGGTTCCAGGCTCTCACGTTTGGAGAACTGAGACATGGCAGAGACTGTTGTAGCTTTAGGAAAGAGTACAGCAGGGTCCTTTCAAGAGGGACTTGTTCCCCACAGCAGGGCAGCTAGCCTTCCCAAGTTGGATTCCACTCTCCTCCTCCTTGTCTGCACCCCTTTCTCAAAGCCTCTTTTCCTGCCACCTCACACCCAGTTATCCTGGCCCCCTTCCAGATCCCCCGTCTCTGTTCACACCGCAGGGCAAGGGAGAATGACTTCTCTTGCATTTCCAGTTAATCTCTCAGGGGCCTTGAATTGTTTAATGACCCTTGCAACTTGTATTTCTCCCTTCAAAACCCAAATAACCCCAAATTCTACCATTTATCGATTTCCAGGGTTGAGTGGGATCCCCCCTAAATCTATATATTTTTAAAAAAGTGTAATAGGATAATTAAGGTGATATTAGAATTCCAAAGGAAATGTCAAGCAGGGAGGGAGGGAGGGAGGGGGAAGAGAGAGTGGAATTCTGGTGGAGAAATTTGGAGGCTTGGAAAAGGAGTTTGAATGTTGCGAGAGTGTTGAGAGTGGGTTCTAGAAGGGGGGCACTTGATGGAGGACCTGAAGCTGGGCAGGTCAGCTATTCAGCTTAGGATCAATAGGCCATTCGCCATTGCCCAGGGCATGTGGCTGTTCCGTGACAAGAGGGGCTCTGCCGGCTGCCTGGGAACAGAATTCCCTCAATTTAGGAGAGCCACAGAGCTAGCGCTTGGCTTGTACTGCTAAGGCCCAGATGCCTCATATCACCCCCTCCAATTACCTAGAAAGCTGCTTTACTGGACCTGGGCTATACCTGATTGTCTTCTTCTCAAGCAACTTAAAAATGTAATGCTGGTGATCAACGAAATAGGTTTAAAGACTCTCTCAAGGCTAATCTCAAAAGAAATGTAGTATAAACAATTGGGAAAGGCTGGCCTGTGGGCACTCCGGAGAACAGCCTTTACCAAAGGTGTCATGGACTTTGAAGACGCTCAAAATCAGGACGAAAGAAACGAGCCAAGAAGGCAGCACGTTCGGCAAACCCTCACTGCGATCGACTCCCGCCAGGAAACCTATGTCCCCACTGTGGAAGGACCTGTGGACCCAGAATTGGCCTCCACAGTCCATTATGGACTCACTGTTAAAATCACAGGTAGGTAGCCGTGTTGGTCTGAGTCGAAGCAAAATAAAAAAATTCCTTCAGTAGCACCTTAAAGACCAACTAAGTTTATATTTTGGTATGAGCTTTCGTGTGCATGCACACTTCTTCAGATACCTGAAGAAGTGTGCATGCACACGAAAGCTCATACCAAAATATAAACTTAGTTGGTCTTTAAGGTGCTACTGAAGGAATTTTTTTATTTTGTTAAAATCACGTTCATGGAAGACAATCTTACTCGGCTACGTGTGATTGCCAAAGAAGATCATAGAAATTGGGGGGCTATGACATTTTTAAAGGGCATGGACTTAATGGAAAATCCTCATGGGAAGATGTCTTGTATGTCTATGCTCCCCCAACTTGGAGAGTGGTTGGTCCAACACTTCCACCGTCGTGCTCCCCGAAAGGCGGCACCCATCCAGCAGGTGGAGGTGTACCTTGGGGAGGGGATAGTGTCATGGGGCAGGAATCAGCTTCACCTGCTGAACAGCAACCTGAAGGGGGAGTGACTTTACCTACAGCTTCAAAGACTCAAAGGAGAAAGTGCTGATGAGAACCAGCTGGCTTCAGCCATCTTAACCAGAGCTCCCAGCAGCAGGCAGAGAAGGAAAGAAAACTGCTTGTTACTTTTTCTTTTTAACAATCTTTCTTTCTTTTTCTATTCTTTCTTTTTAACAATCTTTATCACAATATATTATTTAATCTTTGGCATATCGAAAGCAACCAATTCCTCCAATTTCTTTATTGAGTTTTAACCTACGCCAGTGATGCCCTACTCCTCTTGTCAGGGACTGGCACATTCAGACAGCATGTGTGACATCCCGGAGGACATGCAAGGGATTGAGCAGTATGAATACCTCCAGCGACTTGGAAGGCCTTTACAATCCAGAAAGACTGGAATGCCACGGATGACGGAATCTCGCTCTAGTCTTGTCCATCAGCTTGGGTGCTGGCGACGGAGACCATTCTCTTGAAGCGTGGCCCTGTGGAGGAAGGACTTGGTATCCACCTGGCAGACGTGGGGAATGGCTGCCCAGTGCCCCTGCCCTGCCATTGCTCCCAAAGAAAGCTTGGCCCACCCACTTCAAGACGAGAGCATCTCTTTTCTGCTCTCATGCAAGAAGATTCTTCTTCCGTTCTCTGTTGACACTCAACTTGTAGGGTGTTCTCCCAGCCCCATGCAAATCTTTCCTTCCTCTTACCTGGTCTTTTTATAAGGGTGACTTCAGCAACAGCCACAGGGGACAGCGTTCCTACGACTCCCCAATCATGTTTTAGAAGAACTCCTACCTTCCTTCCCTCTGCTCCAGTACCTGAGGGTCATCACATCTCTCCAGGGATTTGGCCAGAACAAGGTAAATGTTGGGGAAAGGCTCCCTCCTTGCAAAGAAAACTGAGACATCAGCAGGTGCCTGGCTCCCAACCATGCTAGCACCAGTCTGGCGCATGAGGGTGGGGCACATGGGAAGGAAGCATTCCTATACAGTACAGTGGTACCTCTAGTTACGAACTTAATTCGTTCCAGAGGTCCGTTCTTAACCTGAAACTGTTCCTAACTAGAGGTATGCTTTCGCTAATGGGGCCTCTTGCTGCCGCTGTGTCACTGGCACACGATTTCCGTTCTCATCCTAGCGGGAAAGTTCTCAACTCGAGGTAACTCTTCCAGGTTAGCAGAGTTTGTAACCTGAAGCGTTTGTGACTTGAAGTACCACTGTAATATGGGGCACTCAATTGGCATTTCCATCTACCTGATATTTCTGGGTCTTCTGGGTGTTTTCCGGTTGTTATTCTGTCTCTCACAGCTACAATAAACCTACCACTAAAATTATGGAGTGGTCATTTCTTCGCCAGAGGGCAAATGGGCAAATTTAGCAGGGGATCAAATACCCCCCCCCCACTGTACAGTGGTACCTCTACTTACAAATAACTCTACTTACGAATTTTTCTACTTACAAATGGAGCTCCGTCCGCCATCTTGGATGCGGTTTAGATATGATTTTTTCAACTTACGAATTTTTAGAAAGGGTTGCTTCGACTTACGAATTTTTCCTCCCAATGCATTCCTATGGGATAAGAATTACAATTTTTTTCAACTTACAAATGTGTGTTCGGAACGCATTAAATTCGTAAGTAGAGGTACCACTGTATAAGCTAATTGTCAAATGGCACCTTAAACATAGGTTACAGTAGCCACAATGGGATGTCCAGGGGGCTTATCAACAGTGGGGTTTGTTATAATTATTACAGTGGTACCTCAGGTTAAGAACTTAATTCGTTCTGAAACCTGAAACTGTTCTTAACCTGAGGTACCACTTTAGCTAATGGGGCCTCCCGCTGCCGCCCCACGATTTCTGTTCTCATCCTGAAGCATCTGAAGTTCTTAATCCGAGGTACTATTTCTGGGTTAGCGGAGTCTGTAACCTGAAGCGTCTGTAACCCGAGGTGCCACTGTAATTTCATTATAAAGAAAAAAAATCTCAAAGCAGTTTACAACATATTAAAGCATCAAGTAAAACAATCCAGAATAAAACGAATCTGAATTCCAAGGAAAATATTTCAGATCCTTCTCTAAGTGATATTTTGTTTTCCCCATATTTATATAGCTGTCCAATAGCAGAAGTACTCTAGGAAGCTAGTGTGGTGTATTGGTTATAGTGTAGGACTAAGACCCATGAGATCAGGGTTCAAATCCTCGCTTAGTCATGAAGCTCACGGGGTGACCTTGGGTCAGTCACAGTCTCTTAACCTACCTCACAGGGTTGTTGTAGGGACTGAATGAGAAGGGGGGGTGAACCATGTACTCTTTGGAGAAAAAGTTGGGATATTAATGCAGTAAATAAACTCTTCTGCTTACCTGCTTAAGAAAGCTGGAGGGGCCAGCATGTAGATATCAGTCACCAACCTGGTACCCAGAGTTCTCCATGTGGGCACAATCGGACTTGCGCCAGTCGTAAAACGCGCCTGGGGAATTTCGAACACTCACCAGAACTGACAGTAATATATTTTAATGAGATGTTTTAAATTCTGCCTTTAAAAAATGAATGCTTCAGATTTTTTATGCTGGTTTTAATGTATGTGTTATTAATTTATTGTTGTATGTCACTTTGAGTTAGTTTTTTTGGGGGGGGGGAGAAGCAGGGTTATTATTTATTTTTAACTTGAAAGTTTTATGAGTCACCCCCTGGAGGTTTCAACAATTGTATCATTATGTTTAAAATACTGCAGGCTTGGGCCTTAGACTCAAGGATCACTTGAGCTAGTCATAAATATGGATGAATAGATGATAGACTTCCACTGATAATCTTTGTAGCTTAAGAAATTATTAAATATAGTTTCCTGAAAAGAAACTACTAACCTCCTTTTATGTGACCCAAGTGAACAGCAGAACAAAAAGCAAATTGCTCTGGTAAAAACTTTATTACACAGAGGTAAAATTATAACATCAAATATCAATGCTACAACAACAGTGAGAAACACCAAAGTAACCCCCCATAGATAGGAAAGAAATGGCAACCTGGGAGGGCAAAAGTGTTCTAATGACACAGAAAGAGCTACCTTTTTACAGTAATTGGAACAGTGCTGGTGCTTTATTTCTCATGAAAGAACTTCATCCATAGCCTTTTACAGCTGCATGTAGCTCACCTCTTATCTCACAAGACTTAATTCCTCTTCCCCTCTTAAACCTTTAGCTCAAAATCTGAATTAAAAATTTCAAGCATGTATAATATGTTTCATCCCCCTAAATGCTTTCTAGACTGAAGAACAGTGCATTCAACATTATATTTTAGAGTAGTATTTTAGCTACCTGTATTCTTTTCAAGCTCACAGGAAAAGGCTCCAAAATTTCACAAATCAGTTTCAGTACACATATAAACAATGGACACAACCCATTGGCAACATCTCTTGAACACAGCTGTAATAAAGCTTGGTCAGTGGATGGTGCATAAGCATCATTATAGGTTACTGTTAGGGAACTTTTGAGCATATTATTTGTTAGGATATGACATAACTAGCTATATTATCAGGTTAAATTCAACCACACTAAATATGCTCATCTAAATCTATCTCGTGCCCAAAACCAACAGTAGTAGTACACGGGGAAGGCTATTACAGCATTTTTCAAGTCTTATTCCAAATCAAAACCATGACTACAGAAATATGCTGAGGCTGATAGAACACATTCTCAGCAATATACATGGCAGATCAAAGCAAACAAGTGAACTGAGGCATAAATTGAGGTAGCAGGTGAGAAAACAGGCAGCACTATTGAGCTCTGAAGTTGTTGAACAAATGGATTCTGGGATGCAGCTTATCATATAATGAACAGAAGCAACAAACTAGTTGCCTATTTTTGGCAACTAAATAAAACAACATGGAGGTGCTTCTCCAATGGCAAAATATTTTCATCTTAAATTAGCTGTCCTATAGTAGGAAACAGGATAACTTGCTCTATGAATACAAAAAATACATTTGCACCCAAACTGAAACAGTAACTCAGGTTCGCAGGCACATTGAAGAGTTACTAGTTTCATTAATAAATTGGCTATACTTTTCTATTTAAGCCCTGAAAACTTCTTCAAGAGCTTCTAGTTAGGTATGACACAACTGATCCTTGGGACCAGCAGGCTTGCTCACTTGCTCCTATTTTTTTACTCCATTTGATATCATTAGGATGGGTTGACTCAGAATCACAGGGAAACAAACAAATAGCCCTCAGAAATGTAGAAGAGTGCATGTGTGGTCAGTAAATTAATCAAGATGTTACCAGTATCATCTCGTCTCTAAATTTTTTCTGCACAGCGTTTCAAAAGGTACACAGCAGCATGGAGTCCCCCAACATTCACCCAGATGGTGTGAGACTTTCGCCATAGGTGTCCCATTTTTGACAAGGCCTGAAATACAAACGAGTGGCAAGTTTCTCTTGACAAGCAGAATTGAAAGTTACATATAGTTTTCCATTTTCACTTGCTATTGAAAATGTGCCCATTTGTCACTTACTTCAGCCCCTATCTGGAACTCTTTTTTTTTTAGTCAGCCACATAGCGTATCAGAAAAATCAGTTTCTCCCTCTGTCCGCCCCCCTTCTTGGCTTTTGGGGGGGGGGGCTGAGGGTGAGGGAGCCCTTTATCCTTAGTTTAAAAGCACAATTTGGGATCTAGAATAATATATATTACAGAGAGAGTTAGTCTTTTCTAAATGTAAGAGAGTTAGTCTTTTCTAAATGGCAGCAAATTGCTCTATATTTAAACAAGAATACAGTGGTACCTCGGTTTGCGACCACAATTTGTTCCAGGGAGCCGGTCACTCCCAGAGTTCTTTGCTCCCCGAGGCCTGCTTCTGCGCATGCGCGAAGCGCCGATAGAGCGCTTCTGTGCACGCACGCGCTGCGCAGATCGCTTCTGCGCATCCAAGTGCCGCGGAACCTGAATGTAAACACTTCCAGGTCCGCTGTGGTTGGAAACCGAAGCGGTCGCTCCCGAGGTGGTCGCAAACCGAGGTACCACTGTATTTGACTTTCAGTTCTGTCAGCATTTATCCTAGATAACAGTAAAACCATTGTCCTGCCTTCAGCAGTGAAGAGCAAACGGCACTGTTAACAAATGCCTGGGGGTTAGCTAGCCACTACCTACCTTAGCAAAGCATTTCCTATCTTGAGTCAGCAGCACAGCTCTGCCAGTCCTTGGTCTGCAGATCCGGCCCATCTCCATAAGGCAGGATGGGTAGAGATCCCAGTTCTTTTTCTTAGACCCTATCCTAGAGTGAAATTGAGAAGCAACAGAAAGGAAACTTAGAAGTACAAATAGTGCAGAGTTGGGCAACTTCCAAGAGACTGCGATCTACTCACAGAGTTAAAAACGATCTACCTATTGGACATGACTGAAATAGTCTACAGTATTGTCCAGTATTTCTTGCCCATAGTAGTGAGTTTATCCATATGCTTAATCAACTACGACTCCTTTCAAATTAACGAGGCGGAATGGGGAGAGAATCCAAGCCTTTCATACTGCCTTGCTTTTAATAAATTATTGAATGAACATTGCGTAGACTGGGTTGCATGAATACAAGTGAAGAATAAGGTCTCCAGTTTGGAATCCGGTTGGTTATGTAGAACCCTGATAATCTCAGATTTAACTAAACTTCAAAAAAGATTTCTAGACGGTAGAATAATCCATTTGCTCCTCCCTTATAAGCAATTTTTAAGCATCTTAAAGCAAGGGATCTCCTGAGCAAATACTGAATATTTGCAGGGAAAGTTCCTCCCATCTCAAGGTGCAAAAGAGAAATTGCTATGGAGCTATTTTAACACTAAAAACAATGCTGAAAAATCAGCCACGTATGACGAAAAAATGGGCCCAACAATGGCTTAGAAATCTGCACATGTTTCTAAAGAAGATTATGAACCTATCTAAGACAATTTCACTGCAGAATAGATTAATAAAACAATTGCCGTACTTTTCCGTGTATAAGACTTTTTTTTAACTAAAAAATCTTGTTAAAAAGAGGGAGGGTAGTCTTATACACGGGGGCAATCTCCCCCCATTTTCTTCATTTTGAGTCCCCCCAAATAGTCTTATACATGGGGATGTATTATACACGGAAAAATACAATAAATATTACAATAAATTTCTGAATCCAGAAATAGGAATACTTAGAAGATTTAAAGCAATGGCAAAATACCTGTTGAGCCAAAATTGTGGAAACCTTTTGGAAAAAGTGTATGTTCGAGGTTTGATGGCTCATACCACCATTTTTTTGGGGGGGGGGAGTAATACCATAAAATTATATCAATGGAAAGATAATTTAATGAAGAATGTAATGCAATAACTTTTATGAAGGATTATTTATTAAAACAAGATTGACACCCGATTGGCTCTCTAAACATTCCTTTTTGGTTATTTGGTTATATCTTTTGATAGAATAAAGATAATTGAACAAACCTTGTTGCATTACATTCTTCATTAACAAGCCACGTGGCATGTTCAGCTTCTAAGGCATGTTCGAAAACTGAAGCATTTACTTCTGGGTTTATGGTAAAAACTGAAATGTTCGCCAACGAAGACGTTAGAGAATAAGGTACCAGTGAACACATCTTTTGGAACTGCTCTCAAATACAAACTTTTTTGAAATTTGTACAGATTGTATTTTTGGTATGTTGGAATACCACATACCTTTAGAAGTTAAAATACTGTTACTTGGGTATCTGAATGATGTTATCCAGGAAAATGGCTGATAAATATTATTCAATCTTGTAACTGCTGTGAATGTTATGGCCAAAAACTGGAAAAACGTTTATCTCCTACTTTATGTGCATGGCTTGAAAAAAATCTGATCTATAGCAACAATGATTACATAAACTTATTGTAAAATAATACATATAAAGCAGCTTAATCTGTTCATAGCAAAATTGTGGGTTTTCTTCATAATATTTTGGAATAAGCTTAATGATAATGTTCAACCTTATGTTGCTTTCAGCCTTTTGCAATATTATTACTATTTGTCCAAATATGTATGTACAGTATTTACTTTCCTGGAGCTAATAAAGATTAAAAAAAATAAGAAAAAGGAATAAAGATCAAGACCCACAGATGTGTTGACCATCAACTGAGCAGAGATGGAGACCTACAGAAATGCAATCGTTTTCAATTTGGTAACTCTACAATGTAGCTCTACACTCAAATTCAGCAATTCCTTCCTAGTTTGGAAGCTTCATTGTCCCTGTAAGGCTCTGGATCAGAGAGACAGCTGTAAAACACCCATCATTTACCTCTTTCCAAATGGCATATCTGTTACAATGACATCCACAGAGCCAGTCCTCAGAGGTAGAGAACAGATATCCCACTGAATACTATCTATAGGTTTGCCTGCAGGTGTGCTGTGAAGAACAAAAAACCAGGTCAGTTAAGGAGTTATTACTTGGAAGAAATTTTTCATACCATACCAACAATCCCAAGCTAATGAACTGGGAAGCATTTTTAAAATATCTAAGTGACTATGAAAAAGTTACTCAAACAAATGGCAAAAGAAATATATGACATAAACCACCACTGGGGAGGTATTTCCCACCTTTCTTTACTTTGAATTTGCTTCAGTAAAGAGGCGATATTATTTGCTGTTCTCTTCACAGCCTGTGGATTGTTATCCCCAGCCATATGGTAGCAGTTAGGCCATTCAGTAGCCCCCTATCAATGAGAAAGAAACAGCAAACTTAGCAGCAATGCAAGAACCCAACTGAAATCTAATTCTAAGAGATAACATCTATGAATGCATTATATGGCACAAATTATCATCAGGGGAACTGATCCTTAGTCCACCACCCCAAGTAAAGGGGGGGGATTTCTCTGCTGCAGTGCCAAGGAAATCCCAAGGGTAAAACAAACAGAAAGCAGATGAGCAATCCACCCACTTAAAATGACTTTACACAGGAACTTGCACAGAGCTGTGGTATCTCATACAGGACCAGCATTGCAGTAATACTGGCCTATCTCATAGGGGTGCTACAAAGATTTCCAAGACTACATTAAAGATGACCAAGCACTTACAAAACATATAAATACTTAATCATAGTTGTGGAAGTAGAAATGGCTTATACATCATGCTATCCTGAGGATGGGCAACTTATCTCGTCAAATTGTTTACCCAACACAGCATAAGGAATCAAAGTTTACAATCCTAATCAAACAAGGGAGTAAATCCTTTTGACCCAGTCTGATTTCCATGTAGAGACATTTAAGATTGCTTTGTCACCCTTATGTTCCAGTACACCAAATCCAAACAATGTGTTGCAATAATACACCAACATGCCAGGACATTTCTGGGACTTCAAGGGATTAGGCGGTTTCGTAGTTTACTATCAAATCTGAAGATATTACTACTAATAAATAATAATAATTCTATTATTTGCACCCTGCCCATCAGACTGCTTTGCCCCAGATTGTCAGTAGACATGGTGCAATCCTATGCATGTCTAAGAAGAACCTAGTACCACTGGATTTAACGGTACTTACTTCCTGATAAGTGGGTATAGCGTTGCAACCCAAGCTGGGTGAGGTATTTTATGCTTTACTTTAAAACTGAAAAGATAAAAAGCCACAGTACCTCTATTGGTATAGCACCTGTACCACACATTGGATCAATTATTATGTCTGCTGGCTGAAGATCACAAAGCCTAAACAAAATTAGGACCAAAGTTTGTATAATAAAGACAAAGGCAAAATATAAAAATATAAAAAATATTATAACAAACATAAAAAAATTAAAACAATGCTGCTTCTTTGAAAAATACATCCAACTTCCCCTTTTGAATTTCTGGGCAGAAATCAAGGGCAAAGTGTAAGACAGTGAATCACACAAAAGACACTATCAAGTACATGTCTGATCTTAAAAATCCCAAGCATACTGTAACTAATGAATATGGTCCCTATACCGTAGGCTGTAGCAGTGTTTCCCAACCTTGTGCCTCCAGCTATTTTCGGACTACAATTCCCATCATTCCTGACCACTGGTCTTGCTAGCTAGGGATGATGGGAGTTGTAGTCCCAAAACATCTGGAGGCACAAGGTTGGGAAACACTGGGCTGTAGGACATAATAGAAAAAAAATTAATACACTTAAAAAACATTAAAATATTTTTTTATATATAAAAAGGGGAACAGATACACAGGAGTATTTCATTTAAGGAGGATTATTTCTAGAGGAAAGGAGTTCCACACTCAGGAACTGACCACAAGAAATACTTAATTTGAGGCAGTTTAAAAGTAGCAGAATATGTAGAACATACGGTTTAAGCGATCTTGCAACTGTTCCAGTATCCTTACCTGAGCATACCATAAGCTAGAGTGGATCGAAGAGTTGTGGGTCCAAAATGGGTAATATTTCTTCTATGAAGACTCTCTTCTGTTAAGGCAATCCCCACTACCACTTCATTATTGTGGATGTTGAGGAGAACCTAGAGTAAAAGTCCCTTACATTTAACACAGATATTCCCCCTTACACTGTAGGTAAACAATGATATATACACAAAAAACAGAATAGACTACCTCACTGAAGTGCTAATGTAGAATTTTTCTAAAATTCTATACTTTAAAGGGCTATCTTCCATAGTCCTCCTATACTTGGGAGATGAACAATCTGACCCACATAATCTGTTTAGTCTCCCAAGATCTAGTTCATCCTTCGCTACCTGTCCCTTCCAACAGCTATGACAGGATAGCTGAAATAGGAAAACAGCTGAAACATTCCAGGCTAGGAATTCTAGGAATTAGAAATCCTGAGGTCATAGGAGCCAATTTCTAGGAGCTGTGGGGGCTTTGGCCCCCACAATAAAATATTTGAGGGGGCTGGGCCCCCATGAAGTTGATAGGCATTGCCATTAAAAAATGGGGTGTGTGCACTGTGTCACATGATTGATTATGCGGGGCGGGGCTTACCTGGGCCCCCACAATATTTTATTCAAGTTGGCACCCCTGCCTGAGGTAATGCAAAGAAAGCAATGACCATCCACTGGTGTATTTTTGCTATGTGAAGTGGAGTCTGAGGTGGGGGAACCTAGGAAAACATATGCCAACCACTAAAATATACAGCAATCCAACTAATTCTTAGAACATTGATCCTCCCCACTTTTGCAGATTACAAGGAAGTGAGATAAAAAACACTATATCCAACCTCCACTACGTTTCCTTGTAACATAGAATGAAGTATCTTGCGGTTGGGAAAACTTGAGACCATTAGTCAGCACTTGATTGCCAGTCATTCCAACCCTAAATCTCTCGAACTGGGAAGGCTACATTACATCTAATGTAAAAGATGCAATTTTAGACTGGCCAGTATATGTGACCAGTGGTCCCAGTATGAAATCTCAACATAATTTAATACTAACTTGGCCATCTCCATTTTAGTTTGAGCTGGTTCAGACATCAAGATAAAGAAAAACTATGGTTTTCCATGATGGTAACAGAACACAGCAAGCCTTGGGCTTCAATGCTCCCCCCACTCTCCGTTCTTCCTTTGGCACAGCTGCAAGATCAGGTGTTTTCACTTCTGTTGTTGTTGTACTTTTGTTAACTGTAGCTTGTCTTTTATCCAAACACAACAGGCTCTGGCTAATCTTAATTATGACTTTGAAGCTAGCTTGTTCCAAATAAGCCATTGTTAAGATAACCCCAATTCAGGGTTACGGCATAATGTTAAAATTGCAGTTAATAGCACACAGAAGCAAAAACTTTGATCACATGAACTTCATCATAATGTCTGAAGCAGACTACTGCTTATTGCTAAAACATGTAAATCCTGTCATATTTTAACCCACCCCTACTATTAATGCAGTAATAGTAATAATATTTTAATGGGGGGGGGAAGTATGCTGCACCTCCACATCAAAATTTGTCATGTCTGCTTTCCACTGAAAGAAATCTTGCACAGCTCCTCCAAAATCTCTTGCCGCCTCATTTGATTTGAAGCTGTGGTTATCACCAGCTCTGTTGCATGTTACCCGGAACTTCAGCGTCTCAGCTTTCATTTCACACTTCTTGCAGTCACCTGATTCATTTTTGCTTTCGCCATTGGATGTCAACTCTTCTTTAGAATCAGACAGTTCATCATCACCTGGTTGCACAATTTCATCTGTATTTTCTGGGTCTCGGACATCAGTAGCATCGAAAACATTTTGCACAGGTTCGTGCAGTTTTTTATCAACAGCTTGCTCTCTGCTCCCATCATCCTCTTGCTTCTCTTTCTTTGCATTGGTTTGATTGCCCTTTTTCCGCCTCGTTTTTCTTTTCTTAAGGCTTGTATTTAACCTCCACACATCCAAAGGGTCCGTCCATGGCAGTTTCTTAACCAAGTCTTCTAAATCCTTTAGAGCTTCTTCCTAAAACATATCAGGATAAAGTATCCATAAAAGTCATTTAATACAACCAATTCTTTTCTATGTTTGCTAAATTTCAGAGGAGTAGCTGAGTTTATCTGGAGCACCTGCGGCCCTGTTGCGGATATGGGACATTAGAGATTGGACCTACAATGGTGGAAGTTTAGATACGTGAAATGGTTCGTGTATGTCATTAAGCTTTCAACCCCATTCACCAACAGCCACACCTTCATATCACATAGACAACTACAGAAATTATCCTGTATTTAAAAAGCACTCTCTCATGTGGCACAGATAGGGTGTGTTCAGAAAGAAAACAATGTTCTGCAGTTCTTTAGAATACTTTTATAGGGTATCAACATCATCAGATGTGTCAAAGAGGCAGCAAAAGTGGTGGGTACATATACACAATAAGAAAAACAACAACCAACAATTTTTTGCTGCAAACGACTAACTAGGCTACCTCTTTACATACTGATACATAGAAGGAGATAGAGAAGAAAGAGAAACAACCTACCTTGGTTTCCTTGAATTGATAATCTTTGAATTCTTGAACAACAACAAATAAGTTGTCCACAGATCTTAACTGGTGAACCTAAATGAAATTAGAGATAATCTTTTTCAATGCTGTATTCTCCTTTTCTGATATTTGTAGCTTGTACTTAAGTTCTGTAGTAGATCAACCATTTGTAGTGGCTGCCTTTATCTTAAACAATGTAAAACAAAACATGTGTCTGAGGGCATTTCATGTCTTGAGGATATTTTGTGTTATATCACTGTAAACTTTAAATACAACTTTTTGTTTCATTTTTGTAGCTTCTATTTGCATACATGCATAAATAAGGCACATGTACCTCTCTTCAGAATTAAGTGTGATATGCTTTAGTCCTATATCTACTTACTTGGGAGTAAGCCTCATAGGACACAATGTAGATGTGTAAGGATTGACATAGAAGTACCATTATTTCAAAATAAAACACAGACAACTCCCTTTTCCCCCCCTGGGGTTGAATTATGGGTCATTGTGCACGCCAGCGATCACACATAAGCATGTTGTGCCCCCTCCCCATTCCAGGGCCAAAAATGACACATACACTGGTGGTTGCTCATCAGACGCACGCAAAATGGTTGCTGCTGGTATTTGGCTGTTTCCGCTCCCCACTCCTCAGTTTTGATTTTCTTTCCCATATAATTTTTACTGGTTTTCATGTAAATACAAGGAAAGTTTCCTTGCTCCACAAATACTTTTTAAAAAAATGAAGGAAATGTACATATCAGTAACTGCAAGGAGTACAACACCCTCAAACAATCAAATAGCTAACAGGATATATTATTCAAATAATTAAATCTGCAAACCTTTGGAAGGCTGATTACGGGAATTTCAAAATAGATTTTCCCTCGGTCCTTGCTAATTGTAGACTTTGATGCTAGCTTCTCTTGTACTTCATCCGCTGCAGTTAGTTCAAAGCCAGTTGGCACTGTAGCTCCAATAGTGACCACAATATCTTTAGGGATTGCATCAGGATTGGCTTCTCTGTGCTCACCTAACGGCTTGCATGAATCACCAATGTTCACTTCAGATAACACAGCAGCAGCATCTTCAACTCCAGACATTCTGCTAGCATATATGGCCTGCACAGAGGCTTGTTTTAGAAGAACTTCTGTAAAGGAAAATAAGTCTTTAAGCAAATCAGTAAATGTAATTCAAGTAATTCACATGTTGAGGTATTTGAAACAGTAAACAGTACAGATTCCAAAGCCATTTCTTCTTCCATATTTATAGGTGTATTACAATTTAAAAGGTGATTTTGTAACAAACAGCACATCTTTTTATGTAGAGCCATCTGATCCCACTGAATTTGGTTGACTTACTTCCAAATTAGCATTCACAGGATTGCTGCCTAAATTTCAAACAAGTCATAATCTCAATATAATTTATTTTTATTTATTTTAAAAATATTTATAGACCACTATTTCATTAAAAGGATTAAAGCAGTTTACAACAAAAATACCGTACATAAAACCATTCAGTAAAAACATACAGGCAACCCCCCCATTTATGTGGGGGTTACATTCTGAGGTACATCTATACACCATTGAAAAAGCCCACAAACACCCTATTCCACCCCTGCCCTATTTTGTGACATTTTCAGGTCACTTCTGGGTTTGGGCTGATGCTTGTATGTGCTGTCACACACATACTGAATGTGCATAAAGGGGAAGTTGCCTGTATTAAAAAGTTAGTAACAGATATATGGTAAATTAACCATTGTGGAAAGGTGTCTTCCTAATTGCTTGCATAGGCCTGGCAGAATAAAGATGTTTTTAGCAGGCATACAAAAGTTAAAACAGCAAGCATCTGCTGAATGTCTATTGGCAGAGCATTCCACAATACTGGGACAATGACATGACAGGTTCTATTTCATGTTGTTATAAAGTGAGCCTCGCCAACTCAAGGAATGAGCAACAATGCTCCTACAGATTATCTCAGTGATCGAGCTAATATTGAAAGGTTCAGGTGATTCCTGAGGTATCCTATATCTAAGTAGTTCAGGGCTTTGCAAATTAATACAAGGATAAGGCTCCTCTGACAATAACACTCTATAAACACATGATTGTGTTTCATTTCTATTTTAATTATTCCCACTTATCTGCTTATTCAGATACTTGCACAAAAAATAAAACTCTGTGAAACCTGATAAATACATAGCCCAATAAAAGGTATATTGGATACTAGCAATCTTTATTGGCAACAGCTTTCTATTTGATATTTCTTCATGCCAAATTACAGCCAAACTCACCACTCCTAAGTACAGTTACTTAAGAGGAGGTAGCATTCAACATGGCGGAAATATATCACTGAGTTACACACCCAAATAAATGGAATTAACATGCACAAGTACTGGGATGAACCTAGGGCTGGCAAAGGCCCTACTGAAGCCTAAGCCAGTCAAGTCCCAAAGAGGGACCCAGTCCAGGTCCTTTGCTGCACCAGTGTGGAGCAGACACAACTAAAAACACAACCAAATACCGGTACTTCAAAGGTTTTGCCATAGAATTACAAGGTCTTGCGCAGCTTGGTGCTAGCTAGATTATCTTTGAACTGCTTCCTTCCATCCTGCCCAGCTCACTCACTAAAGTTATCATCAGAAGCTTTTCTAGCTGTAACACCATGGTGACCAAAAGGAGAACCTTCTCTGTGGTTGGCTCCACAGTGTAACTACTAACTTTTAGAGGTGTGTCAGGCATCCATGGTGCAGGTGTTGCACCAACTGCTAAAAACTTCATGCCAGCATCCCTGGTCACCGATTCCTATTACCAGTACTATTGAACTTTGGAAATCTGTTTATAAATGTTATTGCCCTGGCTTTATTTTGCAAACCACCTTGTTTTTTTTATTAAAAAAGGAAGTCTATAAATGGTTTAAATAAATAAACCTGCTGCCACATTCTATTCTGCCTGGGAGGAACTTTAGAACTTTGTGAGTCCCACTAGACATAGTGGAACTTCTTCTATTCATGTGTGCACATACAGTAAAATGTTTAAAAATATGTTTAAGCCTTTCCCTGAAATTAATGGGACTTAAAAGCAGTTACAGCTACTAGTCACAGTATAACAGAAAAAGAAGTAACACAATGAATTATCATCATTACATATTTATTTATACCCCACCGTTTTCCCTGACGGGACTCAAGGCTGCTTACAGATACTGTAAAAACAATAATCACTAAAAACATTTAAAAATCATTAAAAAACAATCAAACATTAATAAAATTAATACTATACTGTATACAGTACATGAACCACTGAGTCTTGCAGGAGAGTATAGGGCTCCTAAAAAAACATGATCCACGTAAAGCTAAGCACTGATTGCCTCATAATAAAATAAAATAAATCCTTCCAGTGGCACCTTAAAGACCAGCTAAGTTTGTCATTAGTATGAGCTTTCCTAACAATTACAAACTTAGTTGGTCTCTAAGGTGCTACTGGAAGGATTTTTTTTATTTTGTTTCGACTACATCAGACAAACACGGCTACCTACCTCATAATAAAGTTAAGCATACTGTATTCTTAAGTCTCTTCCTATTTGAATAAATAGGTTTAAAATGCTTAAATCTGGATGAATCGTGGCATATAAAATATCCTGGCCCTAGGTAATGCAGAAGTACGTTTAATTTGAGATGAGACACACGGATAATTCCTTTCAAACCTTTTGTGTGTGTGATAGAAATGATGCTACCTTATTTTTAGAACGACGATAAAACTCAAATATCCACAACTTCCCAAGAGTGACACCCACAAACCCGGAAAAGTTAACTACTGTACTGAAATAGTACCAAAGTCCGAAAGGAATAGCATAGAAGAAAAGTTTCTCGTGTCTTACAAGGAAGGAGGGGGCAGGGAAAGAAGGGCCTTCCCTTCCGAGCCCGTTTCGCGTCGCCTTCGCGGTCCGGGCGCCGCCGAGAAGGAGAACGGGGGCCGCTCGAAAGGTAAGACACACACAGGCACAAATTCTTTCAAATTCTTCTCTCAGGTCAGGCAACTGCCGGGCCCGTTTCCCGCTCCGCTCCCCTCAGCCGCAACGGCAGCAACATCCGACCCGGCCTGCGCACGAGGAGCACTGGAAATTTCTTCCGGGGGAAATAAAAGGAGCGCCCTCGCTCGCAAGCACTTCCTGCGGAGCGAACTGAGTCGGAGCCGCTACGGCGAGGCGCCCGCTCTGCTCTCGCGCTCACGGCGGCGGCGCAACTCTGCCGCCTGTAGGAGAGCTCGCGCTCAACGGCTACATCGGCCTGCGTTGCTATGGAAACCGCCCCGACCTCGCGCGAGACCAAGGCCTTTGTTTTTAAAGGGGTGCACGTTTGTTTCCTTATGAGTGCCAGATTGACGTATGAGCTAAGCGTATAGTTTAGGGCTCTACTCTCTTGGGGGCTCCAAAAAAATTTAAAGAAAAAAAAAACCTGGTTGTACATTTCCAAAATATAAGATAAAAAAAAACCCTACATACAGCAACAGTGTTTTGTGTTGTGTAGGCTCCTATGATGTAAGTAATGGGCCCCGCCTGTTAGCCTGCTCCCTAAAATATCACTGGTTTGCTCATTTCTATATATAGGGTGCCTACATTCTGCATGGACTGGTTGCGTTTCAGTTCGAGCAATTACTTTGATAAAATACATACTTTATTATGTGCAAATAGCTTTAGATACCTACGGTATTAGGTCCATAAATGACCATATAGCATATATTCAACACAAAAAACCAGCAACAATTTGTTGTTGACAAAGGACAGCTGGACATATAAATGGCCCTATTACCTTCAGTTGCTTAGGGCCTCATCAAACCTAAATCTGGCACTGCGTATGATCCTATATAATACTAAGCCGAGATCCCGTTGGAGCCCCAGCATCGCCTTATTTGCCCTCTGCGAGCAACAACAGTGTGGTTGCATTTGCATTTACTGTGGGGAGCAAGTCCCACTGCACTGGGCAAGGTTTGCTCCCAATCCAACATTATATTTGCACAACCTTTGTCGCCAGGTTCTGTCGTTGCAGCAGTGTGGATCTGTCCCCCGACCTATGTTCGTTGCTTTGTGACAGGGTCTGCAACAGGGATGGAGAACGCTTGGCCCTCCAGGTGTTATTATTATTTATTAAATTTCTAAATCAGGCTTCATCCCAAAATCACTTTGGGTTATATAGAATCACAAAAATGTGTAACATAGTAACAAACAAAATACTGTAATCCCTTCCCCCTCAGGCTGTAAGGCCATAGATTGCCTAATTAGCCAAAGGTCTGGGAGAAGAGGGATGTTTTTGCTGGGTGCCTAAAGATAAGCACAGTAATGAAGGTGCCAGGTGAGCCTCCCTGGGGAGAGCATGCCACAAGTGGGGAACCACCACAGAAAAGGCCCATTCTCTTGTGGCCGCCCTCTGGACCTCATCTGGAGGAGGCACAAAAAGAAGGGCCTCAGATGATGATCGCTTGGTCTAGATCACTTAATATGGGGAAATGCGGTCCCTGAAGTATTACAGATGTTGCTGCACCACAATATGCATCATGCCAGACTGGGTGGGGAAATAGCAAACTTCTGACTAAGTTCACCTACATACATTTGTTTAAGTTGCTTAAGTTATCTGTGTCTTGCTTTTCAAACAAGGTTCAAAGTGGCTAACAGAGAAATAAAAAAATATAACAAATAAAAACACATGGGCATAGCAGTGCCAAAAGGGGGTAGTGAAGTGGCTTATGGTCCTCCAAAGCCCTGCTGGCTTGTGCTGGCCATGACTTGTGTGCCATTTTACTTCTTTTTATGTAGCAGATCTCCATTCTGAAAAATTAACAGCGCTGACAATGGTGTGGGAGGGATATAACCAAGCCAGCTCCAAGCTAGTGGATGAGCCTCTAGGAAGAAAGGCTGCGAATCCAAGGCTGACTCTGCCACACATCTGTTTTGTGGCCTAATGCAAAGTATTCCCAATGAAAACAGCACCAGCAGTCTATCTGCACTAAGGCTGACTAACTTGTAGCAGGGGCGTAGTGCCGTCTGCCAGCGCCCAGGCAGGTTGCATGTGCATACGTGCCGGGGTCGGCGGAAGACATTCACCCAGCCCTCGCTGCTGCCGGGAGGGTGCGGGGCATGGAGGGTGTTCTTCACCCTTCACTCTCCCCACCCCCTGCTGCTGACGGTGGGCGCTCGCACACCTGATCTCTGTGGGAGGGGGGTGCCCGGTTCACCCAATGTGCACCAGGGCAACAGCCCCCCGTCACCCCCACATTATGCCACTGTCTTCCTGGTGTTGGATGCAAACACCCATCAGCCCCAGTTGGCATGGCCAATGGTTAGGAATGATGTGAGCTGTAGTCCAGCAACATTTGAAGGGCCACAGATTCCTCCCCTCTGAACCACTTCCATGGGCATAATAGGAGCCTTCAGCAGCCATGTTCCTCTTCCTAAACTCCAGCCTAATGCCTCCAGCCAGATTTGAGGATTAAGGTTGTTCTGTAAACTATTTTCCTATGTATCCAAAATGTAAGGCTGTCATCACGCTACAGTTTGTGCGGCTTCCAATATGAAGACACATCAACTCCAGCATGACAACAGGCAGATAAGAAAGCAAGCAGCAGCTGGCCCAGGTGAGTTTATCAAAGGGGAGAAAGGGCAGCACCCCCACCTCTGACTTAAAGGTGGAAATAACTCGCAGTCTCAATTTTCAGATGCAGAAAACAAGTTTGATATATTGAAATCCAAACATTTTAAAGAACACAGTAGTCACAGTAACAAGAAAAATGCTACATGTAATGCTACACATACTGTCATTTCATATATGTAGACAGGTCCTGGTCTATATTTTTAAAATGTTTTATTTCTTCTAATAGTCCTTTTCTTCATATATTCCTTTCAGTGGTTTTTAGGGTCATATAGCACATTTTTGTTTTTTAAAAAATGCACTCAAAGGTGATTGCACCAAGGTGATGCACCAAGAAAGCATTTTAATTGCAGCCACCTGTGGCTGTTTGCAATGAGGAAATGATGAGTGGGAAAAGGGATAAGCATGCCTCCTGCTGGCCTTTCTCCCCTATCAATTGCACCCTCACAAAGGGGCTGTTGAAACAAGAAACGGGGAGCTGATCTGCAGCTACATGTGCCTGTGTATAATATGTGCTTTGGCTCTCGGGATGCTCACTGAATGATTTAACATGTGTGTCCAGGGTCAGCATTCATCACATCTTCAGAAGTCTGGGGGAAATGGGTTGTACCAAAATGGAGGCAATTATAATCTGAGAATATGTTCCAACAGTATGAAGACTAGTTTATCAATTAGAAATCCACCAGGAAAATAAACAGGTGTTGACTTTAGCGGAGAGTCATGTGATTTGTTAAAGGATTGCTCCAAATATTGCTCCAAGTCTGAAATGCTCATTTTACTTCAGCTTGATTCCCTCAAAGCTGATACAGTCATATCTTTGTTTAAGTACGCTTCGGTTTGAGTAATTTCAGTTTAAGTACTCCGCGGACCTGTCTGGAACGGATTAATCCACTTTCCATTACTTTCAATGGGAAAGTTCGCTTCAGGTTAAGTACGCTTCAGGTTAAGTACAGACTTCTGGAACCAATTGTGTACTTAAGCCAAGGTAAAAGGTAAAGGTAAAGGGACCCCTGACCATTAGGTCCAGTCGTGACCGACTCTGGGGTTGCGTGCTCATCTCGCATTATTGGCCGAGGGAGCCGGCGTATAGCTTCCAGGTCATGTGGCCAGCATGACAAAGCCGCTTCTGGCAAACCAGAGCAGCACATGGAAACGCCGTTTACCTTCCCGCTGTAGCGGTTCCTATTTATCTACTTGCATTTTGACGTGCTTTCGGACTGCTAGGTACCACTGTGTTTATTCTGTGGATGATACTGAATGGCTCACTAGAGGGCAGTATTGCATGAATATATCAATCATAAACCTCACAACCACATCAATAGGTCTTGCTAATTCGTATCCAGGGTAAAACCAGCAGAGTGGGCTGAGATTTTAATTTGGGAGGGCTTTGAACATCTAATACTCTTACTGAGGACAACT
The DNA here is from genome assembly GCF_963506605.1 of Zootoca vivipara. Taxonomy (NCBI): domain Eukaryota; kingdom Metazoa; phylum Chordata; class Lepidosauria; order Squamata; family Lacertidae; genus Zootoca; species Zootoca vivipara. Next base: position 36,539,477 of record NC_083277.1, on the reverse strand, counting down.
CTTCATGATATTTACCATCTAATAGGTCTGTTAGGTCAGTTTAGCAGTTGTAAAACAAGTGTGGCCCACTAAAGGTAAAGGTAAAGGGACCCCTGACCATTAGGTCCAGTCGTGACCGACTCTGGGGTTGCGTGCTCATCTCACATTATTGGCCGAGGGAGCCGGCGTACAGCTTCCAGGTCATGTGGCCAGCATGACAAAGCCGCGTCTGGCAAACCAGAGCAGCACATGGAAACGGCGTTTAACTTCCCGCTGTAGCGGTTCCTATTTATCTACTTGCATTTTGACGTGCTTTCGAACTGCTAGGTTGGCAGGAGCTGGGACCAAGCAACGGGAGCTCACCCCGTCACAGGGATTCGAACCGCCGACCTTCTGATCAGCAAGCCCTAGGCTCAGTGGTTTAACCACAGCGATAAAAAGAAAAGCTGTAGTGTAGAGTGCTTCTGTTCATGACTACAGGCATCCCTTAGGATACCCCATTCCACTCTCCTCGGTTTTCCATTTTTCTTTGCCAATTGATAACATGCCTTGGCCACTGAACATTCCTCATTGTTTTTTTTTTTAAATATTTTATTAATTTTCCAATTAAAACCAATTATATCACATTCAATATTTCAAATTATACACATATATATATCAATCAAACCGAATGTTATGCCAAATCATCTAAAGAATTTTTTATTTGGGTTCCCATGCTTCAAGAAATTGGGAATTCCTCGCAACTGTCCACTGCCGTCTTTTTTCTAAAGTTCAAATCGTCCTCCAAGTTCATAATAATCCAGATCTTCCCCTTACAGTCACATAGATGTTTTCCACTTTCATCCGATTGTTTCCCAGCCGCTGAGATAAATATCAAACCAAGTTTCACAGATGTTCTTTCTCCTGTGTGAGTTAATCAGTCCAGCCTCCCCATAAATCTTCTTAATGGAGCTCCTTGTTGCGTCGAAGCAGCCCGAAGCAGCGCCATCTCAAAAAGCTCAAATCACTTTCGCTTTCTCTCACAGCCATGAAGATTCACGATCATTATAGAATTTACAGCTTTTTCAGGCAGGAGACCCAAACATCAAACCATAAACTCTTGGTAAATTAATGGATCTCCTTGCCCTATAGCTGAACTTAGCTTCAGGTCGCTGCTCCAATTTAAAGTGCGTCACAACTCATAAATCCTCCGAGCGCGTCCAGAACTCCTTCCGCCCGACTAGGGGGAGGCTTTTCTCATCGGCAACTCCACATCTTTAAAAAAAATATGCTCAGTAACAACAGTTATAAAGTTCAACTCACACAGTCTTTTGCTTCTCTTTCACTCCAAACAAGCCAGGACATCGCGTCCGGGAAGGTACGAGGCAACAATATGAAGGAAAAAATAAATAAAAACTTCCCTTATCGCTCCGTCCCCATCAATCCTTCTTCCAGATGCAGTACAATCTTTGACTCCTCTCCTTTCAGCAGCATAAATTTCTCAGCAGTAAACAGCGCTTCTTCCCCTCCTTCTGAAGTATGTCCATAGATTTAAGCCTAATTATCTTCTTTAACCATGGAAATCCCCGCCATGCAGATTAGCGTCCGGGAGTCCTGGCCCTCGTAAGTGCTCAGCCCAAGCTCCCCCCACTCCAAAAACAGTCGGAGTGGGTCTGGGGGCATCGCGGGCCAGCGGCCCCTCTCCGTAACCCCCGGAGAGGGTAGGGGGTTGCCATTTACTCCCCTAGCAACCGCCAAATTCCTTACGAAGGTCAGAGAGATGGAAAACAGGTCCGCCATTCCTGCAGGCGGAAACCGGAACCTCTGAACATTCCTCATTGGGCTCTGGCTTTTTTTTTTAATTAAGAAAAACACCACCAATGTTTTGTGCCTCAAATGTATCCCTCACTTCCTCTCCCCACTCATTTCACCTTATGTTCATAGCTGTCAAGTTTTCCCTTTTCTCACAAGGTAGCCTATTCAGCATAAGGGAATTTCCCTTAAAAAAAGGGAGAACTTGACAGCTATGCTTATGTTTCTTGCTTATTCCCACCCTTCCACTTCCACCTCTGTCAGCCATATCTCCCCACCCTCTCTAAGTAAGTGGCTCGCTTTGGTGGCCTGTTGACTTCCAGATTTTATATTTTCTCATTACCACATGCTTGTGCAATCTACAGTAGCTGTTCTCTGTTTTTAAAGGATGTTGCCCCATAAGCCTGGGTTGGGGGATCCCTTTTTTAAAAAAAAATAGAAGCCATTAACTCATGCGGGGGGACCAAACAGGGGCCAGTAGGCTTTTCTTAATCCATGGTCCCTGCTAAGGCTGCCCCGTGTTGCCGCCTCAGTCTTCAGCCAATTTCACAATCTCGCTTTCTTTCTGCCACCACCTTCAGATAATAAAGTTCAGCATTTCTAGTCACACTTTAATCAAAGGTAGTCCGGTAAGATTCCAAAATGGCAGCAGTTGGAACCTGTGCTCAGGTTTGACTATATGCTATCTTAAAAGCAAGGCATAGGGTTACCTTGTCCTTATCAGGCCCATGATGAGAAAATATATCCCTGTTGTCAATGCAATCAAATTAAAGACTCCATATATATGGCTTCTTCCATAGCTGCCAAGTTTTCCCTTTTCTCGCGAGGAAGCCTATTCAGCATAAGGGAAAATCCCTTTAAAAAAATGGATAACTTGGCAGCTATGGCTTCTTCATTAACTTTTGCAGTGTAATGGTCTCAATAGCATTTTTAAAATTTCAAATGCAGAGGGTTTCAGACTGGAAATATCTCCTTTCTAATATTTAGACGATGTAGAGGAATGGCAGCCCTTGTTGGCTCTTGAACAATGTGAAAACGTGTACTGTGCCAAGAGGAACTATACCAAGCCAAATATTAGGAAAAATTATTGTCTCAAGCGGTTGGTTTCAGATGGTTTTGTAGCATTCTGATCCAAATGATTATGTACTCAGAGCCATTGTTAATCAAGCAGCTTGTGTAGACAGCTTTCGCAGTGTGCCATTGATGAGGGGGGCTGGCATATATAGCCTTGGAGAAACTGTACATTGCAACGCCAAGACTGTTAGAAGTACTTCTGCAATCAAAGACTCTTATACTCCAGTAGTCTGTTTATGAATGATGGTGTAAAACTGTTGTAATTTTAACTCATCTTCCAGTTAGTCAAACAGATATGGTAGCACAAAGCTGCTAGTCAGTTTTTCTGTCCTGGCAAGACTAGCTCCAATGAATGAATCTCTCTGTGTATCCTTTATTCACCAATAAAATGGGAACATAAGCTTATCTCATCTCATTTTGGAAACTGGGCACTTGAGAATTTTAAATTATTCACTGTTCAGCATAAAAAATTACCACTGTGAAACAGAGACATGCTAAAAAGAATGAAGCACTTATGATTGACAAAAAAAAATGAAGGTCAACATTAAGAAATAAAATACAGCAATTAGGAACTAACTTATAGCAGCCTCAAGGAATCCCTGTTGGAGTTAGAGAACAAATGAGAATGGAAGCTGTGAGGCACACAAGCAATGTCATTAAACAGAAAGACAAATACCAAGCACCTTAAGGTGAAGAATTGTTTCCATGACAACAGATTGCTGCTGGAGCTATTTCTTTAAAAAATTATGATGATCTTTCTGTCTGTTTGGTTGCTACAGTCTAGGCATCCATGTTCAGGAAAATTATGCTGATGAACAGGAAAGGTATATCATCATATTGAGTTGTTGTTTTTACAACCATAGTCCTAAACACTTGCTTCTTATTGGAAGCTTGCTATAGTTAAAAGGATATGAGGAAGTGATGCAGTGTAGGAGGGAGGGAAACAAAAAACAAACAAACCCCAAGATATGTTTTATAGTTTTAGGGTTGCCATACATCCAGAATTTCCCAGCCATAACCGAAATACTGCAGTTGGAAGCAGTGTCTGGGTGGAAATCGCTGAAACGTATGAAATATGCTCCTGATTTGTCTGGGAGAGTTAAACCAGGAACCTGGATTCACACATAACACTAAGCCAAACCATAGCTTAGCTAACGGCAATGGGGCAGTGGCGGTAGTACTTACCTACCTACCTACTCTGTAATAACAAACGTCAAATTCCACTCCAATGGGTTCTGCTAGACCCAGGCTACTACTACTACTATTCAGTTTCACTTATTCTCTGTGAGCACTAAACAATAACCTAGGAATTGTGGGATAGAAGAGTGGTACGAAGCCAGCTAGATACAGATGTTACCTTTAACAAATGTATTTATGCTTATTTGTTACAAGATTATTAAGTGCACAGGCTTATCTGGTTATTTTTAAAATACTGCATATTTAAACGAGCACACACTTTGTTAACTTGATACTGCCCTTTTAAATACCAACAGCTTCTATTCAACTACATATTCATGATATACTAAGACAGCTCGAAGGAAGCAGTTAGTTACCCTATAAAAACTCCTTAGCTAAAATGCTCCCTGTATCTCTCTACGCACCCCAATTAAACTTCATTAACCACTACAATGAGGGCTGGGCTGGAAGCCTTTTCCCCAGCACTTTACTGGCCTATTAAACCACAAGCTGGTCTGGCTCTACTACCCTGGAAATCTTCCCTATGGTCCTCCGACCAGCCACTAGAGACCAATGTCCCAAGCTGCTTCTCACTTCTCCCCAGTTTCTCCCTTTCTCTCTCCCATCTAAGCCAAGTGATTCAATTGGCCCCAGCAAGTCTTTGGCCATCCTGATACATTTCAATTGGGGTTTTGGCCCAGAAACTGCTTTGGACTCTCTGCACAATAATCTCTGTCAGGAGAAAGATGGAGGAAATGTGTTACTGTTAATTCTCCTCAATCTCTCAGCAGCTGGGGTGGGTGGCACTGATTTCCAATGGTCCTGGTCCTGGATGGTCATTTCCAGAGGGTGATGCTTGGGCTGGGGGTTGGCCCTGTGTAGTCTCCAATGTGGGGTTCCTCAGGGCTCCATTTTATCCACCATGCTGTTTAACATGTACATGAAACCACTGAACTTCTGGAGTTATGGAGCTCTACTTCTCCATTATATCTGCAGGTGTGGCAGTGGATGTGCTGGACCAGGCATCCCCAAACTGCAGCCCTCCAGATGTTTTGGCCTACAACTCCCATGATCCCTAGCTAACAGGACCAGTGGTCGGGGAAGATGGGAATTGTAGTCCAAAACATTTGGAGGGCTGAAGTTTGGGGATGCCTGTGCTGGACCATTGCCTTGCCTTGGCAATGGACAAGATGAGGGCCAACAAGCTGAAGCTCAATCCAGCTAAGACTGAGGCATGGCTAGTGGGTGGTTCACTATACCACATGGCTGGGAGGTTGCTTGCTCTTGATGGGGTTATATTCCCTTTGAAGGAGTGGGACTTGGGAACATAGCTTGAGAGTACTCCTGGATCCTTTGCTTTTGCTTGAGGTTCAGATTACCTTGGTTGTGCAGAGTGCTTTCCATCAGCTTTAGCTGGTGGCCCAGCTGCACCCCTATCTGGACAGGGATAGCCTAACTTCCGTTGCCTGTGCTCTGAACCTCTAGGTTTGTTGTTGTTTAGTCGTTTAGTCGTGTCCGACTCTTCGTGACCCCGTGGACCAGAGCACGCCAGGCACTCCTGTCTTCCACTGCCTCCCACAGTTTGGTCAAACTCATGTTGGTAGCTTTGAGAACACTGTCCAACCATCTTGTCCTCTGTTGTCCCCTTGTGCCCTCCATCTTTCTCCTTGTGCCCTCCATCTTTCCCAGCATCAGGGTATTTTCCAGGGAGTATTCTCTTCTGATGATGTGGCCAAAACCTCTAGGTTAGTTTACTGCAAAGCGTTATGTGTGGGACTGCCCCTGAAAATGGTTTGTAAACTTCAACTGGTGTGGTATTTGGTAGCCAGGTTGCTCACGTGATCATCATCTGAGGCCTGCCTTTGTGTGCCCTCACCATGAGAGAAGCCTGGGGGGAGTAACATGAGAACAAGCCTTTTCTGAGGTGGCTCCCCATTGGTGGCTTGCCTGGGGCCTTCATTACATATCTTTAGGCACCATGCAAAAACATTTCTCTATTACCAGGCCTTTGGCTTATTGGTTTGTTTATTTTATTTTATTATGTATTTTGTGTTCTCATTTTGTATTTTTATGTTGTAAACTGCCCTGTGATCTTTGGATGAAGGGCAGTATACAAATCTAATAAATACCAATTATTATTATTATTAGTAGTAGTAGTAGTAGTAGTAGTAAGCCACTCTACCTGCCTCTGAGATCTTCCTTCTTCTTCCCTGGTCCTCTTCCATCTTCATCTTCTTCTTTTTTTTTTTTAAATATTTTATTAATTTTCCAATTAAAACCAATTATATCACATTCAATATTTCAAATTATACACATATATATATCAATCAAACCGAATGTTATGCCAAATCATCTAAAGAATTTTTTATTTGGGTTCCCATGCTTCAAGAAATTGGGAATTCCTCGCAACTGTCCACTGCCGTCTTTTTTCTAAAGTTCAAATCGTCCTCCAAGTTCATAATAATCCAGATCTTCCCCTTACAGTCACATAGATGTTTTCCACTTTCATCCGATTGTTTCCCAGCTGCTGAGATAAATATCAAACAAAGTTTCACAGATGTTCTTTCTCCTGTGTGAGTTAATCAGTCCAGCCTCCCCATAAATCTTCTTAATGGAGCTCCCTGTTGCGTCGAAGCAGCACGAAGCAGCGCCATCTTAAAAAACTCAAATCACTTTCGTTTCCTCTCATAGCCATGAAGATTTACGATCATTATAGAATTTACAGCTTTTCCAGGCAGGGGACCCAAACATCAAACCATAAACTCTTGGTAAATTAATGGATCTCCTTGCCCTATAGCTGAACTTAGCTTCAGGTCGCTGCTCCAATTTAAAGTGCGTCACAGCTCATAAATCCTCCGAACGCGTCCAGAACTCCTTCCGTCCGACTAGGGGGGGGCTTTTCTCATCGGCAACTCCACATCTTTAAAAAATATGCTCAGTAACAACAGTTATAAAGTTCAACTCACACAGTCTTTTGCTTCTCTTTCACTCTAAACAAGCCAGGACATCGCGTCCGGGAAGGTACGAGGCAACAATATGAAGAAAAAAAAATAAAAACTCACTTCCCTTATCGCTCCGTCCCCATCAATCCTTCTTCCAGATGCTGTACAATCTTTGACTCCTCTCCCTCAGCAGCATAAATTTCTCAGCAGTAAACAGCGCTTCTTCCCCTCCTTCTGAAGTATGTCCATAGATTTAAGCCTAATTATCTTCTTTAACCATGGAAATCCCCGCCATGCAGATTAGCGTCCGGGAGTCCTGGCCCTCGTAAGTGCTCAGCCCAAGCTCCCCCCACTCCAAAAACAGTCGGAGTGGGTCTGGGGGCATCGCGGGCCAGCGGCCCCTCTCCGTAACCCCCGGAGAGGGTAGGGGGTTGCCATTTACTCCCCTAGCAAATTCCTCACGAAGGTCAGAGAGATGGAAAACAGGTCCGCCATTCCTGCAGGCGGAAACCGGAACCCTTCCATCTTCATCTTCTAGATGACTACATGAACACCAAGCTCCAACATCGCTAACTAACTCCCTGCTGATCAGCACCCATTCATATATACACTTCCTCTGGCTCCTCTAGTTCAGCTCCAGCCAATCACACTGTCTAACTGGAAATTCCATACTGCCCTCCACCAATCAAAATATGCCTGCCTTCTCTCCTTTCCCCCCTTCTTCATACAGAGAATTCTGACACCAAACCTTCCTTGCATGTGACTCCAAGCGACAGTTAAACTGATTTTTACAGGACCAGACAAATACATTTCAAGACAAATGTCACTATGCATTTGTCTATGCACAATACACATTCAAATGAACAGGATTTCTCCATAACATCTAAAGAAGGTGGGCCGGGGAAAACAGTTAACAGCACAACCCTTAACCATTTTACAGCAAGAAGTAAATTCTATTGAATTCAATGGGTTTACTCCCAGTTGAGTGGAATGATGATTGCAGTCAAAGCACAGTATCTAAAATTACCTAACTGCACCAATGACTGTCAGGGGCTGTAAATCTTATTGCTGTTCCAGCAAGGGAGGAGGCATGCTTAATCATTTCCATACTGTTTTTCGGGTCAAAGTTGTTGTTTTCCCTGCAGGCAGGCAAATACAAGTATACTTGATGCATATTTGGCATTCAACGTTTGATTTGAAATATTCTTTATAATTTGGTGTTTATACCACTGGATAGGCAACACAGGCATTTTTAAATGCCCCAAGCATGGTGCTGTTTCAAACCACACCCACCATCAAATAATTAGACTTTATACCTTGGACATTTTTTAATATAGACGTAGTTTACGATTATTATGCAGAGGATCAACTGCTGACTGTGTACAGCTACTGTAATGTGATGGTGCCATATTTCTCTATATTTTCCTCTGTTCTATTGTAAAAACTTCAATTGCTTCATTATTGCCGTATTATTTGGCACCAAGGAAGCCATTTACAACAGAGCACCATTATAGCTGTGCTAATTGAAAACCAGTTTGGACAGCTATAATTTAAAATTGCTGACAACTGATTTCCAAAGCGCCCCCCCCCTTTTTAGTATATCATAGGTGGGTGGGTTTTTTTAAAAAAAAACCACCAAATGATTATCTAGTAATATAACTTTACAGACTAAAAGTTGCAATGTCTCAAAATAGTGGTTTTAAAAATACTTAATGAAGCTATGGAAGCTACAAATTATTTTCTATGAGCCAGCTTGAATGGAGACGAGACTGGAACTTACCAGGAAGAAGAAGAATCCCCTTTCTTCCACCTGTTCTAACTGAACAAAGAGCTCTGTGTAACTCAAAAGCTTTCTTAAAGAAACAAAGTTATATGAGCTATAGCTCCACCCATCACCATAAGATGGTCACCTTTGGGTGGCTTTTAACATACCTCCCCACTTTAAAAAGAGTGACAAACCACCAGTTTATTCTAAACATTTTAGTGTTGTTTCTCACCACCCCAATCTCCAAGCGGTGTGAGATTCAAGGGGTTCCAGGCGCTTACTCAGGGTTCATGTTTCCTTGAGAATTAAGGCACAGTGGAGACTGTGATGTCTTTAGGATATATGGTTTATTTACACACATATACAACCCGACCCTACGATGGAGGGGTTCACAGCATCAACACCCTAAAGGGTCTTGTTTCTCCCATAGCCACAGCCCTGGATTCAAGCTGAGATCTACCATTTCTCTACCTCTCTGACTTTCCCGCTTGCTGCCTTGCTTCTCAGTCATATAACTCCTTCCCCTCTCTACTCTAAATTCTGCCTTTATCTGTTGAGGGATGGGGGCGCCAGCCATTTGCCATCTTGCACAAGCTGTTTGATGCTTCATTCTCTAAATAGCCCGTGACCCAGGAGGCTAGCCTGACTTAATTAGCTTTTAATACTTGCTAAATCCAGGGATTAGAAGGGTCTAGCGCTCATTTTAACACCCCAAGCCTTGATTAAATTCTAACACTTACTGGATGCAGGAATTCAGAAGTGTCTGGCACCCACAAACCCATGACAGTATGTTGGATATATGAGGTAGCATGGCAATAAAATAGCTGCAGTTAACATGATGCCCTCCAGATGTTGCTGAACTACAACTCTCAGCACACCTGGCTTCTGGCCATGCTGACTGGTTTTCATGGAAGTTGGAGTCCAACAGCATCTCAAGGGCTGATTTTAATGCTGCCCCTTGATCATTTCCTATCCAGACAGGCTCTGAAAAAAAACATGTATGGGAAAAAGATAGTTTAGAGCCATTTCAGAGAAGAACAAACTGGAACAGCTATCCCTGCTATACTTGCACGTCTAATGCAGTTTATTTATTCACTAGTCTGGAATTCGAGGAGTAGATATGGAACCAGGAGGAACTGCTATGGGAGTGAAAGGAACCTGCCTTCATTTAAAACCATGCCAGGTATTCACATATCATATTGCTGGACTATTTTTTACAAAAAGTATTAAATGTTGATAGGGTGATACGAACTCTGGTTGGAGGACGGGCACCTTTTCTGCCCATAATTTCCTCATTTTCATAGGAACAAAGTTGTTTTCCCCCCCCTTACCAGTTCATTAGCGCCATGCATCAAAACTCTAGAACTGAAAGGTACATTGGGGTGGAATTTTATTTTGACAGCTATCAGCTCTTTGGAGACTCCTGTTCAAAAGTATTTTGATATAATGTTTAGGCTGTTTGTGGCTTCAGATCTGTTCATGATGAAATTCCAGGTAATGTTTCATAGTCTTGGCTTCTGGCCTCTTATTAGTTCTAAAAAATATTGGCATTTGATCCTTTAAATAGGTGATATGAGACGTCTGCTTTCAGTATTTTAAGACAGCATCTATGAATGTTTCTCGTTTTACATTGGAACCTGGGGAAATATAGCAGAGACTTCCTGCTAGATAGTCTGGCTGCAGCAAGAACCTATTTTCTTAGGCTGTGTACGCATTACCAGCTTACTACTGGTTTACTCCTCTCCAGTGTGTTTCCACTGCTGGTGTTTAGAGCTGAGTACACATGACATAGCCATAATCCAGGTGTATCCTGTAGTTTCTTGAGAAATACTCCAGTTTGATGTGTTTCCCCTCAAACCAGCTTCCATTCAATTTAATTACGCAAACCATGGTTCTAGTTACAGGTAGGTAGCCGTGTTGGTCTGAGTCGAAATAAATAAAAAAATTCCTTCAGTAGCACCTTAAAGACCAACTAAGTTTTTATTTTGGTATCAGCTTTCGTGTGCATGCACATTTCATCAGATATCTGACCCACCCACACTGAAACTATCTGATGAAGTGTGCATGCACACGAAAGCTCATACCAAAATAAAAACTTAGTTGGTCTTTAAGGTGCTACTGAAGGAATTTTTTTATTTTGTTTACGCAAACCATGGTTAAGCTGAGTTCAGACATGTGTACATGTGCAGAGGATAGTTTGTGGGGTTGCAGGGAAACAAGGTAATATGCACCTCCACCTCCTTTCTGGTGTGTACGTAAGTGCAAATATGACTTATAACAGCAGGTGTACATACCGGGTATGTTATACCCTAACTGTTGGCTGGTTCACATGGTGGGGTTTTTTTTAACTCTCAAGAGAATTTGCTGGATAAGTTTAGCAGTTGAGCTAGCCTAGGACTCATATTCAGACACATTTGACTTTGGGTAGAACTATGCATATGTATACAGAGTGGGGGCAGAGAGAAAAAACAAACAAACAACTGCTTAGGGCAGGCATGTCAAACCTGCGGCCCTCCAGATGTTTTGGCCTACAACTCCCATGATCCCTAGCTAGCAGGACCAGTGGTTGGGGAAGATGGGAATTGTAGTCCAAAACATCTGGAGGGCCGCAGGTTTGACATGCCTGGCTTAGGGGATAATTTCTGAATGAAAAAACTAGTGGTGGTAGGGAAAGTGGAGGGATGAGGGTGCTTAGCACTTTCTCTGCCAGCCATTCAAGCATACTTTACTTCTCCACTCCATCCAAGCATACTTTACTTCCACATGATTCCAAACATTGGGAGGCAAATTTAAACATGCACTTGGAATTCAGGAGGGGTGCAAAAGCAAACTGGAGCAGAGAAGTAGAAGCCAGGGAAAGGTGAATTGCCCCCCCCCCCAACCTCACTGGTTCTCCACTAAAAATTATCCTCTCAAAGCATTTTCTCCCTAGGAAGTTGGTTCTTTGTTACATGCATAAATATGTAATGTGTAGCTCTGCTCTTTTCCACTTCTGTCTTCTTGGAGGTAACACTTCATCAGCACAGGGTCTTACAGTATAAATGAAGCACAGGGATTGTTAAGCACATATTCTTGCAGAGCTGAACATGCATCGGATGTGCTCTGATACAGCTACTGTAGTCTATTCTGCACCTGATGCCAGTGACGCAGGTTCCTGTACCCTTAAATGGTGCAGCCAAGGGTGGTAATGGGGTGGATGCAATGGGCACATCCTCCTACATAAACTAGTTCCTGTACTCATACCCTGAATTTTTCAGCAGAAAATCAGGATGCATGTCAGCTGGCATAGCTGGTTGGCCTGCGCAGGAGAACAGCACCAAAAGACATGTGACCCAGCTGGTCGCCTTCCCTGCCACAGCCCCCACCTGGCAGCTTCTCACTCTATTCCCTCCTCGCTCTCTTCCTCCACCCACACTGAAACTTATGCCACCATGACAGTGGCAGTGGCTTGGGCGACAGCAGAGAGGGGCCAGAAAGAGTGTCATGCATGTCCACCATCTCCACTCCACCGGAGAACTGCCTCCCCCATGCATAAGGGTTCTGCTTCAGGAAAGTTCCCCTGCTAAGCACAAGTGCCGGCTGCAAGCGCGGGCTCATCCTCCTCCTCCCATGGTCAGCAGTGTGCCGGTGGGGGGGGGGGAATAGAACATTCCTGGATGAAATCAGAAGCCAGGATTGCTTCTGTAATTCTGTGAATGTCTTGGGAAAATATGGACACTTGAGGGGTATGTGTTTTTTTGTTTTTGTTTTTTGGAAGCACAGCCTAGTATCTTTTGCAAAGTTAGGCTGCAAACACAACGTGTGTGTGTGTGTGTGTGTAATATATATGTGTGTGTGTGTGTGTGTGTGTGTGTGTGCGCGCACACACACACAATTTAATGCACACCCCTTTCCCCAAGGAATCCTGGAAACTGCAGTGTGCCCCTCAAAGAAAAACAATTCCCAGCCCCCTTAACAAACAAAAGGTCCTAGGATTTTATGTGTGTGTGTGTGTGTGTGTGTGTGTGTGTGCGTGCAATTCTATGCTTTAAATGTATATGAAAATCATATGTGTGTTTTCTGGCATGTATATTCACAACTACATTATAATTAGTGTTGCCCCAAGGCAGTAATGCTTTGGTTTGGGCAGCCTAGACTATAATAGTCTCCTTTCCTTTGTCCTGCAGAGAGAAATTTGATGTATACCAAACCCATAACTGTTGTGAGAATGAATGAAGTTAATTAGTCTAAGTCACTTGGTGTATTAAAAAAGTTATAGGGCTTACAGAACAGTAGTCACTCGAATACCTTAGTTTGCTTCTCTTAAAAAAAGGACTATTATCCAACAGCAAATGTGATAAGACAATCTACCCTGAACCTTAGGACTAGGATGGCCTTTTAATCTACATACACAAGTTACATCTCAGTCAAAGCCTTTCAGGGTTTTAAAATGCCTTATGAAAATGACTGTGTCCAGCTTACTTGGACTGCTGCCAACTATTGGACAGGAGATATTCATGTAGTGCCTGTTTAAAGTGACAACTAATTGTCACATATTCTATAGCCAAAACAGGACTACTGAGAAGCAAGAGGCAGGTACAGTGGTACCTCACAAGATGAAATTAATTCGTTTCACGAGTCATTTTGTATTGCGAAAATTTCGTCTTGCGAAGCACGGTTTCCCATAGGAATGCATTGAAATTTAATTAATGCGTTCCTATGGGGGGAAAATAGCGCAAAAAAAGGCACCAACGCACCCGCCACAGCCGGATGTTTTAAAGGCTCTGGGGAGGGGGAAGCAGGAGGAGGGCCAGGGAGAGGCTCCCTCCCTCCTTCCTCAGCAGCCGGACCCTCGCGCCCAACCAGACAGACAGCCCATTCGCACGCAGGCAGGCAGGCTGTCTGTCTGGTTGGCCTCTCCCGTTCGCGCACACGCAGTTCTCCTGTGGGGCTCCACTCCCTCGGGGTTCTGCAGGCGAGAGTGAGGGGGGATCCGGCTGCTGCTCGGCTGCCGCAGCCGTTTCAATGCGGCGCTGGAGGAGGCTCGGCCTGACTTTCTCCTCCCCGTGGCGGCCCTGCCCTGCTTCGTCTTGCAAAGTTTTCTATGGCACGGCCATAGAAAACTCGGTTTTGCGAGTCTGCCAAAAAAATTGCAAAACGTTTTCGTCTTGCGATTTTTTCGTGCTGCACGGCGTTCGTCTAGCGAGGTACCACTACCAGCAGAATCAGGGGGTGGGGGGGGAGTGAGGAGAAAAAAACCTTAAGTGAGCAACCTCATTCCCTCAACGGAACAACATGGACCGAGCATACTTTGTGGCCACAGAACACAGGCTGAAGGCGGGGCAGAAAACTAAGGGGGAGGAAGGGGGACGGAATAGAGTATCCTAAAAAGAGGCAAAGTTGGTGGAACCCTGAACAGGAGCACTCCACTTGCTAAGTTTACACAAAGCAGCTTCTACCTCAGGTAAAAAAAAAGGGGGGGGGAGTCCCTTTTCTCTATTATTAACTGAAGAAATGCCCAAAAGGAACTAGAGCAAAGCTTTCCAAACTTTTCAAGTTGGTGACACGCTTTTTGGACATGCATCATTTTGCGACACAGTATTCAGTTTTCATCATTTCACAACACAGTAATTCAGTTTTACTAGCAAACCGGAGGTTAAACTAACTCTTTCCAGCCCCAGGAGGAGCGCGGGGAGTGTTTGTGTGAGATACCTACTACACATTGCAGCTGACACACTAATGTGTCACGATACATAGTTTGGAAAGCTCCGAACTAGAGGCTAAACTGGCTTGTTCATGTACCTTCGTAGTTCTGGAGAAAAGAAGACTACCGGGGCTCAAGTTGAGTTAGGGCTGCTACATCAGCCACTATAATTTATGAGCATGGTAACATTGATTTTACAATATATGAAAGCAGAACATTGATCTTCTTGCCTTCTCCCCCTTCTTGCCATCTTCTTATCCATATTTCTCTCCCCCCCCAAGTGCATTGATTTCTGAGCTCAGTGGTTGAGCCGTTGAATGAATCACAGATTTACAGCGCTGAGCTCTGCTGTGCAATTGAACACAGGGAAGGAAGTCCAATCAGGGTCTAATCAGAGATCTACTCTCCAAAAAAACAACAACCTCCTGACTGCATCACAATTAGATTAATCAGAGCTTGAGAATATTTTCTGACCTCTGCAGCTGAAGCAGATGCAACACAGCGAAGGCTTTTTGCTTAGAAAATGAAGACCTACTGAGTTGCAACTGAGGTGAAGGGATAAAGCACCCATCTTAGTCACCATTCAGCACAGAATATTAATACACTTACCTTCTGATTAGGGTGGAGCTCTGCCTGGGAACACAATGGCACTAAAATATGAAAGTTCTATGTTGAATTTTTCCTGAGAATTCAATTATTATTCTTTTAAAAAGTAAAACCTGGATTTGTGTATTGTTTCTTTTTTATATATGCGTGAATTTCCACTTGTGATGGCCCATGTTCTGTTGAATAGCTAGAATCATTAAAGTTGGCAGCAGAATGTTTTATGTTGCTTTTCCTCCAGAAGGCCTAAACACTCTTGAGAACAAAACATTAAATTGGACTGCCAGTGTTGCCAGAATCCCAAAAGATGGGCACTTAATTTGCATCTAATTTAACTATTATTTGCATACTTTGATGTCAGAATGGCATTTGCTCAAGCAATTATTGCTGCCTAGATATAATCCCAATTTTTCACATACATAGTCTGTCTACAGTGCCTTCTGTCCTTTCCCTCTGGAGGGAATAGCTAGGAATCTGTACTACATTATCAGATGCCAGCGACCATACACCCTCTCCACCCTAACACACTGAACTTTTATGGTAGGCTTTTATGGTAAACCTCTTTTGGCATGGGAGCTAATCTTTACTCCAAAGCAGTGTGTAAATGTAGGGTGGAGTCTTTGTGCATCTGAAGGACATAGAATCCAGCGGATGGCTCCACAAATAGTAGAGGGGAGGTCATTTTTACTGATTCCTTGCCCCCCTGCAGCTCCCAAAACCCAAACACTGGCTCCGGAGAGTTGGGGGCACCGTCCACTGTTGTATCTCCAACATTAGGAAGTTTATTAAAGATACTGAGCCTCAAAGCAAGGCCTATTATGAGTACCTTATGCGTAGGTAGGTGCAAAGCTAAGGTACTCATTGTCTGGAACTCCTTTTAACTGGTGCTTTGACGAAGGGCGAGTCCAAGCCATTCTTCTGCCGGAGGTGGAGCTACCAAAATCAGCCACCTGAGTTGGTCACCTCACTCTGGCTACTGGCAGGGCCAGCCCAAGGCAGGTCCAAAATGCATCTTCCTGGGAAAAGCAGCTGCAGTTTGAAAGCTCAGAATACGAACTAGCTGAAAGTAAAGAGCATTCTCTGTATTCTAGGAACACCCCAACAACACACATTACTCATTACAAACAGAAAACGGTTAAAAGCTCAGGGAGGATGAGGATTAATACAGATCTGTTTTTGTCCTCCCATAGCTTCACTCCTCAGGACTGGAAAGCTACTTATCGGCTCCAAGCAGAAATCAACACCCTTGCGAGGTTTGGCAGGAAGTTCGCTTTAAAAAACCATTTACAGTAGGAGATTTCCCTTTGTGTAGAAACTGCTAGATTCGAGGGAGAGGAATGCAGCCAGGCTCAGATGCAGAATTGTTTGTGCTCAGTGGATGGGAAAAGTGAATGAGTGCGGATGGGTCGGGGGAGGACTGTAACACGGCCAGAGAGTCTGTAAGAAGAAAGAGCTGTTTGGCATCTGGCTTCCTGAAGCTCGGCTGCCTCTCTCTCTCTTGCCTTGTCTGCCGTATCAAATAGCTTTTTGAATGCAACGTTCAGTGAACCAAAATACATTTCAAGATCTTACGTGGGGGAGCCTTGCCCCGAACTGAAGTAAGTGGTGGAACTCTCATTAATTTCAAAGCAAGGTAGAAGGAAGGGGAAGAGGCCTTTTGTCATCGTCCCCCACATTTTTTGCCTTTGTTTTCCCCTCCTCCTCCTCCATGCTCTGAAAATCATGGCTCATATCCATCTCGGGTGGTCTTTGAATAACTGCTCTGCTGTGATCTGCATCACAAAAGTGCCTTTAAAAGCAAGTCAAGCGAGCAACACAGCGCTTGTCAGGGCTCCATTGCTTCCTCTCCCACTTTGATTTCTCCTCCCTCGAGACCAACTGCAAATCCGCCAGGCATCCAGATTTTGTTTGACAGAAGATGGAAGTGTTGGAAACAGAAACGTGGCGTCTTTGCAGCAGGAAACTATGGGTATTTTCATTTGCTGTGTGCTCATGAGACACACAGGGTGGGTAGGGGGGGGGAGGGGTGAATAGTCAGTCGTTACAATTCTATAGATATCCGGAGAACTGTTTTCAGGGGACGAATCCAAATTTCCAAGAATGTACAGGTCATAGGACTGGTGCATGTAAAAGTTGGCAAGGCCAGCAAATGCTTCCCTCTAGTTCAGGCATGCCCATTTCCATGAGTGGACCGCTGAGTCACTTGATTTGGCAGGGCATTTGGGATGCGGGTGGTGCTGTGGTCTAAACCACTGAGCCTCTTGGGCTTGCCGATCAGAAGGTCGGCAGTTCGAATCCCCGGGACGGGGTGAGCTCCTGTTGCTTGGTCCCAGCTCCTGCCAACCTAGCAGTTCGAAAGCGCGCCAAAAAGTGCAAGTAGATAAATAGGTACCGCTCCGGCAGGAAGGTAAACAGCGTTTCCGTGCACTGCTTTGGTTTTGGTGTTCTGTTGCGCCAGTAGCGGCTTAGTCATGCTGGCCACATGACCCGGAAAAACTGTCTGCGGACAAATGCCGCCTCCCTCGGCCTGTAAAGTGAGATGAGCACCGCAACCCCAGAGTCATCTGCAACTGGACTTAACTGTCAGGGGTCCTTTACCTTTACCTTTTTACCTGAGGGGTGTTGAGCACCAAAGCTGCTGTGTAGCTACAGTTATACTGAAGTGCTGATTTGGGGCTATCACATCAGCCACTACGTCTTGCTGTATTCTGCTGAATCATAAGCATAGCTGCCAAGTCATCCCTTTTTTAAAGGGATTTTCCCTTATGCTGAATAGGCTTCCTCGTGAGAAAAGGGAAAACTTGGCAGCTATGCATAAGACAATTCAACACATTCCGCAATGTGCTCTAATGTAACTCCTTGTGAAAAGAAACAGGCCATCGGCTGGACTGGCTGCTTTTAATCCAGGTGATCCACACTGCATCCTGTGATCGACCGATGTTCCCTTCCGCTTGGTACTCTCTGCCCAGTTTCCCACCCATCCACCTGCTTGCTACCTCCCTGAACCATGGTGGTACCTTATGTCATCACCTCCAGAATGAGAGCTGATTTTTTGGTGAGAGAATGGAAGAATATCCTTCTATATGTGTTGTCCTAAAACCACTTTGTGTGGATCCAAGGTAAATAATCATAGCTCCAGTTTCTTAGCAGACAAGGAAGAAGCAGCATCATAGAGGATTTAACCACTTCCCCAACAATGGCAACAAAGAGTAAAGGGGAGTAAAGGGGAATTAATGTTTATACAATATTTCGAACGAGGGCAGAGACTTCCATGGAGTTGTGGATACTGCAGTATAAAAGTCCTATGATGGCCCAGGGGCTGATAAAATTCTGCCATGCTCTGTAGGTTGCACAAAGTGCATCAGGTACAGTTAATAATAATGTGGAATTATAACTTAATTATGGTTGGAATTTAGTGAGAAGATCTTTTTTTGTAATTAGTCAAACTTAGTTTTTACCAGCGATTCAGCACAATGCATGTCTGTATCTATCTCCCCCCATAGAAATTACAGAATACAATAACAGGCTGGAAAATCTGCCCTCTCCTAAGAGGAAAAGAATAAATTAAGACAAATTTTATACCAGGATAAAAATTATTTATAACATTCTGAACATCAGGTTGAACTGAGAGATAGCCAACCAAACAGACTTTACTGGGGAATGGGAGAGAGAGAAAAAACAGTATCCTGTTAATAATGCTGCCATGCCCAGCACGCAGGAAGTGATTGATGGTTATTGGCACAACACATGTTAATTAAACAGATGGGTCCTATGAATTCCTTCATATTTCCTGTTCCAAGGCCAGGAGAAGACCAGTTGAGAATTGTTAAAAATTTCATATTTGTGCTGATAGCACCCATAAAGACCATATTGATGGTATTTAAATGTAGTGGGAGAGTCTCTCCATATAAACTAGGAAAAATTACATTGTGAATAATGCCCTGGTGTCATTCATCCAGTATATTTCTCTGGGGAGTTTCCTTCTATTTGCAACAAGGCTCCTTCAGTATTAAACGGGAAAGGTTGATTTCAGAGTTCTGTGTTGAGGAAATTTTTGAGCACGTTCACTGCCTGCTAATAAGCCAGTCTCTTATTACTCATGCGACTGTTGGCTTTGTCAGGTAATCAAAACCTTACAACATTGTTGAAAACTTCCTACATACAGCACTGAAAAATGAGCGTGGGTTAAGTGCATTTTTAGATGCTGAGTGAAGATAAAATGAGATTGGCAGACCGTAAGAGCAGCACTCAAGGCCTATTAAAACCCTTCATGCAAAGTTCTTGATTCTTAACTTAAGAGCTTGTTGGAATTATATTTGTTAATCCTATGTATACATGGTTAAAGGGGTTATATGATAGCAAACCAACCTAAACTTTCCAACCACGGCTGCACCCAGACAAAACACTTTTTGAGTCAAGAATGAAGTGATGGCAAACGCTTCTATATACAGTCATACCTCGGTTTATGTCTGCTGCGGTTTGAGTACTCTCGGTTTGAGTACTCCGCGGCCCCGGAAGTGTTTACTTCTGGGTTCCGTGGTGCACGCATGTGCAGAAGCGATCTATGCAGCGTGCACATGCGCAGAAGTGATCTGTGTGGCACGCGCATGCGCAGAAGCGCTCTATCAGCGTTTCACGCACGCTATCGGCACTCGGTTTAAGTAGTTTTGGCGTAGCGAATGGCTCCCCGGCACCAATTAGGTACTTAAACCGAGGTACCACTGTATAGTGAAGTACAGTGGTACCTTGGATTACGAACTTAATCCGTTCCAGAAGTCCGTTCTTAAACCAAAGCATTCTTAAACCAAGGCGTGCTTTCCCAAAGCAGCGGGGAACTCAATTTACAAATGGAACACACTCAACAGGAAGCAAAACATGTTCTTATTCCAAGGCAAAGTTCACAAACCAAAACACCTACTTCCAGGTTTGCAGAGTTCTTAACCCAAGTTGTTCATAAACTAAGGTGTTCTTAAACCAGGTACCACTGTAGCAGCAGCAGCAGCAGCAGCAGCAATAATAATAATAATAATAATAATAATAATAATAATAATAATAATATTTATACCCCACCCAACTGGCTGGATTTCCCCAGCCACTCTGGGTGACTTCCAACAAAATATCAAAAATACAATAAATCATCAAACATAAAAAACTTCCCTAAACAGGGCTGCCTTCAGATGTCTTCTAAGAGTCAGATAGTTGTTTATTTCCTGGACATCTGATGGGAGGGCGTAAAATCTGTTTTACAAAAGGAACCCAAACAGAATTGTCTTAAAGAAAGCGTGCCATGTGTCCCACAAGACTTGCCCCACTTCGAACATTCAGATAAGGGCAGTGTGGGGTAGCTCATGATAACTGACTTGTATACAGTAGATTTGTATGCTAAGAGATATATGATAAAATGTTATGTAGCTAAGGAGATATTTATAAGGTGTAAGGTAAGGAGTGAGAGCAAGTGGGGGGAGAGGGGGTGGAATGAAGGAGTGTGTCATGTGTTGATTTGCTGAGGGTGGAGTGTGACAGTTAGAAGAGGGGTGCGAGAAGAAAGGGGAGAGTTGGATTTGTGGTACCCTCATTGATACTGCAAAGGCTGCAGCCTCCTACGTGATTGGATGGAACCATTAGCCATCAGGTTTTATGCACATTTTCTCAACATTAAATTTATTTCATTCTTTATTACAGCCTTGTGCTAACCATCTGATGAAAAACCTTTCAACCATGAAAGGCCAAGTGTCTCAGGCCTCAGGGTTGGGGTAAGAACTATCACACAGAACGTAGCTAGGATTGTAAATAAGGCAGGACACACTGGCATTTTTACTGTCAATTAAAGGTTCCTTTGAATTTATTCATGAAGTACTGCAAGTGAGAAAGTAAGTGGTATATTAATTTGTTGATTTTGTTGCTCCATAGCAGTGACCAGAGGAGAAATGACTGCTGAGAGGAGTGCAGAGAGAAGAAACGCCATGGTGCATCTACAGCAGCACAACCAGATGCCTTCATCTGCCCCAGCTGCAACAAAACATGTCTCTCCTATATCGGTCTCTACAGCCACAGCAGGCACTGTGACTCTCCAATGGTTAACTTCATCCCCAAAGGCACACTCCTCTGTTGTCTCCTGAAGCAAATGGATGCCAACCCTATTGTTAATATAAGACTTTGAGACCTGTATTGAAACCAGGCAGAACCATTTATGAGTCTGCCTGGAAAATATTATAACTACCAACAACAAGAAGAAAAGTGAACCAGGACAAATGCAAACTATTCTCTCTTAAGAGGCAGCATCAGAATCCACACACAATGCAATAGGTGAACATCATTAAATGCCCAAGGGTCCACAATTGATAAGATAAGATAGATAGTACTTTATTGTCATTGTACATAGTACAACGAAATTGAATGTCATCCCATAAAAAACTAAACAAAAACACAATTACAGCCACACACACACAAACACATACATACACACCCATCACAACTCCCCAGGATCATATTATTTAGTTACAGCATTTAAGATGGTTATAGCTCTTGGATTGTTGTTGTTGTTTAGTCATTTAGTCGTGTCCGACTCTTCGTGACCGACTCTTCTTGGATAGAAACTGTTTCTTGGATAGAAACTGTTTTTTAATCTATTCATTCTTGATTTAATTGTTCTGTATCTCTTGCCCGAAGGCAACGGTGCAAAAAGACTATATCCAGGACTATATCCTGGATATAGTCCTCAAATATTACAGTCACACCCTCCTTCAATACAGTTCACTAACAACTTAGTTTCCTCAAAATAATCTGATGGCCTGGGGGTGACAAAGGTAATCAACAGCTAGGAGCTAGGGATAGTTAGGAGCGTGTATAATTTGTCTTGTATTGCCCAGGTTCTTCTCAAAATCAGTCACGGCCGGTGCCCATTGGGACTGGTGGAGCAGAAGTCAGGGAGGCCAATAGTAAGCTGAACCACAGGCAGTGACAGGCAGAACCACCCCTGGTTGGCAGACTGAGGTTGGTGGAGTAGAGCCCCATTTGCCCTTATGGACCAGCCTCCATTGTTCAAAACACTGTCTCCATTTCCTGTTTACTATTTAAATCTAATGCTTCCAGAGCTGTTCATCTGCAAACTGTGTTTGCAATAGAGATGCATTTCACATTTAATCACAATAAACATAAATGATACAAAACCAACTAGGAGCCTTCTGAAAGCTGGGAGATCATTTCTTAACAAACCATCTTAATATTTAAAAGGTAAAGGTAAAGGACCCCTGGACGGTTAAGTCCAGTCAAAGATGACTATGGGGTTGTGGCACTCATCTCGCTTTCAGGCCAAGGGAGCTGGTGATTGTCCACAGACAGCTTTCCGGGTCATGTGGGCCAGCATGACTAAACCGCTTCTGGCACAATGGAACACTGTGATGAGTACCAGAGTGCAAGGAAACATTGTTTTCCTTCCCGCCGCAGCGGTACGTATTTATCTACTTGCACTGGCGTGCTTTCAAACTGCTAGGTTGGCAGGAGCTGGGACCAAGCAATAGGAGCTTTACCTTTATCTTAATATTTTAAAGTGATAGTGTATGCAAGACAACCAAGGTAATTGAGGTTTTTTTAAAACTTGAAAGCAATGTATATATGAAAAGGGAATAATATGATCCATGTGTCAATAAGATCAAAGAGATGTCTGGAAAAAGTGTGTGCATGTAGGGAATAATTTTTTTTTTGCTGCAACCATATGTAACTCTGAACCTTCATAAAACACTCACATCACCAGAAAGCACTTATAGGGTAATTTGGAGTGAAAGAAATTGTCAGTTTGAGAAGGACCTTCATTTTTCCAGCATTGCATGTCCTTTTGCTTTTGGCTCTATAAATGGGAGAAAGGTGGGATATACATTTTTGATGGGGGACAGATGGAAATAAACCTGGGATAAAGACTAAGATTGGGGTCGGGGCAGTAAATGAGGGACTGAGGAGGAAGTCCTATTCTCTCATCTGATTCCAAATCCTGCCCTAGCATTCATAGAACACGTTGGCATTGCTAATGGGTGAACTATGCCTTTCCAAGCTTAGTACGAAAAGACCCCCAGCTCAGCTGCTTCCCTTCATGAGACAAGATTACCCTTCTTCCTTATCTTTTGAGCGGTACATGATACTGCAAATTGAAGAGAATGCTTGCCTGAAAACGTTGCATCCAAGAGTGTAATAACAGTCCATCGTCTTTACAAAAAGTGGAAAGTGTGGGTGGGTTTGGGGGGGGGGGAGATCCACAGTCTGCCAAATCACATGACCCAAAATCTTTGAAGCAGATGGAAGATGCCTGTAATGCCCAGCTGGAAAGCGTTTTGAGTAGTTGAGAAAAAACTGACTCATATATTTCCTCTACATTCTCTTAGTAGGTTTTATTTGAAAACTCTGGCATGCATTGCTTGTAAGGCTGTGTGTGCTCTGCTGCTAAACCTTTCTCTTTGAGCACAAGAACCCCCTTTCCCCCCTGAACCTGGTTATTAAATATGAATACGCTTCAAGTACGTTATCATTTTTGTGCACATGGGTGTTCTGATTAAAACCGGTAATGTGGCTAAGCTGGTATGTATGCTATGATTTTAATTTTGTCAACTCCAGCAGTTCTTTTATCAAGTATTTGTACAGTTTTACTGAGGTAAGTCATAGGAATATAATACCCATGTATGCTGCATCTTTGGATAATTTATTGCAGATTATGTGCTTCTGAAGCAGTTGTGCAAAGTAACCTCACAAAAACCAGGTGCTACTAATGCAGCCACGTATCCTTTGGAACCTTTCTGTGGGTGGAAGAGACTGAATGCTACTTGGGTTATGTGAGAAGAAAAAATCTCTTTAATTAATTTACAAACTTTTGATACCAACATTCACACAGTGATTTTTAAGGGTGGTTTAAAAACCAGCTTTCTGAATAGACTCAAGACAACACAACAAATTCACAATGAAACCAAAAGCAAAACAAAAACAAGAACCTAACAAACATTAGGATATTGGATGAGGAGAGCCTTGCTAGGACAGAAAGCTATTCCAAGCAGTGTGGTGGCAGTTGAGAAGGCCTTATTTCTAGTGCAGACCAACAAGGGTCTGCAAATAAGTTGTAAGGCTGTGTCAGCTGATCTTAAAATTACAGGGAAGCTCATTTAAAAATGTTGTGGATAAAAATGGAAACCATATTTGCAGGTGTTAGCATAGTGAAAGTTCAGACAGTTGGCGGCCTACATTGCACTCATTTCTATAGAATGCAATTTATTCAATTGGTATACAGCGAGGAAGAAGCAGGCCAGCCTGATTGTGGCTGCTATCACCTAGAGACAATGTCATTGGACGGCAACCGCTGGCCACAGAGTGGACAAGGTCTCAAAGAGGGTATGGGAGCACAGCTATGGAAGACATAAGAGGATGTCAGGAACACATTAAAGCAGAAGGTAGAGAACGAGGTGAACACAAGGAATAGAGGGTGAAGGAGACAAGTGAATGAAGCAGTGAGAAGACAAGAGCAGAGAAGAAGAAAGAAGCCTGGCTCTGACTGGCTCCAGCTAAGGGGAAGGAAAGGAGAGATGGGAGGAGTAGGCCATTAAGATGGAAAGCACGCAGGGCTGGAACAAAGGCAAAAGAGAGAAGGAGACTGTTGGCGCTAAGAAAGAAGAAGGTCAAGAGACAAGGGGGGGAAGCATGGTGGAGTGACCACAACCAGCATGGGTGGGAAAAACTTCCCAACAAAATGCAATTATCTGAGGGTGTTGTACATCTTGGCCTCTTTCTTCCGTCAAGAACCTGCTGGGTTATTTTGATGTTTTACTGTGTATAATATGTTGGAAGCCGCTCAGAGTGGCTGGGGCAACCCAGTCAGATGGGTGGCAGATAAATAATAAATTATTAAAATTATTAATATGTTGTACTGACTGCCATCTCCTCAGGGTTTTTTTAAAAAAAAAATTAGGAAATTAAGTGGGTAGTAGTGAAGATAATCCTTATGGCCCTTCATTCAGCCCCAGGTTCTCATGCTGTACTATAACGAACCAAACCAAAGCATACACAAATGAAAGAGTTGCATATTCCTACCCTATTTACCATGCATTTCCTACTCCCATTCCTCTGTTGCTTTTCCTGTGTCAGATTTTAGATGGTAAGGCCCTTGAAGCAGCAGCCTATCCCAGTCTCCTGTTTAGTTTATAAGGAGATGTATTAGTGGTACTTCATATTGGTTATCCCATCCCTGTTAATGTCCTGTATTGCAGAAATCATCCAAATATTTGCCTCACTGTGTGAAATGCAGCCCCCTGACTTTCCAAGAAAGCCGCCTTACTTCCTTGGTTCTACCACAAGTTTGGCTCCTTCCCATTACCGTCCTCATGCTCGGTGTGGGTTTTCCTCATTAGCCTCACAGACTTTCTGCTTCTGTCATAGCAACTGCACTGATGAGATAACGTTTCTCGACTAACTCTTCCCTCCAAATGGTTAATGAATATCCAGTGTGAGAATAGTTCCATTGGGGTGGATGACAGACAGCTAGCTTGTTTTTGTTCGTTCTGTAAATCCAGTTGCCCATTATTTTTGTTTGCCATATCTTCTCATAGATATATGAATGTAAGGCTGTCATCACACAGCCCCCATTGGAGACACAAAAAAATCCACACCTCTCCACTCTGGCTCAGAGTGGCTACGTCCACGAGCTCTCCAGGCCGCTACTCTGGGTCACCAGGTGAGGCACACAGGCTCATCTTTGTGCCTTGGCGGAGAGGAATGCAAGGGACGTGTTTGTGTGTGCCTGTACAGCTCCTTGCCAAGGGCGCAAGGGAGCTTAGGTACGGTATGCCTCTGGTTGAAAATGACTGTGGGCATGAAGAATAGGAGGGGATGGTGGCTTCATAATCTGGCAGAGGGTGAAAAGGGTGCTTAGTATTTGGAATGTATGGGAAGTAAAAGATGTAGGAGGTTAGCAGGAGTTGGCTTGTGTGCAGGGGGTGCACAAAAGGAAGGGATGAAAGTGAATACAGTACCCAGGTGCATAGCAGGACTACAAAACAGAAGAGAGAAGTGACTTCAGAAGTGGGGTTGGGGTGGTGAAAAGCAAGCTTAGTAGCTGCATGGGGTGGGAAGGGGAAACTCTAGGGGGGTTAATGTGGTTGGAATGGTGGGGGGGGTGGCAAGTGGAGTGAGTGGGGGCGCAGTCCCTAGTGTATTTATAAAAACATTCATAGGCTGTCACATAAAATTAAGTACAACAGACATATTGTTCCTAGATGACACTTGGAATGGAATGGGGGAAGTTCTATAAACACACCACGCACATGCAGACATAAAACGTTTGTACCAAATTTGTATTAATTGAAAACCAGTGTGGATTCTCCCACCTCTCCCACCCCATTCTGGCAGTGTCAGAAAGCTAGATGTTGCCAAAACAATACAAAACAAATTTGAATGAACCATCTGTTATGATTGCTCAGATGTCTTTTGTGGTTTGGGGTGGAGAAGGGAGACCAAATTGGGACAGCTTTTTATAGGAATTAAAACAGGCACAATGAGCACAGAAAGTCCCTGCTATTGATATACAATGTAGTCTGATTTTATGCAAAGACCTTTAAACAACACTGAAGGATTTGCATCATTTCCCCTAAGTCAAAATGGAGAATGTACTCTCAAATAATGCTCACAATCTGACTAAGAATGTTTGTGACTAATGTAACTTTTGGCACTCTTATGACCACTGGCCCACGTGGAACGTGACTCATGATTTTTATTTTTTTTAAAAAAATGACTTTTATTCAGTACACAAATGTATTTTGGGGGTCAAAAGGCCGGCTGATGCCCCTGTTGATTAGTTCTTTGTATTTTAATGTTCCCACAAATCTGGGAAATAAGGATATAAAATCGAGGTTTAGGCCTGGTTTTGGCACTGAAACTGCTTTGGTCACCCTGCATGATGACCTTTGTTGGGAGAGAGATAGGGGAAATATATCCATGTTCATTCTCCTTGACCTGTCAGTGGCTTTCGATACCATCAACCACAGTATCCTCTGAGTTGGGAGTAGGTGGCACTGCTTTGCAGTGGTTCCGGTCCTACTTGGATGGTCGTTCCCAGAGGGTGATGCTTGGGGAGTTCATTTCAGCCCCCATCAAGCCTTCCCTGTGCAGTTCCTCAGGGCTCAATTTTATTTCCTATGCTATTTAACATCTACATGAAACTGCTGAGTGGGGTCATCTGGAGTTTTGGAGTATGTTGTCAGCAATGTGCTGATGACAAACCACTCTACTTTCCCTTTACATCTGCAGGTGAGGCGGTGGATGTGCTGGACTGTTGTCTTGCTTCAGTAATAGAGTGGATGAGAGCCAACAAACTGAACCTCAATCCAGATAAGACAGAATCATTGTTAGTGGGTGGTTATCCAGATAAATGGGAGGTTGCCTGCTCTTGATGGAAGCTGGTATGTAGCTTGATGGTACTCCTGGATCCTTTCTTGTCACTTGAGGCTCAATGCACCTGCTGCGACATGCACACAGTTTTATCTACGAAACCTCTGTTGCTGTTGAAATCTCTGTACACTTGGGTCTTTGCCCTGTTTCCAGAGCAGGGCCTTTGGGCACTGCTAAACAGTCTGTATTACATTTGTTGTTATAGGATGATTATAGCATCATATACACTGCTCTTTTGATACAGGTAGGTAGCCGTGTTGGTCTGAGTCGAAGCAAAATAAAAAAATTCCTTCAGTAGCACCTTAAAGACCAACTAAGTTTTTATTTTGGTATGAGCTTTCGTGTGCATGCACACTTCGTCAGATACACTGAAACAGAATCCACCAAGCCCTTGTGTATATACAGAGGGTGGGGGTAGGGGTGATGGGAATGGGAGACGGGCTGATGGGAGTGGTAAACCTGTAGATGGCTGTTAACGACTGCTGATGGCTGCAATTGGTCCTGGGGGGAAAAGCAAGGGCTGAGGCGCTAAAGAAAGCTTGATCATGCATAATGAGATAAGAATCCAATGTCTTTATTCATCCCAGGTGGCTCCATGGTTTTAAGCTTCGTAATGAGTTCCAACTCAGCAACTTCTCTTTCCAGTCTGTTCCTGAATTTTTTCTGTAATAAAACAGCTGCTA
The DNA here is from genome assembly GCF_963506605.1 of Zootoca vivipara. Lineage (NCBI taxonomy): Eukaryota > Metazoa > Chordata > Lepidosauria > Squamata > Lacertidae > Zootoca > Zootoca vivipara. The sequence continues at coordinate 36,511,364 of NC_083277.1, read as the reverse complement.
TACAAGATCTCAAAGCAGCCCAGGAACAGACTCTGTGAAAAGCCCAGGAACAGACTCTGTTCATCCCCAGATGCTCCCCTGGACTCAGGCATGGGCACAACCCCCTCTCGGGGGTTGACCGAACCAAGTTGAGTCCCTGGATTCCTTTAATGGAATACCCTTCACATAGGGATGGCGAGAGCATTCTCCCATCCCTATCACCCGAACCAGAGCCTATCCACAACCTTACAAGTTGTGACGATTTGCTGCACAGCAGGCGAAACCCAAATGGCAACAGCCAATCAGTCAAGTGGGGAAAATTCCTGCTGTGCCCCTGTCCCAACGACAGATGACAGACAACAGCATAGCAATGTCAATCGCAAAATGCCCTAAAAGTAGGGAGAGGTAGACGGGTGTTCTGATGCACTATGCCGGAGAAGGAAGCTCTGGGTCACGTGCATAGGTATATATAGGTCCCTTGATCAGTTTAGACTGCACCCCATTGGCCAGATTAAACCCAGCAACGAGAGACCTACCAATTGGGTGTTGTGGCTATCCAATATACCCACCCACAACCAGGAGGTTAGTCTCCAGGTCTCACCGCAACATGTGCCCTCTTTTAGGGAGGACATGCTTTATTCTGTAAACCGCTCTGTGATATTTCATGAAGAGCAGCATATAAATGAAACCACTAGCACAACAATATGGAAATAATAAAAGCTTCACCTTCATAAGTATTTTATTGATATGCAAATGCATGGATATTTAGCCTATTAAAGCTCACACAATTAGTTAGCTGAAATTTCTTTAACTAGGTAACAGGTGTGCATTTATTAAACTATTTCAAGCTCTTTCCTCAGTTCTGTCAGTCTATAATTTAGCTCACATCTCTGCCATGTTAAAGCAACGATGGGGAACTTATGGCCCTCTAGATGTTTCTGAACTACACTCTCATCTTCCCTCACCATTGGCCATTATGACTGGGGCTGATGGGAGGTGAAATATTATTACATCTTTGGAACTTTGGTTCTTGAGACCAATGTCATTTAAAATATCTTGTTCCTCTGTCAGTCAGAGCAGAAACCAACTTATTTTATGATTTATAACCCTTTCTTCCTCTTGCAAATTTCTAGTGGCTATTCGGGGACCTTTGGCCTTGTTTCTGCGGACTTAATGGGTTAATTGCTGCTCAAAGCCATAACACTAATGTGCTGTTTCTTTTTTCCAGTTGCTACATTAAATATGGATGCTCAGGAGCTCTTCAGAATTATATGACTATAAGAATGGGAACATTCATTCTATTTGCTTTCTTCCTTGAAACAACAGATTAGATTTCAAGGTCTGAGAGAAAATGTTTATAACGAGATCTTTTCTGTGGTCCTGTTTCTACAGACTTGGCTGTTCTCACCCACTTTTAGGGGTCATTTTCTACAGTGGGTTGAGTGAGATAGAGCTTTCATGATGATTAGCTCTACTATTATATTGCACGTTATGCAGTAGATAAATGTACTGTATTAGCTTTTATCACGAATCACTGCATTAGCTTTAAACGTATCCATGCACAGGGCTGGGGGAACCCCTTTTTTTTTTTGCTGAAGGGCTGCATACCCTTCAGAGCAGCGTTTCTCAACCGCTGTTCTGCGGCACACTAGTGTGCCGCGAGACGCTGGCTAGTGTGCCGCGACGTGCGGCGACGAGAAGGGCGATTTGCATTGTGACAGACTAACCCGCCGGAAAGAAAGCCGGCCGGGTCACGACGCGACGCGAGGCGGGTCACGACGCGAGGAGCCGCTAAGCCACTCGGTGGCAAGAGGCTGAAGCGGCTGCACGGTCCTGACACCCTCCATTTTCCGATGCGTGCGGAGGGGAGGGCGGCTTAAAGAGCCAAGCCGGACGTGGAGCCGGAGCTTCTCCCAGCTGTTAGATTTATTTAAAACCCAGAAAAGCTGCTTTCTCCTCCGCGCACCCCCGCCCCGCATTCATATCCAGCGGCAGCTCCATTGCAGAGCAGGGACATCCGGCCCCTGCAGCTCCCTCCCTCCTTCCCCAGCGACTCGTCTCTGCAGCCGCGGCTCCGCCCGCCTTCCCGGAGACACCGAGAGAATCGCTCAAGGTCATTCCGGCAGACCGTCCTCTTCCTCTCCGCTCGGCGGTAGAGGAACATACCCGACCCACGCAAGGGCTCCTCGGGGCAGGATCTGTCGGCGTCTCCTGCCGCCGCAGCGCCGCCCAGGCCAGATTCACCAGGCGCAGCTCCTCCTTCTCCTTGCTGGCCACCCGGCGGGCTGGACGTGCCCGGGGGCGACGGGGAGCCGCCGCTGCTCTGGCTGCTGTCCTGCTCCCAGCCGTCCCAAAACCAGGCAAGTGTTTCTTACAGTCATAATTATATAGTCAATATAGGGCGGCACAGAGTTGGTGTGCCTCGTGATTTTTTTCATGGAACAAGTGTGCCATGGCCCAAAAAAGGTTGAGAAACACTGCTTCAGAGGTCCTCTGTGGGCAAGGCCTGAGCCTGTGGTTGGTAGGGCTAGAGCCTAAGTTGGCAAAACACTTCCTTTGCTTCCTTTCTGCCTACCCACCCTTCCAAATCTCTCTCTGTTTCTCCTCTCTCTTTCTGCCACTGTGGATACACCTGGAGAACCACAGATGTTCCTCATCCCAGCCTGAGCCCGCTTACCTCAAAATAGGTGCAGCGGCAATGCAAGCCGGCTGCCTCCTTCCCTGGCGCTGATCCGACACAGGCTTGACATGGTGGAGGATTTCCAGCAGGCAGAAGGCCAAACGAGCCTCCTCAGCTGCAGGGAAGTTTGAATCCAAGCCTCCTGCCAAATTGGCCAATGGAGAGCAGGCTTAGGGACAGGCACTCATCCGGAGGGCGGGCCCAACTGAGCAGCAGGCTTCACTTGGGTCCGCTCCTAGAGTATCAAAGGAGGCCTGCCTTTTCCACTACACACAGTTCCTGATCTCTGTTAGTTAGTTAGTTAGTTAGTTAGTTAGTTAGTTAGTTAGTTAGTTAGAAAGAAGTGTGTTTGTCACTCAAAGCAGACTCAAAACATCTTACAAAATAACAGCAGGTATTAAAATCAGGTGTAAAAATGAAAATAGAATAAGAACTTAAACCGCTCATCCACGATGCATTGTTACACTCTACCCCAGTCTCTGAGTGGTATGAGATTCCAGGGTTATACCAGGCACGCTTACCAGGGTACATGTTTCACTTTGCAACACGGAGGCATAGCAGAGGCTGTGGTGTCTTTATGATGTAAGCAGAGGTTGGATGGCCATCTGTCATGGATACTTTAGCTGAGATTCCTGCATTGCAGGGGGTTGGACTAGATGACCCTTGGTCCCCTTCCAATCTTGATGGGTCATGACTTTGTCTTTGTTTCATAATGGCTTATTTCCAGGTGATTCCCTGGTCAGAAAAAAAAAGTTTAGCCTGTATTTTTACACTGCTAAATTCAATGTCTCTTACTACTTCAAGTATTGCTTATATTCTAACATTTACTAAATGTAGGCAGTAAGGGTGTGTTGCAGCCACAAACTCAAGGCACTCAAAACCTATAGTGTAGCAATATATAAAATGGCAGATCCAACTCAAGCCACCCCACTGAAAAGACAAGCAGAAAAAGAGGTCTAAAATACCTACTGGTAAGTACCCCTCTCAAGTACCACAGCGGGTGGCGCTGTGGGTTAAACCACAGAGCCTAGGGCTTGCCGATCAGTAGTTCAGTGGTTCAAATCCCCACAATGGGGTGAGCTCCCGTTGCTCGGTCCCTGCTCCTGCCAACCTGGCAGTTCGAAAGCACCTCAAAGTGCAAGTAGATAAATAGGTACCACTCTGGCGGGAAGGTAAACAGCGTTTCCGTGCGCTGCTCTGGTTCGCCAGAAGTGGCTTAGTCATGCTGGCCACATGACCCGGAAGCTGTACGCCGGCTCCCTCGGCCAATAAAGCGAGATGAGCGCCGCAACCCCAGGGTCGTCCGTGACTGGACCTAATGGTCAGGGGTCCCTTTACCTTTACCTTACCCTTCAAATTAAGGGCCAAAAGCCTGGGTGAACTAAAATGTTTTTTCCTGGTGCCCCAGGGTCTTTAATTCCCATGCTTTTGATTTTAAAAAATCACATTGGATTAGGTCTGTGAAGGATAAACTTTAGAACCTCTGACAACACTCTCTGGTTGTAAGATACTGGATCTTATCCTATGGTCTTCTTCTCCTTCAATAACAGTTTCCACAATTTTGAATATGATTATTTTTAACAAATTCTTTTTTGAGCCCAATTTCTCCTAAAGGAATTGTTTCTAACATCATAAACACAACAGCAAGGCTCCACTTGACGCCAACCAAGAGAAGTGTTTCCCAGCAGCCTTTGAATAATTTTTTTTGAATGTGATGCATATATATTGCAGTGCTTTGCTGTAACACCGAGTAGAAGGTGTCCTTTTTTTCTTTTCGTTTTCTCCTGATATTATGCTAGCTGTAGGATATTAAGTGAAGACAATACAGCTGGGTTATAAACATACTTTTCATATTATGGATCTTGTTAGGTGCATCATAATAGCCTCTCATTGCATTATGCACTTCAAATGTGATCGTCTAATACACATGATACAACCTGACAGCATGTTGAGAGGGCCAACTGCTCTTCCCTCTGGTGAAGAAGTGCAGTGGAAAGCAAGACAGGCACTCTCTGTGGGGATCCTAACTGAAACACAGAGCACCATTAAAAATGGCTTAGAATAATGCTGAGAGGGTTTTGTTTATTTTACGGTTCTGAGAACCCGATTTACCTGTGACTCAGCACTGTGGGAAGGTTCTCACATCATTGCTATTTTCTAGCTGGCTTTGTGTCGATTCATACAGCTAAATTTTCTTGCAATCCAGAGCTGGCTCGGATTAAAGATACGTTAATATAAAAAGCAACCTAAATTTGGCCAGCTTAATTTTTGAGATGTGTTGAACTCAAGTTGGCTAACATTCTCAGCGTATTTGGGGTTGCCTTATACTTCAGGCCCACTTGCATTGTTTATTTGTCTGTCTGTTTATTAACCTCTGGTATTTATATCCCACTTTTCCTCCAAGGAGCTCAAGGCGGCATACACACGTCTCCCACTCTCTATTTTCTCCTCACAAGACTTTGTGAGCTAGATCAGGCTAAGAGAATGGCTGGCCCAGTGATCACCTAGTGAGTTTAATAGGTGAGTGAGGATTTGAACCCTGGGCTCCCAGGTTCTATTTAAACACTCCGACCATGACAGAACACTGGCTTATCTCATCACTGCAATGAAACAACTACTAAAAGGACTATACCAAGTAGGATGAGATGAAAAGGCCTAACGCCATAAATCTTCGCCCACTAGCCCCTTGCAAATCAGCTGATTCATTTCAGGCTCCAGTTTGCTGTTATTTATTTATTTATTTATTTAAGCCTGTTGTCTTTGTCCATGGAGTTTTCTTGGCAGGGATTCTGGAGTGGCTTGCCAGTTCCTGCTCCAGGTGGATCACATTTAATCAAAACTCTCCACTATGACCTGTCCATCTTGGGTGGCCCTGCATGGCATGGTTCATAGCTTCTCTGAGTTATTCAAGCCCCTTTGCCACGACAAGGCAGTGATCCATGAAGGAGTACCTGATCATCTCATCTGGGAGTGCCTGATCACCTCATCTGTCTCCTGAGAAATCTCTATGTGGGACAAGAAGCTACAGTTAGAACTGGACATGGAACAACTGATTGGTTCAAAATTGGGAAAGGAGTACGACAAAGCTGTATATTGTCCCCCTGCTTATTTAACTTATATGCAGAATTCATCATGCAAAAGGCTGGACTGGATGAATCCCAAACCGGAATTCAGATTGCCGGAAGAAATACTGTAGCAACAACCTCAGATATGCTGATGACACAACATTGATGGCAGAAAGTGAGGAGGAATTAAAGAACCTTTTAATGAGGGTGAAAGAGGAGACCACAAAATATGGTCTGAAGCGCAACATAAAAAAACCCCAAGATAATGGCCACTGGTCCCATCACCTCCTGGCAAATAGAAGGGGAAGAAATGGAGACAGTGAGAGATTTTACTTTCTTGGGCTCCTTGATCATTGCATATGGTGACAGCAGTCACGAAATTAAAAGACGCCTGCTTCTTGGGAGAAAAGCAATGACAAACCTAGACAGCATCTTAAAAAGCAGAGACATCACCTTGCCGACAAAGGTCCGTATAGTTAAAGCCAGGCATCCCCAAACTGCGGCACTCCAGATGTTTTGTCCTACAACTCCCATGATCCCTAGCTAACAGGACCAGTGGTCAGGGATTATTGGAATTGTAGTCCAAAACATCTGGAGGGCCAAAGTTTGGGGAAGCCTGGTTAAAGCTATTGTTTTCCCAGTAGTGATGTATGGAAGTGAGAGCTGGACCATGAAGAAGGCTGATCGCAGGAGAATTGATGCTTTTGAATTATGGTGCTGGAGGAGACTCTTGAGAGTCCCATGGACTGCAAGAAGATCAAACCTCTCCATTCTGAAGGAAATCAGCCCTGAGTGCTCCCTGGAAGGACAGATCGTGAAGCTGAGGCTCCAATACTTTGGCCACCTCATGAGAAGAGAAGACTCCCTGGAAACGACCCTGATGTTGGGAAAGATTGAGGGCACAAGGAGAAGGGGACGATAGAGGACGAGATGGTTGGACAGTGTTCTCGAAGCCACCAACATGAGTCTGACCAAACTGTGGGAGGCAGTGGAAGACAGGAGTGCCTGGTGTACTCTGGTCCATGGGGTCACGAAGAGTCGGACACAACTAAATGACTAAACAACAACAACAACACATTTATTTAAGCCATTTACACACCACCTTTCCTTGACAGAGCTCAAGGCAGCTGATGATAGCAGAATTAAAACAATGATAGTACAACACTAAAACCAGGAGGAAGGGGAGAAGGCAAGCAGCTATTGCAAATAAGGAAGGCGTCTGTCAACCATTGATTTAGATGGGACACTTCTGGGTGTGGCACTTCTATGAGAGCCAAGTCCCTTCCTTATGATTATCTATCAGACATATCACACTTTTCTTCTCCATTGATCTGTTGGGTAAGCACAAGAAGAAACAGTTTCCACAGGTGCCCCATGATCCTTAGAGATTTATTCCCTGGGGAGGTACGGTAGTCCATCTGCTCTTCCTTTTCAAGGGCTCTGACTTCACTCTTTTAGTTGTTAGTCTTTTATCTAGGCTCCAGGCATTCCAAAACACTGGCCTGGCATCGTGATTGCTGACTGTTTTATCAGGAAATCGTGAATGCGCTTCTCAGCCAAGGACAACACTTGAATAATGTAATCTTTCCAAGCCAAAGCCGTGTGTCACCTCACTTCCCTCGGCTTAAATAAATGACAAGAGGAAGCTGCCAAAGGGTGCATAAGAATCTGGAGAGGCATCAATGATCTGTCAGGTACACAAGTAATATCAGGACAACATGGTCTGAGGGTTAACCAGCAAGTTCCAAAGTGCTTCAGATCACACTGAGTGAGCAGCTCGTGCAAAATATGCCAATGCATTCATGCGTCTACACCAGGGGTTGACAAAGTTTTCTGGCCGTGGGCCAGATCATTCCCATGGACGATTGTCCGTGGGCCAGACATGCATGGACATGCGCAGTGCTATGCCGGAAATCGTGTCTGCGCATGTCCGCGGCACTGGAAATCGCTTCTTGTGCATGCCCAGAAACCGAAAATCGTGCCTGTGCAGAAGCAATTTTCAGTGTCTGGGCATGCCCAGACATGGTTTCTAGTATCTGCGCATGCACAGATGCCATTTCCGGCACCACTCGGCAATTCCCCGTGCCGCGCCAGTTTAGCACAGCACGTGGGGGGCTTGCCGAGTGGGCGGCTCAGTGAACGGGCGGCTCGTGGGCCGGTTAAACGGCCTCCATGGGTCAGATCCGGCCCATAGGCTGGAGGTTGCCGACCTCTGCACCAAAGGCCAACCATTTTCAGTGGTCTTTCTGGCCAACAAAATATCAATCTCCTTCCTCCATAATTCCATTCCCCTAAGAGGCAAGTTCTTGACTCTGTGCAGTACCTCTGAAATGTAGCACATAGGGGAAAATTGTGGAGATGAGATGGGGTGCCTGTACAAAAAAAGCAAGCAGCCACCCCACTGCATTTCAGAGCTGGAGGGAAAGTGTGGATGCCCCTGTCTCTGTGTCTGATTGGTGTTCCGAGCTTGAAGCACCATTCAGGTGAACAGACAGGCCCACAAATCTCCACCTCTCCCTTTCAGTGTTGGAAGCAAGAGATGGAGGGGCATCACCTTTCTCTGTCTCTATGCCTTAGGGGCACTCCATGCTTACATGTTCCATACATACTGTACATGTTCCATTGTATGTATGGATATCAGATGATAATCGAACCATTGGTCCACCCTGTTCAGTATTATGTACACTGCCAGGTGACAGCACTCAAAGGTTTCACACAGGAATCTTTCCCAGCCCTACATGGAGAAACTAGGGGGCAGAAGAAGAAGAAAGAAGAAGAAGAGGAGGAGGAGTTTGGATTTGATACCCCGCTTTATCATTACCCTAAGGAGTCTCAAAGCAGCTAACAATCTCCTTTCCCTTCCTCCCCCACAACAAACACTCTGTGAGGTGAGTGAGGCTGAGAGACTTCAGAGAAGTGTGACTAGCCCAAGGTCACCCAGCAGCTGCATGTGGAGGAGCTGGGAAGCGAGCCCAGTTCACCAGATTACGAGTCCACTGCTCTTAACCGCTACACCACACTGGCTGAACCTTTGCATGGAAATAAATGCACATGCTGAAGTCCAAACCTGAGGTGTATGGAGCAGGCAAGACTTGCCATCAGGGATAGAGAGCCCTCCTCCATTAATAATAATAATAGTAATAATAGTAATAATAATAGTAATAATAATAATAATAATAATAATAATAATAATAATAATAATAATAATTTATTACTTATACCCCGTCCATCTGGCTGGGTTTCCCCAGCCACTCTGGGAGGCTTCCAACAGGAGATTAAAAATACATTAAAACATCAGTCATTAAAAACTTCCCTAAGGAGAGCTGCCTTCAGATGTCTTCTAAATGTCAGTTGTTTATTTCCTTGACATCTGATAGGGCATTCCACAGGGCGGGCGCCACTACCGAGAAGGCCCTCTGCCTGGTTCCCTGTAACTTCGCTTCTTGTAGTGAGGGAATCGCCAGAAGGCCCTCGGTGCTGGTCTCAGTGTCCGGGCTGGATGAAAGGGGTGGAGATGCTCCTTCAGGTATATGCCTTCAGGTATGAATAGCTAGAAGCACACTGAATGTCTACAAAGGGCTTTTGTTGCTGTACCAGGTATAGACTAAAAATTTAAAATGATCTGTTGTGGGGCTGAGTGGATAGAAACTGAACTGCAACAATGACAAATGTAAAGGGAGGGCCATAGTTCATGCAGCAGGCCCCAGCGTTCAATACTTGACACCTCCACCAGGTATGAATTAAACATGGAAGTGAATGGACCCAATTTGGTTCGATTTCCATTATTATAAAAGAATGCCATGGGTAACAAATGTGTACAAATGCTGGTCTTCATTATCTCTTTTGCCAGTCCTTTAGGGCTGCTGGGGTTTAACTCTTTTAAGAGGCCCCAGTCATGACTCCCTACCCACCAATTTCCCAGATGGCACATAGTTCTGAGGCATTCTGGGAAAACAATGATGGGCACCAGTAAGCACCACCATTTTTTTTTCCTTGTAGAATGTCCCAGAATGAGGCAATATCCTGGTCATGATGGGAAAATCAACTGTTGCCTCCTAAAATCACCTCTGATGCCACTGTTACCAGGGGCAGCAAAAAAACCCAAACAAATAAAAATATGAAGGAACACTAAGGTCATATGAATTAATAACAAAATGAATGAAGTCTTTAAGAAGCAAAATTAAATGAATTACAAAAGAAAATGTTTATTTTGCAGACCCCTGCTTCATTCCAAAAAAATAAAAGAATGGGTAAACACTTAAGGTTTAGAAAGCAAATAAGGTGTTTAGGGGAATGCAAGCAAGTTTGCTCTCAAAGCAAGACTTGCTTCAGTTTGGCAGTGTTGTGAATAATCTATACCCAGTCTTGCATTCTTCATTTGCAAAAGACTGTCTATGGCTCAAGATGGAATTGTGATTATGGCATACTATTTCACATCTGACTGAATTGAAGGGGGGGGGGAATTCAACAGAGCGATGCCTGGCAAATTAAATGCTGAAGCCAAGAACCCCTGGGTGCAACTCAATACTGGCAGTGTCTCCAGTTTGGAGAGAAATCTAATCACATTCTAATCCACAGCATGAAACTTTAATGAATAATTCGGCCATTTCAGTTCTTCTAGCTTACCCCCAACTACGAAGCTCCAGGCAGACAACAGTAGTACAGCCACAACTAATTTACAATAATTAAAGCTTTCTATTATTACTAAGGGTAATGCTTTAATTTCAAACATCAGAGATGTGCCGGCCTGATTCTCTACTGATGTATATTTTATGTCAATCACCTAGATTAGGATACTCAACCAGGTGCCCTCCAGATAGTGTTGGACCACAACTCCCATAATCCCCAACCATTGGCCATACCCGGCCAAGGCCAGTGCTTTTTTTTCTTCTAAAAAAATGTTTAGGGGTATTCTCATTTTAACTCAAGAAAATCACCATTTTATAGTTCAAATCGGGAAAAATAAATACAGTAAATGGACAAAAGTACTGTACAAAGATTCACAAAATGTTTAGGGGTATGCATACCCCTGCATCCCCCCAGAAAGACAACACTGGCCGAGGCTGATGGGAGCTGTAGTCCAACAACGTCTGGAGGGTGCCGCACTGGATTCCAATGACCTAGACTATTCATTTTCATGCTTCTTATCCTCAGGAAACCCTTTCACATTGATTTGTCTGTCAAGAAAGTCCCATGTTTTACCAAAGGAATTGGGACACATTCCAGAACGACGCTTATATCCCTTTGTGAGCAGCTAGAAGTGGAAACCGATATCTCTATGCACAGCTGACTGTTGTGGCAAGCCACCAGAGTTATAGTTTGGAGCATTTCTCCTACAGTAGATGGCTCCCAATTACCAGAGTGATTCCACCCACCCAGGCTGAGAGTTGATTTGGGCTACAATAATATTTACTGGGTCTAGCTTCTTCTTGGGTTCTGATAACCTGGCTCTCTCCTCAGCTGTTTCTTTTGACTTTATAACTGGTTCCCACCATGTGGAGAGAGGAGGAAATTCCCTTGTACAAGTGGAACTCATACTAATGGAACAAGTTAGGGCTTATCTGTTAGAAAAACACTGGGGCCTAATTTGAATAGTAGAATGTCTGGCATTTGGTGGGCGGGGCTTTTGCATTGTGCTCCAGAATCAGCCCCTCTCCTCGGGTGTTCACTTAAGTTCAGTTAGAGAGGCCAACTGTCATTCTTGCCTCATGATGTTGTTTTAGTTTCTCTCAGGCAGTATGTTATTGTGTTACACTTTTCTTTATCATTAAAGCTTGCTAAGTGAGCTGCTTACTTCGCTTAAAGAAAAGAAACTGCTAAAGAATGGTGGGGTATCCTCAACTTGGGGGGATGTTCCCAGTCTGACAGGAAAATAGATTTTTTAAACAATCACTCCCACACTCCACAACATTATCTACACTCAGGGCCAGATTTAGGTTTGATGAGGCCCTAAGCTACTGAAGGCAATGGGGCCCTTTATATGTCCGGCTGTCCTTTGCCAACAACAAATTGTTGCTGTTTTTTGTGCTGAATATATGCTATATGGTAATTTATGGACCTAATAGGTGTCTAAAACCATTTGCACATGTTGCCATGCAACCAGTCCATGCAGAATGTAGGCACCCTATATGTAGAAATGAGCAAACCAGTGATATTTTAGGGAGCAGGCTAGCAGGCTTACATCATAGTAGCCTACACAACACAAAACACTGTTGCTGTATGTAGGTTTTATTTTACTTGTTTTTTATCTTATATTTTGGAAATGTACAGTGGTACCTCGGTTTGAGTACTCAATTGGTTCCGGGGAACCATTCACTCCCCGAAAAGTACTCAATCCGAGCGCCTCTTCTATGTGTGTGCAAAGCGCTGATAGAGTGCTTCTGCGCATGCACATGCCGCGGAACCAGCAAGTAAACACTTCTGGGTCTGCGGAGTACTTAAACCGAAAGTACTCAAACCAGAGCGTTCTCAAACTGAAGTATGACTGTACATCCAGTTTTTTTCCTTTAAATTTTTAGGGGCCCCCCAAGAGAGGGGCCCCCTAAGCTATAGCTTATTTAGCTTATACATAAATCTGGCACTGTCCACACTTACATTTCCTCTGCACCTTTCAAGGCATGGTTTGTGATTTAAAGCTCTGTGTCCAAGCACCCTTTTTTGTTCTGGAGCTTTCCCTGTGAAAACCCGCTCTTTAAAGCTTAAACCTGGATTGGTGTGTGATCCAGACCAACAGAGCACAAGCAATGGCTTGACCCACAGAAGTGAATAGACATGACAGACTTAGGTCCATTAATTTCAGTGGTTCTGCTTTGAGTAGGACTTGGTTAAATAAAACCCATTATAATTTTCAGAATACTGCCCCCCTATAATGTTTATGGTTTCTCCTGTTTTTATTGATTTTTGCCTGCTCCTCATAAACTGGCAAAATGAAAGAGCTGCTAGGTTTCTTAGATTTCAGCTTGTAGCTCCATTGCTAACAAATAATAATAATTCTTTTTGTAATTATTGACTGACTAAATTATATTTTTAATATACCAAATACAATAATTTAATGGCAAACCAAGTTATACATAATACATTTTATGTATGGAATAAGGAACTGCAGTGGGACAGGGAAGGCAAGAGAATCCACAGCTCAGTGGCACCAGCTAGTATTAAATCATCCACTATGGATTTACTGTAAGAATAGTTCAGTAGAAGTTTATATTAGTTTCCAGTGGAACATTTTAATAAAGGATGATTTCCTGTGGAGACAGGCAACCTGGATATTATGGGTTATCAACATAGTTTTGCCATGGATGAGGTTTTAGGGCAGCCCACAATGAAAGTCATGCTTAGAGGAATCTGATAGGAAATCCATTACAAAAGAAAGGGCCAAGGAGAGATTGGGACTGGGGGAAATAAGCACATAAAATCAAATTACAGGCTTTCTTGCATCATTATTTATTTATTTATTTATTCAATTGATATAGCGCCCTTTTCCTGAAGTTCCCAAGGTGGTGTACAACATTACAAATATAATTTAAATAGCATGATAATAAAGAACAATAAAAAAGATCACAGAAAAAATTACAGTAAGAGTCCGTGCAGTTTTAAAAGGCTATTGATTGTTTAATGACCAAAGGCCTGGTTAAAGAGGAATATTTTCACCTGGCACCTAAAGTCATATAATGATGACACCAGGGGAGCCTCTCTGGGGAGAGCATTCCACAAATGCGGAGCAACACAGAAAAGGCCAATTCTCTTGTTGCCACTCTCCAAACCTCTCGAGGAGCAGGGCCATAGGGAAGGCCTTCGGATGAGAAGTGCACGGTCCAGGTTGGTTCGAATGGGGAGAGGCTGTCCTTAAGGTATTGAGGTCCTGAGCTGTGTGTGGCTTTATAGGTTATCACCAGCAATTTGAATTGGGCCCAGAAACTGTCACCAGTGCAGTTGGGCCAGGATCGGCCTTATATGCCAGCCATCAGCAGAAACCAGCAGTCAAGTAAATTTTTGAGGCAATGGGACAGTGTTTAGGTTACCCAGCGTAGAAAATAGTCTAGTACCATTTTGGAATACAAAGGAGGAAGAGTTCTGACAGCAACAGCTTCTTTCATTGTTGGGCAAAGTAGGAATTCCTAAGAACATGTAAGTCACAAGAACCTCTTCTTGGGTGTGCTATAAGTTATCTGGTAGGTAGAAACAGAGCTGCCCCTGCATTATTTTTAATGTGCCCTTTCCACCTTTCTTTTGCAGGCAGATTGTGGGGGTGACACTGCTTGGAAGAGACAAATTGTCAGATTGTAGCAGGCAATCACCTGGAAGTGGCATGTGGCTCATGGCAGAGGAGGTGAAAGTGCAAGTTCACTAGTGAAAGCCAGTGGAATTGCATATACCGTAGGAGTGGTGAGTTTGAGGCTGAAACTAGCGGAAATGCACAGCTGGAACCTGACTGATATTGGGTGATGGATTTGGGAGAAGCTGGTGGATGTTAGTGGACAGAAGCTGACGGAGTGTGCATTTTGGAAGTTGAAAGATGTCACAAGGTTGAAGCTGGCTGATATTTGTGGATTTAAGCTAGTGGAAGTTTGCTTTTGGAACTGAGCTGATGGAAGCTATTCCATGGATTGCGGTTGGAACGCATATGTGAATGGATAGGAGAGTGGCTGACGGAGTGGTTGGTTGCTGCTGAATGTTCTGAGGTGTGTTTGTGTATATGGGATATATGGGAGGCAACAGAAGTAGTCAAGGTGAATGCTGGTGTATGTGTGCTTTCAGAGACTGGCAGAGGTGAGCCTCCAGATGCTGAGGGAATGTGGTAGATGGAAGGAAACCAGTGGATATTAGTGAGCAGAAGCCAGTGGAAGCTGGCAGGCAGAAGCTAGAGGATGATATTGCCGGACGTAAGCCAGTGGATATGGTTGGGTAATGCTGGAGGGTGGCAGCAGATGAGCTGTCCCAGTCACCATGTGTGTTTGTGTGTGCCTTCCAGAGTTATCTGAAGCCAGCAATGAAAAGAACCACAACAAGGCTTATTAGGCAATGCGAGGACAGTTCCCTTTCTCCTTGAGGTTGCTAGGTCTTCTTTCTATTCCCCCTTTGCTCTCCCCTAAAAGAACACCATGGGCAAGGGATGTGCTGATCAGCCTCACTTGGTTTTCTTCCTAGTCAAGGATTTCCAAGAACGCTTAAACCATGGGAACCTCTTCTCCGTAGGTGTGCTGTTTGTTATCCAGATGGCAAAGAGAGAGCTACTCCTGCCTTCCTTGATAAGCCTATTATGAGCCACATTGAAATACCCATTCTGCCTATCTCTCTCAGGCAGGCTACAGGGATGCCGTAATGTGGAGGAGATGATCTGGCGCATGTAAGCAGGTGATCGTTCAACAGGGTGATGTGTCTCATGCACTGGAGGGGGTGAACAGGCAAGCTTGGTAATGAAACCTGCTGGAATGTGCATAGGATAGTGGTCAGCCAATTTGCAGACCGAAGGCAGCAGATATCCATGACTGGAATCTGGCTGATGAACAATGGATCTGGTGGAAGCTGATGGATGTTGGTGGGTGGAAGCCAGTGGAATGTGCATTCGGAAGCTGCCATGTGTTGTGAGGTAAAATGGGCTTGTGTCCATACTCTTTTAAACATCTAGGAACTGCCTTGCATCTCAGCAACTGACCCACCTCACACTTTCTGCAACTCTACCCTCCAGCACATACAGTGGTGGATGTACATTTTGGGGGCCCTGAAGCTTGAACTGTTAGGGAGGACTCTTCACAACCAGCAACAAAGTCTGGGTAACCACCGTTGGCTTCTTCAATTAAGTTGTTCCACGGCAAATATCAGAAACCCACAAAAAAAATTGTGGTGATCTGTCATGGAACAACCCCATTGAATAAGAGAACAGTGTCTACCCAGAACTTATTGCCAGTTGTGGCAATAACAGTTCAAACTCCAAGGCCCCCCAAATGTAGGTCTACCACTGTTTGGGAGTAACTATTTTGGCTGTATATTATTATTACTGTCCATAGCTCAGTGGTGGAGCAAGTACTTGCATCTAGAAGGTCCAGGTAGGACTGAGAAAGATCTCTTATCTGAATAATAATTAATAATAATAATAA
The DNA here is from genome assembly GCF_963506605.1 of Zootoca vivipara. Lineage (NCBI taxonomy): Eukaryota > Metazoa > Chordata > Lepidosauria > Squamata > Lacertidae > Zootoca > Zootoca vivipara. Next base: position 36,495,543 of record NC_083277.1, on the reverse strand, counting down.
TAATAATAATAATAATAATAATAATTTATTTATACCCCGCCCATCTGGCTGAGTCTCCCCAGCTACTCTGGGTGGCTCCCAATCGAATATTAAAACAATACAGCATTAAATATTAAAAGCTTCCCTAAACAGGGCTGCCTTCAGATGTATTTAAAAATTAAGATAGCTGCTTATTTCCTTGACATCTGGTGGAAGGGCGTTCCACAGGGCGGATGCTGCTACCGAGAAGGCCCTCTGTCTGGTTCCCTGTAACCTCAATTCTCGCAATGAGGGAACCGCCAGAAGGCCCTCGGCGCTTGACCTCAGTGTCCAGGCTGAACGGTGGGGGTGGAGACGCTCCTTCAGGTATACAGGACCAAGGCCGTTTAGGACTTTGAAGGTCAGCACCAACACTTTGAAATGTGCTTGGAAACGTACTGGGAGCCAGTGTAGATCTCTCAGGACCTGTGTTATGTGGTCCCAGTCACCAGTCTAGCTGCCGCATTCTGGATTAGTTGCAGTTTCCGGGTCACCTTCAAAGGTAGCCCCATGTAGAGCGCATTGCAGTAATCCAAGTGGGAGATAACCAGAGCATGAAGCCTATTTAACCATTCCAAAATCACAACATCAGAAATTTGAAGTTACTGAGGTCTGGAAGCATTAATGTCAGACATCATACAATATAGTAATACAAGAAAAAGGATACACATATTCCTTATACTAATACTGTACAGTCGTACCTTGGAAGTCGAATGGAATCAGTTCCGGAAGTCCGTCCGACTTCCAAAATGTTTAGAAACCAAAGTGCAGCTTCTGATTGGCTGCAGGAAGCTCCTGCAGCCAATCAGAAGCTATGGAAGCCCCGTCGGATGTTTGGGTTCCAAAGAATGTTCGCCAAAACACTCACTTCCGGGTTTGCAGCATTCAGGAGCCAAAACATCCAAGTGCCAAGGCGTTCAGGATCCAAGGTACAATGTGCAGTACGGAGAACACGCTATCAAATTTTCAAGAAATTTATCTTTATGCTGTTCAGACTCTTACAAAATTAGTTAGCTTAACATTTCTGTGATCTGCCAGGCCAAACCTTTTCCAAATAGTCATCAATTGTGGGTGCTTCATTGTATTTCCATTTGGCTGCTTGTAGCTCATTAAAAAATGTGACAAATTTCAGATCGCACTGTTCAATCCTATACTTTAAATAATTTAATGATGACACAATTGGGTTCCTTGTTAATTCATCTCCTAATACTTCTTTAATAAATTCTGTAACTGTCTCTCAATACTGCAGTTATCTTGTTTGCTTTTTGCTATTGCACCTCAAACATTGTGCATAGTCTAAGAAAGTAATTCTAACCCTGCTGTAAAGTAGGGATGCAAGAAGGCCTCTCATACCACAGAGGTACAATTTTCAGAGTGGTTTAACAATCAATTCGTCTTCCTAGGGAACTGAGAATTGTAGCTGTCTGAGGGGAATAGGAATTTTGGGAACTATAGTGTGTTAAGGGTGCTGAGAACACCCTCTCAGCGCCCTTAACATACTATAGTTGCCAAAATTCTTTGGAGGTAGCCATGACTGTTTAAAGTTGTATAATAGTACTTTAAATGTATAGTGGAGATGGGGCGTGAGTTAATTTAGATAGGGTTACCATACGTTTGGAATTTCTCGGACATACCTGCAATACTGCAGTCGGAAGCAGTTTCCGGGAGGAAATTGGCAAAATATCAGGGAAAATCTGGACGTATGGCAACCCATGTCGACAGTGTTGTTTTTGCCAATTTTCCTTAAAAACAGCATTTTTGTGTTTGTGAATTTGTCCGGATTTTCACTTTTTGAAATATGGTAACCCTAATTTAGAATTTCAGTAGGGGAGGGGAATCTCAGGCCTGGAGGCAGGATGCAGCTTTCAAAGCCTCTCTGTCTGGCTCCCAGAACTCTCTGAGGCCACCCTGCTTCACTGGCCCTGTTATATGGCCTCCTCAATTGCTTTGGCCTGGCTGGAATGTGTCTTTGAACTGTGATAATGCCTCTTGCTTTGCCTAGATGGAGAGATGCCTACCGGTATGTGTGTGCATAGAAACACCTGAATTGTGTGCATTTGCTCAAGTGCATAAACAGCTGTCTGTAACACACAGGTAAAAGACTTAGTGAGTTGGTCATCTGCCTTGGCGCCTGCTTCTGCTCTTGCCCATCTCCCACCCACCTGACACAATAGCTAGAAACTTTGTCACTTGTGACAATCCACTTCAAAGCCGGGATATATTTAGGAGACCCACAAACCTGTCTCCCTTGCAAGGACTTTTGAGGAGAGAAAAGGAGGAGGTATGTCTATGGTTTGGGGGCATTGGAGCTTGCAAGAAAGAGATGAGCCCCAGTTTGGCTTCATAATTTGTAGGCTGCTAAAAAGAGACATGGAACAGAACCAGCTGGAGTTAGCCATAGCAGCAGGTGCCTCAAAGGCAGTATCCCTGTTTCAACTGATGCAAAATGCAGCAGAGATGCACTATCAATACTGGGGGGGGGGTTTGGCGGCAAAACTTTACCCATGTCGATTCTCTATGAATTCTGTGCGGAGGGTGTTAAAGCGAAGGTCTTCTTAATAAAACAGGCATGTTTTACTGGGCGGGTGGGGGGGGGAGTTTGCATTTCTGTGTTTCAGGAAATGACATTATCGTGCTTGAATTCACAATGAAGTTGTGAATAGAGTGACTGAAGCTTCTGGGTTTTGCCATGGGAAGGCCCCTTTCACCAGTTTAATTCAGGTCTAATGAGAGTGCAAAATCCTTACTCAATAGCACGTCTTCCATTCAGCCCCCTTTTCATTTTTCAATTGCTGTCACTTTAACAGAAGACCCCTGCATGTAGCTTCCTTTCGTTTTGTGTGCACCCCATTGGCTGGAGTGAGCAAAGGGTACACTGTGGCCTACTAAAATGAATTGCTGAAGCCCCTGAACAATAGAGCTTTGTAGGATAAAAACAGTGAAGTCACAGTTTCCCAGGCTCCCTTCGTCCCACTCTCTCTCTCTCTCTCTTTCGCCCCGAGATGCCTAGTAATGAGGGGAACCGAGGGAGTGTATTGCAGTGATTTACTGTTAGACAAAAGAGAGAGGCCTTCCAAGAGTTTGAGAGGGCATCCTGAGGTCTACAGCCAGATTGTAGAATCCTCACCCTCCCACAGCTGCTGGCTTTTGTTGCAGGTTCTTAGAGGCAACAGTTCAGAATCCACCAAAGGTTTATTTTACCATCAAAACCAGGTTTCCTACAACAAGTTAGAAAGTTTTACATTTGCACGTGGCTATTGTTAACCTGGAGACGGTGACTACGGCACTGTAGAAATTAATCTGCACAATTGCAAATAGCTGAGTTTTGAAAGAGATTAACAGTGCAATCCTATATATTTGCAATTGCCGATCAGAAGGTTGGTGGTTTGAATCCCCGCGACGGGGTGAGCTCCCGTTGCTATTTGCAATTGCGCAGATATATGTTCATATCTTGCTCCCTGGTAATAGGGCATAGGACTGCAGCCTAAAAGTTAAGACTCTACCGATGTTGGGTGTTTTGACTTGAGTGACTTGTAAATTTCAGAAATTTCTGCAGTAAATATTAGTGACAATGTCAATATTTGAATTTAGAAATGTTACATAAAGTTGTTTTAAGGGCAGAATGTTCGAAAAGCCCACTACATTGAACTCTCTGAGTCTAAAGATTATGTAGAAAAAGATTTTTGTATATGAAAATGTATGCAAACCATTTCAGATGATCACACACACACACACACACACACACACACAAAAAAAAAACTATTAAGTGTGCATTTATGTTTCACGTTGTGTACATAAACTGGTAAACCATAACTGGCTTCTGGGACAGGGATGTGGTGGCTGTGTTAGCCTGTTGTAGCAAAAATGGCAAAATGTCTTGTAGGATCTTAATGTCTAATAAATTGGGTCTGATAAATTTGCAGAAGTGGGCTGTAGCTCATGAAAACTTATGCAACCATACATTTCTTATGATGCAACAAAGTTCTCTGTAGTTTCAAGAAAGGTTTGTTAAAACAACCCTAGAGGCAGTCCTGACTCCACAGATTTCTTTCTGTTATCCTACATTTTGCGTAGGTGAGCTTTTCCTCTGCCAATATTTTCAAGGATATGAAAGAACAAAACAGTAATTCTGTTATTGTTATATACTTCCATTTTTTCTGACTGTCTTGAAGGCTGAAAGGTTCAGTATTTCGTGATTTAATCCAGTTTTGTTTTCCTCACACTTCTGCCTTTCTTTTTAAAGTTGCTGTGAAATTTTATGAAGAGCTTTATCACTGAAAACTTCAGCACTTTGCCTTTCTCTTTCTAACTAGTAGTTTAAATTTTCCTCCTACAAAGTAATATTCTCTTTCGCAGTGTTGATAATATAGCACTTTTCAGCACACATTGTAATTTACCCCAGAACAACCCTATAATGTAGGTAATACAATAACCCCATTTTGCAGATGTTGAAGAAAGACTGAGAGATTATGATTTTATCAAAGCAATAAAATCCATAGCAATTCAGGGACTTGAAGTTGAAAACTTCCAGTTTTATGGACAATGCTGTATCCACTTAACATAATCAGATGCACTTGTTTTGAAACACATGCATACAAATCCTTACCAAATCAGGTTGTCTGTGCATCCCAGAAGGCCAATAATATTTTCTGGATTTTCTACAACCTTCATTAATTCTGGTATGCCTGTATCATAAAGGTAAAGGTAAAGGGACCCCTGACCATTAGGTCCAGTCGTAACCGACTCTGGGGTTGCGGCGCTCATCTCGCGTTATTGGCCGAGGGAGTTGGAGTACAGCTTCCAGGTCATGTGGCCAGTATGACAAAGCCGCTTCTGGCAAACCAGAGCAGCACACGGAAACGCCATTTACCTTCCCAATGTAGTGGTACCTATTTATCTACTTGCACTTTGACGTGCTTTCAAACTGCTAGGTTAGCAGGGGCAGGGACCGAGCAACGGGAGCTCACCCCGTCACAGGGATTCGAACCGCTGACTTTCTGATCGTCAAGTCCTAGGCTCTGTGGTTTAACCCACAGCGCCACCTGCGTCCCTGTAACATACTAAGCTTTGAAAAAAGCATGTAGCTGTCTTCTACTCCTAATTGCTCCCTTCCTTCTTCTCAACCTCCAGGACCATCTAAGCCAATACCTTCTCCCATCATACAATTCTGCCCATCCTTTAAGACAAACTCTTGTACTGCTCTTGTGTGTGCCATTGCCTTCTGAAGCACAGTCGGTGGCAACCTCAACAGGTCTTTTTCTGCAGTGACTCCCTTGTATATGGAACTCCCTCCCCAAGATGTTAGGTGAGCTTCCTCTTCATATGTCTTCCACCAGCAATTGAAAACATTCCTTTTAAAACTTAATTTTTATTATGTTGCTGCTTCATATAGTGGTCTGTGAGTGCTGCTCTTTTTGTGTTCTTGATAATTTGAGTTTTAACAATGGGATCATTCTTTTTAATTTTTGCTTTTATATTTGTAAGCTGCTTTGAACAACTCCAGTGTGGATGGAAAAGAGTGTGTGTGTGTGTGTGTGTGTGTGTGTGTGTGTGTGTGTGTGTGTGTGTGCAGTCATCTCAAATGTGGCTCTTCCAACATGGACAATTCCAAGTATGCAGTAGCAGTGGGGGCAGACAGAAGTAATGCCTGTTGCTGAGCATGGGAGCTCTCAGGAAAGGCACCCTCAATGGACACCCTTAACATGGGTGGAAAGTGGCACAATGGATCCTTTCTTGTGTTTTCTGGCCTTCTTGTACGGTTTTGTTAGGCCTGACTCACTCCTCAAAAACACTAAAAAGTCTATGGGTTGTATCCAACTAAGTTCTTTTCAGAGGAACCTAAGTTCATCTGTCCACTAACTTAAGTGGGTCCACTCAAAGTAGGACCAGCATTGGATACAAACCCGATAATATCTAGTTTCACTATTCTACACTTTTAACAGTTTCATTAACAGTTTCATTTACACAGTTTCATTAAAGTGCATGAAAACACAATTTGTTTCTAGTACAGTGGTACCTCTGGTTACGAACTTACCTGTAATTTGTTCTGGAGGTCCGTTCTTATCCTGAAACTGTTCTTAACCTGAGGTACCACTTTAGCTAATGGGGCATCCCGCTGCCACTGGCACGAGATTTCTGTCCTCATCCTGAGGTAAAGTTCTTAACCCGAGGTACTACTTCCGGGTTAGTGGAGTCTGTAACCTGAAGCGTTTGTAACCCAAGGTACCACTGTACTTGGTACCAGCACTGGTTAGATGCACACACAAACACACACACACACACACAGAGAGAGAGAGAGAGAGAGAGAGAGAGAGAGAGAGAGAGAGAGAGAGAGAGAGAGAGAGAGAGAGAGAGAGAGAACCCCCAAGATATTTGAAACCGGTGGAGGATTCTGAACATGACTGATTTGGTCTAACTGGATTCTAAAGGGAAGGAAGGGAAAGCAGAGCAGGGATTTTGTGCCTCATATTTTCCATTTGCAATCTGTAACGTGATTAGTTGAGTAGGATTCTCTCCTAGGAAGGAAAAAGAAAACCCTCCGGAGACAATTAAATTGCTACAAAATTTAATAACTTTCTGTCATCTTTTTTCTTGGTGCATAGTTGCTGTAGCAACAACATACCAAAAAAAAGGAATTAGCATTGGAGCAGGAGAAGAAGAGCTCTTGTACCTCACACACCATGCTATTTTAATCATTTCTGAACGACTCTTTATAGGTAATTGATCACCTGCAGGATGATCACTGCCTGCAGATGTTAAGAGAGGTGCTAGTCTCAACCAAGCATGTCCTCAAAAGAGATACAGTAATACCTCGGGTTACGAACGCGATCCGTTCCGGATCGCAGTTCGTAACCCGAATAATTCGCAAACCGAGCGCGATGGGCACCGCCATTTTGCGCGTGCGCAAAGCGCGCGGTCGCGCGCGCGGGGCGAAAACACTTCCGGGTTTGCGCAGTTCGTAACCCGAACTGTTCGCAAACCAAGGTGGTCGTAACCCGAGGTACGACTGTAGTTGGTTTTGTCTCTCGCTGTGAAAGTACTGTTGCCTGTGGGGTCTCTGTTGTGATCCCATTGGAGGGGTGAATAAGCCTCTCCTCCCATTTGCTGCCATCACAGTGGAAATCAGATGCCTATGTGTGTGCTATTAGTTAAGGTGAAACAAAACATGTCGCTTCATGCTATGTAAAAAAAAATCCTTCCAGCAGCACCTTAAAGACCAACTAAGTTTTTTATTTTGGTATGAGCTTTCGTGTGCATGCACACTTCTTCAGATACACTGAAGTAGAAGTCCCCAGATGCTTATATGTAGAGAAAGGGTGGGGAGGGGTATCACTCAGAAGGGTGGTGGGAATGGGTGATTGACTGACTGATAGCTGTTGATGACTGTAAACGACTGCAAATGGTCTTGCATGAAAAAGCAAGGGGTGAGATGCCTGAAGATCGCTTTATCATTTATAATGAGATAAGAATCCAACATCTCTATTCAAACCAGGTCTCTCCATGGTTTTAAGCTTGGTGATAAGTTGCAATTCAGCAACTTCTCTTTCCAGTCTATTTCTGAAATTCTCTTGTAGTAAGACAGCTACTTTGAGATCTTGTATAGAATGTCCTGGGAGATTGAAGTGTTCTCCTACTGGTTTCTCTGTCTTGTAATTCCTGATGTCAGATTTATGTCCATTTATCCTTTGGCGTAGGGTTTGGCCCTAGGCTCTGTGGTTTAACCCACAGCGCCACCTGTGTCCCAGTTCTACTGCACAATTTAAAAAATGAGATTGATTAGCTTTCAGGCCTATCCTGTCAGAACATTGGCCTTAGAGCAGGTATGGGATTTTTTTGGCCTTCCAGGTGGTCAGTGGCCAGGGATTATGGGATGTGTAGTCCAACTTCCAGAGGTTCCCCATCCCTGCATTAGAAGAACAAAATGATGAGGATTTGGGAATATCAGATAGGTGTTCTGTCTAAAATAATAGTTCTGGTACACGTTTCTATGGTTTGCTTGCTAATTTTAAATACCTGAATTTAATTTAAAACACCACACTGGTAGATTACCGGTACTCAGATTAAGGCAAGAGACACCAAAGTTGTGTGATTAGAAACTAATTTTGAATATTGCTTCTTGGAGATTAAAAGCTATTCCCAGCCTTATAGCGAGATTGTGATTATGACAAAATTTAATATTTCAGGATCAACAAAGAAATATACTTTTCCTGTAGTGACATAATTGGTCTGGTGAGACATCATATGCAGCTTGCAAGCAGTACAGAGCTTGTATCTCAGTGGAAGCAGAGTTAAAGGCAGCTGAAAATCTCCCTGCCACAAAAGTGGGAAAAATACTGAAGGTTGACCTTAGCTGCCGACAGCTTCTGTTGTTCCTGAGATCCGATAGTAATGAAATGAACAGACATGACATGCCTGCAGTCTAATAAACAGTTTTTCAACTGGCATGTGGAGTTCTGCATATCTCTCTGAGGAATAAGGTGGAAGCCTTCCAAACACAGACTCAACAGTGAGAAAGATTTTGATACTGACTTGCAGTAATTATCTTTGCTAATATTAATGGCACCTCCATCTCTCCTTCTGGATTAGTTTTCACATAACCATGGTGATTAGTCTTCTGCAATCCTGCCTGTGCAAATTCCTTATGGATTTTTGTCCATTCTATTAATTCATTTCTATAGCACTTGTCAAAAGAAAAAAAAATACAATTAAGCAATCACAGAACATTTTGCAAAATCAGATAAACTCAAAAGTTTGTGCCAGGACTCACTGAAGTGTAGCTGGAACCTCTTCCAATGTCAAGCCTTAGCCACCATATTTAGAAGTAATAAATAAGAGAGTAATTTTAAATATGTTTAGGATACTAATGTGGCACCTGTATACTTTGCCCCATAGAGCAAAATAGTGCATTGGTTGGTGGTATTGTTTTAATCAGAAAAACAGTATGGGGAAAATGGTTTGCTCCTTTTCAGTGTCACAGTGCCAATCAAATTCCCCCTTCCTCTGCATGATTCCTTATGACTTCAATTTTTTATTAAAAGCAGTATCAGAGATCTTCTAATGTTTTATCCACTTTGGCTTTGAGGAACTGTAATCAGAGATAGAACTTTAGAGAATTGAGGGCTTTCAAAGCAGAGGGTGTGCCTTGAGAGGTTTTAGAACCCCAACATCTTATCATTTTAGAAGCTAAGCAGTGGAGTACCTCACAAATGATGCCAGCTCTCCTTTCATGATCTGAAGACATCACCCCTTATTTCATAACATCATAGTCCTGCAAACCACTGTGGATTCTCCCCCCCCCCCCCGAGGAGCCTCCCATTCTCTGAGTGACATCAGAATTCTGGAAAGTTCCCTGTTTTGCAATACTGTGTCCGCCAGCCAGTTGTCAGACACAAATAAGTAAGCTCTGGCTTCTGAATATTAGCAGACTCTCATGAGAGGATGGGATGACTGCAGAGAGTGGGGAGGAATTAAAAAACCGAGCGACTGAGAAGACGCAGAGCATAGAACAGACTGCAAACATGATTGGAGAACAGTCAAAATAGTGGTCTCTTCTCCAAAGGGGGTAGCATATTAAGCAGATGCACTTCAGCAGGAAAGGTTTTTAATCACAGAAGTGTGCTACAAAACAGAGTATTATTTCATTAAATGCCTTCTTATTTGGAGATTGCTGTGCACTGATTGCAGGGCCTGTGGTTAGATGCTTGAATAACTCGGAAGTGAACAAGGAGGTGGGAGGAGCACTGGACTTGTTCATCTTTTCTCCAAGATGGTTGAAAGTGGAGAAATGGCAAACTAGCCCTCCATGAATATTGATTGTAATGACTGTGCTGTAGAACAGGGTGGATTCACACATGCATATTCATTATAAGGTGGATTGACTGCTAAGTGATGACTTGTGTGCAGCAGTGAGTTGTCTCAGGTAGGAATGGTCAAACCTGTTGTTTTCCTTTTTTTTATTGGTTCCTTATTTTTCCAGTCTTGTTTGCTTCATCACATTTCTGCATCAGTTTTTTTTATTTAAAAAAAGGACTTCAGAAAGGTTCGGTATAATTTCAATATGCATTTCACTTTACAGACACGTAGTTTTGCCTTATGCACACATTTGGCTGGAGACCTGCATTGCAAAATTCGGAAAAGTGTGAATTTTAAAATTTCAAAAATTTCACTTTGCATATTGATTCAAAAAGTTTATATTAGGTATGTTCATGTTAAAATCCTATACCCTTGTAAAATATGGGTTTTTTTGGGGGGGGTTATTGGGTTATTTTAATTTTAATTATGTATTTTGTGGTTTTGTATTTTGATTTTGTTCTGTGAACCGCCCTGACACCTCTGGGTATAGGGTGGTATATAAATTCAAATTCAAATTCAAATAATAATAATAATAATATATGTGAAGCGAATTTCTTCCCCCATCCCTAGTCACAGGAACTTTTATATCACCTCAAACATGGTGTGCTTTTCCACTGAGTCATTTGTGTGTGTTTTTTAAATATTTTTTATTGGTTTTATAGCAAATACAAAAAAAGAAAAAGATACAAAATATTAAAAAAATAAAAATAAAATACAAATAAAAAATACAAATACTCATTCACTTTTGAGCATACATAACATCCAACTTTGGTTTACTTAACAATATATTGCTCAGATATAATTTCTTAACTCTATCGACTTCCTCCTTCCCCCCCTTCCACGGTTCTATTTATAACTAATTTAGCACTCTCTAATACTTAATTCCATTCTTCTTCTATATTACTCATTATAAACAGGGCCGTCTTAAGCCCATCCAGCACCCTGGCACTAGGTCCCTCCAGCGCCCCCCTCCAGAGCCTCTCCAAGGTCCCGGGAGTGCCAAGCGGACCACGGAAGCAGCGGGAGGCCACCTCCGAGGACTCTGTGCTGCGCCTCCTTCTCGTTTCCCCGGTGCTGGGTTCCGCTCAGTCAAGCGTGTTGGGACTCTATCCAACCAATTGCTTTGCAGGACAGAATTCTCCGCCAAATGCATTACAGTGGAACCTCGGTTTATGAACACCTCGGTTTATGAATTTTCGGTTTATGAACGCCGTGGACCCATCTGGAACGGATTAATTCACTTTCCATTACTTTTAATGGGAAAGTTCGCTTCAGTTTATGAACGCTTCAGTTTATGAACAGACTTCCGGAACCAATTACACCCATGTTTCAGTTTATGAACGCTTCAGTTTAAGTACTTCGCGGACCCATCTGGAACGGATTAATCCACTTTCCATTACTTTCAATGGAAAAGTTCGCTTCAGTTTATGAACGGTTACTCCGCGGACCGTCTGGAACGGATTAATCCACTTTCCATTACTTTCAATGGGAAAGTTCGCTTCAGTTTATGAACGCTTCAGTTTATGAACAGACTTCCGGAACCAATTGTGTTCATAAACCGAGGTACCACTGTAATTTGAACTGGCCAACCAGGGGCCCCCTAGTGGGCAGACTGGTGGACTGTGGATCAGATGTTTCCACTCTGGTCCACTAGTGATGCTTGAAATTCAACTGTGCGGTCCACCTTCAGCACAGTCTAACCACTGCATGGGGAGGGGGGCGCTGCAACCAGAACTGCAAATCAGAAAAAAATAAAATCAAGGTTCTTCCGTCCCAGCTTATCGTCTTCCTGAATGGTTGGATCAAAGATATCTGTGTCTTCATCATCTGTTTTATGATGGAGTTCTCATGTGTGCTTCAGTCTTCGCATACTTTCCTAGTGCCAAAAGGAGTTGGAGTGCTTCAGGCATGTGTGGTTATCCACACAAGTAACTCAAGTAACGTTTGCATCGTTCTCTAAAGTGTGCATGCTCTGCATATCATGAATATTTACTTTCTGAAGCCATATACAATGCTTGCCAGCCAGAGCTTCAGGAATTCTTCATTTAGGACTTACTTGGAGCTAGCATTACCTCTGCTTCTTGAGCATAATCAAGGCTACTGCCCTGGAAGTAATCTGTATTAGCCTTACTGGACTGACCATGTTGCTATAGCTACCATTGGCTTCCTTATACCTTGAAGCTGCAAAGCATTTATTTTTACAACAAGATGCTTTTCTCTCCTCCCACACTCCTTTATTTGAAAATTGTCTGCTTGGTAAGTGATGCAAAGTGTCCCTTTCACTCCCTCTTCTTTTCCAGATTCAAATACTAATATATTTAGTCAAGACCACTGATTCATAGAGTAACAAGTTTTCCAGATGCTGCTGCTTTATTTTTAGTGATGTCTGCCGAGATTATATAACAGCAATGTTATTGCCTTCATATTGATTTTGCTTTCCTGGCAAAATAGTCACAAATCTTTGAAGAAGTGGATGGTCCTTGGATATTATGCTTCAGATGGGATAGGGGCAGGGGAGACATGTACTGAGTCTGGTGTCCGGACTGCCAAAAGAAATCAAATTCAGGACTAGAGCAGAGCTTGCTTGTTAGCTGGAGAATCTGATCCTGGTGTCCTCACCTCAGCAAATGCCTTTACATTGTTTTTAGCCCAGCCACAGTTTAGGCCCCCAAAGGCAATTAAAACCATAAAACAAATATTTTCCACTCAACTACACAAAATAGCTAGCTTCATATATTACTTCCACAACGAACACTTCCTGCCATATTAGTCTATATGCTGTACTCCGTACATTAGAAGAATATTATCTGAAGAGATAGTTTGAAACACTTCCTAAATAATCTTTTTTGGGGGGGTGTTGTGTATTAAAGTAATAGCACAGCCAAGATTGTATTGTATTGCAGAGTTTATTTGAATGCATAAGTTCCAGCGGGAACGTATATCATTTGCTGGTTCAGAGTGCAGGATTTGGATCCACTGCTGGATTGGTTTACGCCTTGCCATTGGTTCCCGCCAAAATGTATCTTTTCCCTGCTAGTTCTCTGTTACTATATAAGTCCCAGTTTTCCCCATTCCCTGTGTTCTGGCTCTTACTTGTTCTTTGAAGTAAAGAGATGTTGTACCAGATCCTCGCCTCCTGCTTCTTATTTGCACTGAGCTGAAATCACTGAAGACCCACTACACAACAGGGGGGGGACAGTCTCTCTGGTTGAAGTCACAGGCTAGCTGTATGGCAGGCATTTGCAAGACAGAAAAAGTAACTTATCTACCATTTGTTTTGTAAATGAGCTTTCTTACTTTTGGAACATTCAGTGTTATTTTGAACTGTTAATATGGTCAGCTGTCTGGATTGGCAGACTGATCCACACCACCTTTTATGGTTGTAAGATCTGGAGGCTCCAGAATGGAGTGTAAAAAGTGCTATAAAGACACACAGAAAGGAAGGTGTCTTCACTGGCCACTTCTGGCCTTAAAAGAGTAGCCAGTCCAATGAGGGAAACAGTTACAGATCTTTCAAGAACAGCACTTAAATATGACCACTGTTTTTATGACTCCTATATCTCTCTTCTGAGGATGATTCTAGTGTCTTCTAGTGTCCATGGGGAACACTCCAACCACCACTTTTCCTTATTGCTGTATGCGAAAGTGATTTAGAGAAAGTTTTCAGTCTCAAAAACAAATGCTGACAGTTTTAAACTTCCAGTTCATTTCTGAGCACAACTCAAACTGTTGCTGCTGACCTTTAAAACAGTAAACGGCCTCGACCCAGTATACCTGAAAGAGCATCTCCACCCCCATTGTTCAGCCCGGACACTGAGATCCAGTGCCGAGGACCTTCTGGCGGTTCCCTTGCTGCAAGAAGTGAAGTTACAGGGAACCAGGCAGAGGGTCTTCTCGGTAGAGGCGCCTGCCCTGTGGAATGCCCTCCCATCAGATGTCAAAGAGATAAACAACTATCTGACTTTTAGAAGATATCTGAAGGCAGCCCTGTTTAAGGAAGTTTTTGTTTGATATTTTATCGCTATTATTATTATTATTATTATTTTGTTGGGAGCCACCCAGAGTGGCTGGGGAAACCCAGCCACATGGGGTATAAATAATAAATAATAAATTATTATTATTATTATCATTATTATTATTACTACTACTACTACTACTGAACAATTAAGCCAGGGCTAAGTAGCCACAAGGGCTTTATTCACTCAACTGAAGACTGCAGTCCTGTGAATTAAATGTCTTAACTGGGCCAATTGACTGTATGTATGTATGTTGTTATTTGTTTGTTTCTATATTAATCACTTTACCCACACGTCTCAAGGTGATACACAAAAAGCAACACAGAAAATAGCAAAAGATAAATTTTAAAATGATACCGAGTAGACCTGCATGACAGAGACCTATTCATACAGCTGGGGAAGCTTGTCTATTCCTGAATTTAAAGCATGGCTGCTGGCGAATGGTGGTTTAAGAATCCCACCTAAAGGAGAAGACATAGGGCAGTACCTGTTCCAGGTACTGTGCTGGGCGATGCTCATTGAGAAGATAGGGAGGTCAACAGTGGGTAGAACCAGAAACAATTACAAGCAGAGCTAACTAATTCTAGTTTTGTCGCCATTCTCCTCCCTGCTATGTTGTACAAGGCCAACGCCAAGATTGAGAAGGAGGCTGGCTCCTGGGACACACCGACTGCTAAACTAGCAGGGCCTTTGGTCTGATCTAGTGGGATTCTTTCTATATTCTTACTATGATACTTATTGCCTTTGAATCAAGGTGCTCAGTGCTGTTGTAGAAGGGTGTAAGAAGATACAGTTGGGCTGGGCTACCCATAGAATGACTTAAATCTTATGACAATTCACAGTTATAAGCAATGGAAAACAAAGGCTTTAACTACAGGTAGGTAGCTGTTTAGTCTGTCATCGAAAGAAAATAAAAATAAAATAGAAAAATTCCTTCCAGTAGCACCTTAGAGACCAACTAAGTTTGTCATTGGTATGAGCTTTCATGTGCATGCTAGGGTGATGACTTTTTTACAACCTCATTTCCCTGTATCATAATTTGATGAGCTTTCATTAAAGATCAGATAAAATCTTACTTCCAAAGAGATTTGATAAAAAAAACCTCACGCACAAAATGATTAAAAAAAATTATCAGTTTTTTGACCAT
The DNA here is from genome assembly GCF_963506605.1 of Zootoca vivipara. Lineage (NCBI taxonomy): Eukaryota > Metazoa > Chordata > Lepidosauria > Squamata > Lacertidae > Zootoca > Zootoca vivipara. The sequence goes on along the minus strand of NC_083277.1, from coordinate 36,480,510 downwards.
TTTTGAAGTCACTGTAAGCAGATAAAAAATTGAACCCAAGCTTTAGAGTCACATATATACAACATTATATAGGGTCATCAAACACATAAGGAAGCTTTTTATAGCTGCAGTAACAGTATAGGCGCCACTAGAGGATGATGTTTTGCTACCTCTCCTGTAGGTTCTTTTCCCAGCATGGCCGGCAGGGTCTGCTGGCTGAGTTTTGAGGTCCCAAAAAGGAGCTTTTACCTTGCGCAGGTGTGACATTTGTATACCCTATGTTGCTATGAACACTCCCCATTGTGGAATGTGGTATTGTGTCCAAATTTGATACGGAATAAATATAGAATTGTTAATACAATTTTATGAAATGGTAAAATGGCATACAAAAACAGTTTGTGCGTAACCTTTTTTAATATTTCAATGGAATATACCTCATTTTAGTCATTAATAGGCAAAAGTTCATCCATTTGTGCTACATGAAATAATTTTTGAGGAAAAAAATGAAAAAGTCATCACCCTAGCACGCACACTTCTTCACATACCAGGCTTTAATGCTAGTGTTAGGTGTTCCTGAGTACTCAGACACAATTCTCCTGTTATTTGCTTAACTAGCCAGTGTTACAGTGGAAGCCCTAACTAAGCCTTCAGCAAGCCTTGACCTAGAAATGACTTGTCAAGCAGCATAGCTTTGTGTAGGTGGAAAGAACACAAGGAGCTCCCTTATATGGAGACAGAAAAATATCTGTTTAACCCAGCATTGTCTACGTGGAGTGGTAGCTGCTCTCTAAAGTCTTTGAAAAGACATCTGCTCTAGTCCTTGTAGTTGAGATCTGTCAGGGTTCTTGCGACTACTCTTGAGTAACGACCCTCCACATGCTTGTCTTTCAGAAGTTTTTATTAGTGCACATTATTTACAGTGAAGTGAGCTGCTGGTTGCATGTCTTGTCAGTCTGAATCAGAATCCGGCACTGCCCCCTTCCGCGATTTGGACCAACATAAGAGCCTCGGGACAGTGAATCTCCTCCCTCTTCTCCTTCTCCTCAATTCCGGTGTCGGGGGGGGGGGGGGGAAGGGTCTGGTGGTCTGCCTTATTCCTCTCCTCTCCCTCTCCCTCTCTTCCTGCCTGTGGAGCAGGGGCTCTTGGATGTTGCCAGAGCCTGGGCACTCCCTTTCCATCTCCTGACTTTCCTCATCTGTCCCTTCGCTTTCCTGACTGCTTGGTGATGGGCTGCTTCTGATGAGGAAGCCCTTCCCCCTTACAAGATCCTTTCTCAGAGATTAATTTTTTTCCTTGCAAAGCAGAGCAGGGCAATGCCTGATCCTTGAGGTCTGATCTGATGAAGGAATGGACGAACTAAACTGGTGAAATAACTGACCTTCATCACAGGACCCAACTTCCTTCCTTTCTGCTATTACTATAGTGTTTTGCAATACCACTGTCGTTCTTGATTTCCCTATTATATTGCAGAGGCAAAGATTAAGCAAAAATACTATTGAGAAATTACGGACTTAGAGGAGAGAATCAAGTCCATTGCTGTCAATGGGGCGCATGAGAAGTTGCATCTTGGTATCAGTGCTGAAAAGCTAAGGCATTGCAAAAGCATTTATCTTGGATAGGGTCTCCCACATTTTTAACCTGCCCCACCCTGTGCTAATATATTTATTCTATCTCGAGTGTCTCCCATCTAGTGAAACAATCATGTTGTCAGAGTTTGTCATTACTGTATCTAATTCAGAAAAAGAATTTGTTCAGCTTGTAATGCTTTGTTTTATATATATTTTGTATTGAGCTATTTCAACTCCAAGTTATGTTTCATTTTGGTTACATTCTGCACATACACAGTCAGCATTCATCACATCACTTGCCTAGCCAGTTGATCTGTAGTTATATCTGGCACATTTTATTAAATGGAAACTCCGTGCGATGGCTGTCTCAAATGTACACACTTCATCTTAACCATGGGTGGATCTAGGCACAGGTTTAAAAAGCTATAAATAAGTCAGAAATTAAATCATTACCAAGGGGGGGAAAGCCTATGTAAAAATATAATATAAATTCCTTTTTGCTCTCTGGCACCACCTGGCTTTGCATGTTTATAATGCATTCAAAATGTATTATACAGTAGTGACAAAAGTAGCTGAGTCACACGGCTTATGTTTTCACATTGGATGAAAGTGGTTGGCGGGAAAATGCATCAAGTATTTCTAAAGAGACTGCAGGATACAAATGGATTGTAGCTAATGTCATGTGTATTTGCCTTCAAATGCCATTGATGGGAGTACATTGGAGCCGTGGTGAACGGTAATCTGTACACAGCCTGAGACTCTCTTTGCTGTGAAACTATGTCAAACCCAGCTGTATTGTGGGAGCATGCACAAAAGTTATTGAATGCTAAACCCCTTGTTCTCACTGAAACTATCTTTGATTGTTGTGAAACTATACGAATGAACTACAAAGCCAGCTCCTTTGTGGAACTACAAAGTTCCTTAAGGTTTACCGTTCTCAATGAAACTCTTATTTGTTGTTGTGAACTACGTGACCAGACCACTCAACTAAGCAGCCTTTTTGTCTGCTGCATATGTTCACTGTTGTGGTTAGTGCTTTCAGTTGTTTCTTATACACATTTTTTGTTTCCTATCTACATGTTAAACCCTCTTCAAGCCCTGCATATGTTTGTTTTTGTTGGCGGTGTGCTGTGTTTGTGTGGAGCTCTTGTCGATCATTTCATTGGGTGGAGGAGTACAATTTTTAATTATTTAGCAAGTTGCAAAATTTCTTAACAGTGCAGGTTATTGAGAGGAATTAAAGAAAGCAACCCTCAGCAGCCACAGGCAGGGACGATCTGGTGAGAGGGATGACTCCTGCCCCTGGAAAAGAAGCAAAAGGCTTCAGCAGACCATCATCCTCAAATAGATTAGATTTGTATTTTGTTGTAAGCTGAGAAAAGATCTATCTATCTATCTATCTATCTATATCTATCTTCATGGGGTCACGAAGAGTCGGACACGACTAAACGACTACACAACAACATATATATATATATATATATATATATATATATATATATATGCGCACACTGCTCTGGAAGCCTTTTTTTAAGAGTAGGGTAAAAATACTTCAAATAAAAGAGTATCTTATTCCCCCTGGACACTCACCATGAAAGCTCGTAACTGCTGAGTTGAAGTTCACCCAACATTAAGGGTGCTTCCACACTAGGTGTTAAATGTGGCATTGACATGCTTCCTTCACTTGATACAGTGCATCCACACAGCACTGTCTTCCTATCATTGTGAACCTGTATGTTCCCTGTGGTCCTTCCATCTTTTCTCAGGCTGCATAAATACTTCTAAGAGAAACAGAAGGGTTCTGCAGTCGCCACCATAGCTGCCAAGTTTTCCCTTTTCTCGCGAGGAAGCCTATTCAGCATAAGGGAAAATCCCTTAAAAAAAGGGATAACTTGGCAGCTATGGTCGCCACAGGTGTTTTTAAAAGGGTGGGCTTTGGACAGGGGCAGTAATGGGCACACATTCATTACGACGTTTGTGGTGGGTGATGTTTTATTATCCCTTTTTGTTATTTTAATTAACAAATGTAAATCAACTTTTCCTATTAAACATATGAAGACACAGAATACATTACTCCAGAGTAGATTGCAATATGTGATCAGACTCTTTCACCTGTACACATTTGGTTATTACAGTATATTCAGGGTCTATGATTTTCCATGTCTGGCTTAGTTTTTATGAAGCAACATCACTTTCCTGCTCATTGTAATAATGAAATATTCAGCATACATTATAGTGAGGATGGAGGTGGAAGGAGGAAGATGGCATTGTAATTCAAAATGACCACAAATGCAAACAAACACAGTAGCAATTGATAGCTTATAAATGCATGCACGCCTATCTGCCTTCCTGGAATACATTTCACATGTTGGATACCATCCAAAAGAGATAAGTGTGCATACGTTTTCCTTTAAAATCAAATGAGCATTCGTATGTGCTTCACTGTTTGCTTAATATTTTTAAATCTTTAATACGGTAATTATTCAGAATTTCCATTGCACTTTTGAATATAAAGTGTCTTAAAATAAATTATAATAATAATTATTAAAATGATTTCACTTATCCTGACAGCATAAATAAGTGTAAGTCGTAACAGTGCAGAAATAAATTTTCCTGGGGTGGTTGGAAGAACTAAATAGCTGTACATTTAAGGCACATGACTTCTCCCAAAGAATCCTGGGAACTGTGGTTTTTAAAGGGACCTGGGAATTGTAGCTCTTTGAGTGGTAAACTACAATACAGTGGTACCTCAGGTTATGAACGTAATTCGTTCTGGAAGTCTGTTCTTAACCTGAAGCGTTTTTAACCCAAGGCGCGCCTTACCTACTGTACATAGGCCTCCCATGGCCCCAAAAGCAGATTGCGTTCGTATCCCGGGGCAAAGTTCGCAACCCGGGACACCTACTTCCGGGTTTGTGGAGTTCGTAACCTGAAGCGTTCGTAAGCAGCACTGTTCATAACCTGAGGTACCACTGTACCCAGGATCATTTGGAGTGTGAATGCACTTTAAATGTATGGTGTGTACGCAGCATTAGGCTTCGATCATATGTAAAATTACTAGGGAGTAAGCTAAATGAGCATGGGTCTTACTTTTGAGTAAACATGCATCAGCTGGATAGCTCAGTTGGTTAGAGTGTGGTGCAGAGTTAGGCATACATAAGTTCTTTGAAACAAACAGACCATGGCTGCAAAGGAATGGTCCTCATGGCTGCAACCCTAGGCACTTCTTGTTGTTGTTTAGTCATTAGTCGTGTCCGACTCTTCGTGACCCCATGGACCACAGGCACTCCTGTCTTCCACTGCCTCCCGCAGTTTGGTCAGACTCGTGTTGGAAGGTTCGAGAACACTGTCTAACCATCTCGTCCTCTGTCGTCCCCTTCTCCTTTCTTCCCCCCTCAATCTTTCCCAACACCAGGGTCTTTTCCAGGGAGTCTTCTCATTGTATCATTGTGGCAGCACAAGAGTCGCACATAAGATTAATTTCTGAAAACATGTAGTCCCAGTTGAGAGAGGGTTGCCCTTGAACTTGGGTTCAAATGGCACTTCTTCATTGGACTCATTATATGGCCTGCAGTAATTCACTGGGTGCTTCCAGATGACCTGCTTAATGAAGAAGAAGAAGAGTAGTTTGCATTTGATATCCCACTTTATCACTACCCAAAGGAGTCTCAAAGCGGCTAACATTCTCCTTTCCCTTCCTCCCCCACAACACTCTGTGAGGTGAGTGAGGCTGAGAGACTTCAGAGAAGTGTGACTAGCCCAAGGTCACCCAGCAGAGCATTCTTCCTGATTTATTTGAGCGGGACTAGATTACATTGGGTCCAAACAAGTGTTATTACCCCATTTTCCAGTGTGTTTCCCCATCACTTTCTTTATCACCAAAAGCCTGTTGGGGAAGCCGTTTTGCTGTGCAAAACCTCCTAATCCAGTATAATTGCAAAACCTCATTATTTACCAGTATGTGACTGAATCCCACCCCAAAATAGCAATAGTCTGGAAGCGCCCACTGTTTCTTAACTTCAGTTTTCTGTGTGCAATATAGGTATAGCAAGCAAGGCTGCAATCCTATTCACATGGAGGTAAGTATTCACTGGGGCTTACTTTGAGGATTATACTGTAAGACAGAAATTCTGCTTGTGGGCTTCCTGTGGGATCAAATGGGTTTTTGGCGAGATCCAGCAGGACCCTTTTTGCGTTCTTTAGCCTATTTACCAGGGGTGGTAAACTTTTGGTTCACAAGCCAGTTCCATCCAGCGAAGGTACGCCAAAGGCCCAGCAGGCGCCCCCCCCCCCCGCAAAATCAGGCATTTCTTCGACACCCTCTGGCATGTGATGCTATTGGTCAGGAAACACAGGAAGTAAGGAAGTCCCATTAAACTTTGCGGGGCTCACTTCTCAGCAGGCATGCCCACGACTGCACTGTGGATCTGCTGCATTGTCAATAACTTACAGCGTCAATTGTGGGCACCAATTGCCAGAATAGGGAAAAGGGCGGGGAAGGGAGTGATCGAGGGGCTGGACAAAAAATGCCAAGAACCGCCCGCAGCAGTGTGGAAGCTAACGTGCCAAGCGTGCATCCAGAAAAAATGACGACTGCTTGCGATCTCAGCTTCCTACCTGGAACCATCTATAGGGCAAAACAACACAGAATTTGAGTTCCCTCGCCCTAAACTTTGCACGAAGCTAACTTGAAAACTATTACGCTGCTCAGTGCTAATAAACATTCCGTCAATAGTGAGATCAAAGCAAAAAAAATAATGCAGATCTATACTCAATTTCCCCCCGCTCGAATTTACCCGTCCCTCCAGATCTTTTATTTCCGTAAGAGAGGCGGCCAGGCGCTGCTGTTCTCGCAGACCACGGGAGACGGGGATGCTTCCGCAGATCCCCCCCCCCATGCACTTTTTTGTTTGTTTTGCTTTGCTCGCGGGGCTGCTGCCGATTTCCCTGCCCCTTGCAGTGAGCTGAAGCGTCCTGCAGGCTACAAAGTGCCAGTTGTTACAAAATGCGGGAGGCGGGGCCTTGCCTGTGCGTGACGTGGAGCGAACTTAATTCAAGCCCGCAGTCAAAAAAAGCAGCTCCGTGCACCGGCGCCGCAGACCGGAGCCAATGCATTCGCAGCAGCCAAACTAACTTCGGGCGACCCACCCCCACCCCTCGCCGCCTGTCACCTTCCCCGTCCGGCATCTGGAGCCTCGAGCCTGCTTGGAAGGGGTGGCGTGTATCTCTGCGTGTCGACCGTAGGCGGGGATGCGATCCCCTTTTGCAACCTGACCTTCCCTTGGATTACAGCCAGAGAGCTTTTCACGCCGCTCCTCCTTGCTATGGGTTTGCCTGCATGTTAAGGAAGGAGGAACCTTTGCGTGTGCTGCTGCTTTTTCTTCTCTGATCTGCCCCTCCCCTCAGCTGCTTCCAGGGCTTGGCTGTATATTTATTTATTGATTGATTGATTGGATCGCCGCCTTCTCTTTCTTTTTTTAATCGTCCTCTCCAACACAGAACGTCTCTTTGAAGGCTACTTGGGTGCAGGTGACACACCCTCCTCCTCCTCCTCTCTCCCCCCCCACCCGCACCCCCGTCGCTTCATTCACTCCTCTTGTTAGTACAAGGGCAATAGCTGTAGATTATTGGATCTGCTAGGTTCTCTGAAGCTGCTGCCGCTTGATCGCCGGTGGCGGAAGGCAAATGCCGGGGAAGGCAGCGAAGAAGAGAAGCTGTGTTGTCTTTGCAGCAAAGTGAAAAACGGAGAAGGCTGCAAAGCTGAGCAGACCAAGCCGAGGGAGAGACTTTCTGCTCCTCCTAAAAGAAAAGATAAGAGGAGGGGAGGGTGGGAAAAAAAAATATCGTTGGGATCTTGGTAGATCTTCCCGAAGATGTCATCTCAAGCAAAGTTCAAGAAAGACAAAGAGATCATAGCAGAATATGAAACTCAAGTAAAAGGTGAGTGGAAGCTGTACCTCTCTCTCTCTCTCTCTCTCTCTCTCTCTCTCTCTCTCTCTCTCTCTCTCTCTCTCTCTCCTTACTTTACCCGGTTCCTTTTCCTCCCCTCCCCCAGCCTCCCTCCCCTCCTCCTTTCTCTCCTGCCGCCCTCCCTTTTTCATTGTTATAAATCTTATTATGCATCGCTAATCTTATTGTGAAAGCCCTTGCGTTGTCCGAGCAAGCCCTGGCTGCCGATGGCTCGCTTTTGTGGACGGCAGAGGTCGTGCGGTTGGGGCCGGGAATCGCGGTGGGGGTAGTAAAAGCTGCATTGCAGTTGTGTGAATGGTGGCTTTTTAACAGGCTCGGTTCAGAGTAAGAGCCTCACTTAAAAAAAAGAAAGAAAGTAAAAAAAAATCTTCATCACGGCGAGGTCTGGAGCCTTCTCGCGAAATCGCTTGATAAATGGTGCCTTCCTTAGATTAAAGCCCCATTTCGGTGTAGGCGGGGGCACCCATCTGTAAATAACTGATATGTATGTGGCTGGCCAAATTTGCATTTGCATAGATGGAGAATGTAGGCGTGGATTTATATATGTGTGTGTGTGTGTGTGTGTGTGTGTGTATATATATATATATATATATATATATATATATATATATATATATATATATATATCCCCCATATGTACAATGATGCGTCTTGATGTGGTGCCTTTTCCACCACGTCAAATAGCATTTAAGACGAAAGGGTCTGCATTACTTCGTATGCCTGTGTCTTAAGCCCATATTTTATTTATTTTTTAAAAGCTACACAGAGCCCCCCTCCCCTTCGTTGCCTTCGTTAGCTCTTGGGTCACACAACCCAGGGGAATGGGTAGGGCTGAGGACAAGCAATCTCAGCTGATCAGTGCTGGAGGCTCCGCACAGGAAGGGAGGAAGCTTGGGTATCTGTTCTGCTTCCACACTGGTACCTATGGATGACACACCCTTGCATGAAGGTTTGGCTTTAATCTGTTGTTTCTGCCACAGCCTCATCTCTCTCTCCTCTTGTCCATTAAGGAACACCCCTAAGTGCAACATAAAACCCACACACTACATTGCGCTCTTGGTTTTTATCCAGCATTTAGAAAAACAGAACTCTCTCTCTCCCCTCTCACTCATTGATAAAATCAAAGCCCATTAGCAGCATAAACCTGAAACATGGTGCGGACTTCACCCCACACATTGTAGTGTTTACTGTGGGACTGACATGACATGAAGTATCAGTGTTTACGTCTGTTTTGCTAATCCATGGATTACTGATGGGCTGATGCTGAAAGGGCAAGTAGTCTGGCTTTGCATGCACATGTTCATGAATGGTGAGTAGTACCAGGATGGTGCAAAAGATTTGGGGTGGGGGTGGGGTGTTTGATGGCAAAGTTAATGGCGAGCTCTACCATTTGCACCAACCATTGGTGGGACATAATGTCATAAGACAATATATACCTACACTCTTTATCAAGTAGTTCAATTTTGTTTTGTTTTTTGGAAGCCTACATTACATTGAGTGTGTGTGTGTGTAAGGACTTAATAAAGTACTAGAAAATAACTTTCAAGGTGGCGCATGGCTATTACGTTATTTGTTCTCCAACCCATCCTTCAGTAAATGGTGTCCTTTGAACATATTACAGTTTCATACAGTATAGGTAAAGGTAAAGGGACCCCTGACCATTAGGTCCAGTCGTGACCGACTCTGGGGTTGTGGCGCTCACCTTGTGTTATTGGCTGAGGGAGCGCCATACAGCTTCCAGGTCATGTGCCCAGCATGACTAAGCCGCTTCTGGCGAACCAGTGCAGCGCACGGAAACGCCGTTTACCTTCCTGCCGGAGTGGTACCTATTTATCTACTTGCACTTTGACGTGCTTTCGAACTGCTAGGTTGGCAGGAGCTGGGACCGAGCACTGGGAGCTCACCCCGTCGCAGGGATTCGAACCGCCGACCTCCTGATTGGCAAGCCCTAGGCTCAGTGGTTTAACCCACAGTGCCACCCGCGTTCCATTCATACAGTATATGTTCACATAATAAAGCTAAAATATATTTATTTAATCCATAAATAAAACCATGTGGCACATATAGGCATGGAAGTACCAAAGTAATACCAAGAAGACTATCACTGTAAGCACCACAGTCCTTGTAATGAATAGTTTTGGATGTTATCCAACTAAGTCACACATGAAATAGACCCACCCAAATCAAATGACTTAAGCGTATTGATTTCAGTGGCTCTAACAGAGCAGATCCATACTCCGATTAACATTGGGTATCACCCTTTGTGATGGGAAGGTTGGCATTAGACTAGACCATTTTACAGATATTTGAGTCTCTAGGGCTGCAGTTTGATACCCCTTGCCAAAATAGACAGGATGAAATCTGGGAACTCTTGCATGTCGGTGGAAATTTTCCTATTAACTTCAATGGAGGCAAGATCTGACAGATTAAAATGAAAGAGAACATATTATCCCATATAATTGTTCTTGGATATCCTGTAGTAGTTCCTACAGGAAACTTCTTAATCTGCTGCTGTTGCCATAATGTTGTGTTTTAGTCAGCGGTTATTTCATTGTTAGTAGTCGAGTAGCTTGCAGTGTTCTTTCCTCTCTCTCTCTCTCTCTCTCTCTCTCTCTCTCTCTCTCTCTCTCTGTGTGTGTGTGTGTGTGTGTGTGAGAGAGAGAGAGAGAGAGACAGATTCTAAAAGGGCTACGTAGCTTTAAGACTGAGGATAGCTATGGGGATCTAGCCTTTCCTCTGTAAATACAGTTAGATTTCATATTGAGAAGAAATGCTTTCAGATTTATTTCCTCTTCCCAGAGCACACTTGGAAAGCTTCTGAATAAAAATAATAAAAATGCACACACAAAGCACAATATTAATTGCACCACTGCTGAATTAAAACCTGGGAGCTCTTTTGAGCAGCAGAATTAAGACTGGTTGAGTTACCTTCAAGGTGAGTTCCACCCCATCATCTCCCAGGTGCTTTTAAGCAGGAGAGGGGAACCTTTTCCACCTCATTTCTCTATGCCAGCCATGGGCTGGGGCCAGAGGCAGAAGGAGGCGGGGCAGCAGAGGTGATTATTACCTTTCCACCTCCCAGCCATGCAACAGTCAGACGTGTCTGTACCTCGCCCCCATTTCTCTACTCAGGCAACCAAAGGGCTATCAGAGTTAAAGGGCACATCCTAGCCTGCCAAAGTACTCAAGGCATGAGGGTAGCCAGGATTTATGTTGGGGAGGGGGGTGTCAGGCTTTATGTTTTCTTTTTTGGGGGGAACCTCGGTTGCCGTATTTTTCTGTTTATAAGACGCCCCCATGTATAAGACACCCCCTATTTTTGGGACTCCAAATTAAGAAAACACCCCTCAGCACTACCCAATTTTAAACCTAATTTTTGATTAAAAAACCCCTAGTCTTATACGCAGAAAGATACAGTAGTTATTTTGTATTGTTTTACTTGATTGGGGGGTCACTGTCCCCTCTTGGCTACACAAATGACTTGAGGGCATGGAGACAGCCTAGGGAAGGCTGGGGGCAGGTGGTATGACTTGGGTAGAATCCTGAGCTGAATGGATTCTTGCGTTGCATGGGATTGGATTAGATGATCCTTGTGGTCCCTTCCAACTCTATCATTCTATGAATGGAGAGATCTGGAGGGTCTTGTTTCTCCCCAGGCCCTAAGGTTTCCCATCCCTCCTTTAAATAGATCCATGCTGCTTCTTGGATCATTGTCAGACCTTCTGAAAAGGGGTATTTTTTGGGACTGGTAGTTGATCTTTGGCAGGCACCCCCAAACTTTGGCCCTCCAGGTGTTTTGGGCTACAGTTCCCATCTTCCCTGGCTACTGGTCCTGTTAGCTAGGGATCATGGGAGTTGTAGGCCAAAACATCTGGAGGTCTGAAGTTTGGGGATGCCTGATCTTTGGTCTTGTGTATCTGTTTGTTGTATTCGGCATTTTCGGTCTTCAGTGCTCCGCTTTGAACAGTGATGCAACTGTCACAACACATGCTTCTGTATGCTAATTGTCAGCCGTTTGTGTATAATTTGGGCAATTTTCATATTATCGTGCCCTGGATTTAAATAGTTGCAGTGCATACTAACTCGGGGCTGGTGCTCTGCAGTAAAGCTGGCTCTTGATCTAAATAGCCACTCACAGTTGAAGAAGAGCCAGTTGGCGACCAAAGGGGAGTGCTTACAGTGGTGTTCCCAGGGAACACGAGGCAGGACTTGCTAACTGTGAAGGCAACTTGCTGCTTGAGTCAGGATCACATGATCTACGTGGATGGAGTTTTGCTGGTGGGCCTGATGTGAGGGCTTCAATTCCTGCAGTAAGTTGTCCTAAATCAGAGGTGGCTAACCAGTGGCCCTCCAGAAGTTGTTGGGAATCCCAGCCAGTGGGCTGGGAGGATGGGTGCTGTAGTCCAGCAACATCTAGAGGACCACAGCTGAGCTATACCTGTCCTACATGATACAGTGTTTGCTATCACCCATGGCAAGTTTTGGACAACTCCTGCGCTATATACCAGTGGGTCTGTAATATGGTTCACAGAATGTGGCTTCATCCCTTATCCTTCAACCTTTTATTGCTATGGGCTGCTCCAGAACTCTTTCTGGCGTTCACTCATTTTGATCATCCAAGGCTTCTCTTTCTTATTTCCTCTTCCATATAACAGAATGTATTTCTGCTGTTGGGTCATTGCACTGGGTTTTTTTATTTACTTAGTGTTTCTCTCGTCTTTGGTATCTGAGCTGGCATTCAGATGACAAGAAAGCCCAAGCATTTTGCTAATAGAGCTGTCTTGGCAGAGTATTTAATTCTTGAACTGAACATAAGAAGATGCCTGCAAGATTAGATCAATGATCCAACTGTTTCCAACAGTGGTTTCCAACAGTGGTCAACTAGATGTCTCTGGAAAGTCCACAAGCAAGATGTGAAGGTAGGAGGGGCTGTGGAACAGCTAAAGTACTTTGTGGCAGGTCCCAAAGATTTTACATGCTTTTGGAATGTGAGAAAAGGGGGCTTCTGTATCTTCAGTTGCGGTCTGGAAGGAGAATGTTTCTGACAAGTGTGAGAAAATGCTAGCTAGATGCTGTCACCTGTAGCACTTGGATTCCCTGTTGTGGCTGCTGTTAGTTTGTGAATAACTTTGCTTTATTTTTGTAGTGTAAGTAGAATCTGCCAAGTCCAACTGTTAATCTTAGGGTAATGGGCAGTACAGGTGGTATGCTGTGGGGGGAGGCTTGTGAAAGGGGCTGAATTTCACATGTGCCTTCTACTGTCTTGTGGCCTTTGGTCACAGCAGAATATTTGTGACTAGTGGCTGGAGGTAGGGGGAAGGCAGGTGATAATTTACTTACGGTGTTTACAAGCCACTTTTCAGAGTTAACCCTCCCAAGTTGACTCGCAACGTTTTAAGATAACATTTCACTACAGTATGAAATATTGTAATCCATAAAACTGCCATCTGAAAATATTATGATAACAGCAGAATATTGTTTATATCATTAAATATCAGTTTCAGTGTAAACAAGGGCATTTTTTTTCAAGGCAGCCATTGAATACAGAACATTAAAATGTCAGTTAAAAGCAGTTGGAAGTGGATTTCAAAGACCATTTTAAAATTTGGTAATGTGGGGGCACTGTAAAGCTCCATAAAGAGCATGGATCATGGTGGCCAGGCTGTGAGTCCTGGAATACCTGCTCTGTGCCTTACAGGCCATTTTCCACCTGGCCTGGGAGGGCAGAGCCCTGACTGACTCCAGCTGCAAAAGCTGAGGCTGTTGAACAGAATTTTGGACTGAGGGGGGTTTGTTGGGGGAGGTTGTTGATGCTGTTGCTGTTCATTTTTGTATATTTATTTCGGATTTTAAGATTTGTGCAGAAGTGGTTCCATTTGGTTGTTTGCTTTTTGATGTCTTGCTTTTTGTTTATGTCTACTTTTCTGTGTTTGTAATGTAGTTTTTTATATGTTGTTAGTCCACTTTGAGCATGGCTTTGGAAAGGCAGCGTACAATTAAAATGATTGATTGATTGAATCATTTCAAGGAATAGGCACTCCTTGCCACTGAGGCCACCTGGGTATATAGTGACAAAGTGAAACATTAGGCTGGAACCCCAGGCTGACCTTTCAGGAGTGCAGTCCTCTCTGGAACAGGATGACTACCTAATTCCTGGACATGGTAACCACCATCCACAGCATTTCTATCTTACTGAGATTCATCTTTAGATTATTGGCTCTCAGCCAGCCCGATACTGCTTCCAGACATTCGTCAAGCACCTGCACAGCTTTTATGGATAGTTGCCTTGGACTGAATCCTAGGAAAGGTATGCTAGTATCAAACAAGTGTCAATTAAATTGTAAATAGCTATGTGGTTCATAGCTTGGGGTAAGTACAGGTTGTTTTACATGTTACAAAATGGTCACATGGAGGGCTTGTGCAGATATTGGTGTATTACCTACATGTCATTATGTCTTATGACCCTGGATGGGTGCATGTGAGCTTACTGCATGCTGTGGTATGAGCTGGGTTTGTACAAGGTAAAGACAAATTCCTGCATGAAGTTGTTCTCTGTGTAGGAATTTATAACATGGAGCAATGGTTCCTTAGCTTCAACATGCTCTCCAGTCATGTACTTTCGGAAAGTAGTGTCTGTTGCACATACATGTGAGGGAACTTCTAAGATGTGACGATGGATGATTTCAGTTCACAGCTGCTGTGACTGTGCGCCCGTCGGATCATTATTTTTGCAATGGGGATTGGCACCCTGTGGCCATTGGCCATCGTTCTAGCCATGTCATGAAGGAGAACTTGCTGCATGAATTGAGGCTATGAGGGTTCAATGGGTTTCTTCAGTCCTGACAGCTACTGATGCAGATCAAGAGCAGGGAATCCATGTAGCATAGTCTGCTGTTTGAATTCGGTCCTTCCCTTGAAGATGTCAGGATGCAAATAGTCTAAACTAGCTCAACTTTGTTAAACTGTACAGGTGGCTCAAGCACAAGGTGCCTTGTTTGCTCACACACCCATTCTTTGTTGTTTTCGGGTGGGTGACATTCAGTTTTGGTTACAGCTATACAGTCATACCTCGGTTTAAGTACGCCTCAGTTTGAGTATTTTCAGTTTAAGTACTCCACGGACCTGTCTGGAACGGATTAATCCACTTTCCATTACTTTCAATGGGAAAGTTCGCTTCAGGTTAAGTACGCTTCAGGTTAAGTACAGACTTCCAGAACCAATTGTGTTTGTAAACCGAGGTACCACTGTACCATACACTTTAATTATTCTAATGGCACTTTTAACAGGCATAAAAATCCTGGAAAGTGTAGTTTGTGTTTGTTTGTTTTTTAAAACAAGTTATTTAAGTTTTTCATGCAAACAAGTCTAACATTAACAATAAATATCTGAAGAAGTGTGCATGCACATGAAAGCTCATACCAATGACAAACTTAGTTGGTCTCTAAGGTGCTGCTGGAAGAATTTTTTATTATTTATTATTTTGTTTCGATTAACAATAAAAAATAGTAAAGGTACAAAAATACAGGCTGCATGCATTTTCCATTGCATTTTAATAAGCCTGTGTGTAGAACATGTATATTCACAATTGTTTTTCCATCCTAACAAGTATTTCCAAATGTCACAATTTGTCTGTGGCGTCTTTGTTGTCATCATCAGATCTTGTGCCCATCTTATAAATCCATGCCATTGGATTGTGAAATCATTGTTGTTTAAGGGTGCTGGGAGTTATAGCTCTGTGAGGTCAGCACCCTGGACAAACTACAGTTCCCAAGATTCTTGGTGTGTGTGTGTGTGTGTGTGTGCGCACGCACGTGGGCCAGCCACAGTCATTCAAGTGGTATAAGAGTGCTTTAGATGTATGTTGCAGATGTAACCTTTCTTGCATGGAGGTGGATGCAGATTAACACAGAAGGGAACCAGTCTCAGTACAGTGGACTAGATTAGTAGATGATCAGATTCTCACCTGCTGTGTGATTCTAAGCCTGTAAGCATAAAATAGCTAATTGCTTTGTTCCTAATGCTCACAAGGTGGCTTTTTAAGATGAAGTGAAATGTAACGGCGCCTGGAAATTGTCAAAGAAATAGTTTGGGGAGGATTGTTTGTGTAATGGCTTTTGATCATGGTGTTATAAAACTCTGCACCAAATTACAGAGTAGCTGATTATTCCAGGCAGTGAGCAATCCAGCATCGAAAACGAAGACCTGGAAAGGAGAGCTTTTTTTAAAAGGGCATGTTTTGCACTTACTTACCTCTTTGCATCGACACAAGATGATGATATATGTTGCATTAATGAAATGTATAAGCTAATGATATCTTAATGCTGAGGGCCAGGAATGGTCTGTGCATCTAAAATTGCAAGGTGCTTTATCAGGTCAGCTACTGGGAGCTCAGAGAAAGAAGCTTAATTTGGAGATGGCAGGGTTGAGGTTGCCCTGGCAATTGCTGATTGGAGACGAGCCACTATTAAATTGAAGAAGTTGGGAAAGCACTGGAGTATGAGGCTGGAAACATGAGCCAAGTGGGAGCCATGGGTCAAGAACTCAAAGAAACAGAGCCAACAGAGGCTGAAACTTCATATAAATGGGGGCTGTGTGGTGGCGGCTGAAAGCATAAGTGGCATTGCTTGTTCACTTGCCTTCCCCTGCAAGATCAGGCAAGCCCAAAATGGATGTGACATTTGCCCTGAGGGTTCCTGCCATCTTCTTAATGTGTAGTTCTTGGTAAAGCCTGGAATTGTCACCTGATTGAAGAAATTGCAGTTGGTTGGCCAGCAGAGGCATACCTAGGGGCTGGCAAAACTGGCCCCAGCTAGCAGTGTAGGCCCTTGGGTGGGGCCGCAAAAATGTAGACAATACTGAGCAATATGGACCAATGGTTCAGTATAAGGCAGCTTCTTATGTTTTGCATTTACTCCTACATAACTTGGTTCTGAAGCAAGAAGCATTTTGTTTAGATGACCTACAGATGTAGACTAACATTAGAATGGTCATTTCCTTCTGTATGTGAAAGAAGGTGAGATATCTTTAAAGGCGGCACTTGCAGTTTGTGGTTTTGAAAATAAGTACCGGTACTTCTGTTAATTGGGAAGCAATTTTTTAAAAGTTTAATAGAATCTACGGGGAAAGTGTCCCCCCCCCCCTAAATAGTGTTTTGCAATCTGTTAGACTCGTATTAATTTCAAATGTTTCAGTCCTACTAGTTTTGGCTTTAGCCAACTGGAAACAATGGAATGGAATGGAGCAGGGGCTATGTAGGCCGAGGTGTGATAAGACAGAACTAGGCCTAGAATAAAATGAGGTCAGATATTAAACAATGGACATGATATGGGGTGCCAAGTTGGACACATCTTTGGACAGCAGCCATGTTGTAATGGCAGCAGTTCTCTTTTCTGTGTTTTCTGTATGGTTTCTTTCCTCTAAAGGCCTAAACTGAAAATAAATACTTTTGCCAAAACTCGACAGCATTATAATTTCTAGTAAATCCTACTGTAAGGTGTACTACAAATGCCAGCTCAAGTCTGGGACTCAAACCATCTGGTTCATAGGTGGCGTTCTGTCCTGCAGTTGGAACAGTTTTAGGCCAGTTGTGGTTCTGTATTTCTTCTGTTGGCTGCTGTGGTTCATAACAGAGCGATAGGTGGGATATAAATATGAACATATTTTTCAAGGCATTTAGTATTTTTTGGGGGAAAGCCTTCTCCTGCAATCTTGAACACCCAGGAAAGTGGTCCAAAACCCTTTAGTTAAAAGCCCTCTTGCCCTTTGAAGTTCTGACAGCAGTGATGGCAGCCTTCCAACCCCATGGTCTAAAAATTGATAACACACACACACACACACACACACACACACACACACACACACACACACACACACACAGCGCTTTATTCTTCCCAGCCCTTGTTTCAAAATACTGTACTGCTTTAGCCAAAAGCTCTTTGAAAGGCAGTGTGAGTGGTGTTATGGTGTCTTTTTTTCTGTACCAGATTTTATCTCTAAATTGGGTGTTTCCCTTCAAAATTTGTCATCCTAAACTCCTCAGGGGCCATAGCTCAGTAGTAGAGCATTTCTTTTGCATGCAGACTGTCCCAGGTTCAATCCTCAGCATCTCCAGGTAGGGCTGGGAGAGAATCCTGCCTGAAGAGCTGCTCTTGGTACCAACAATACTGAGCTTGATAGGCCAATGGTTTGACTCAGTAGAAGCCAGCTTCCTATGTTCACCTCCATGTTGAAAGATAATGGGTTGTTTGAAGATAATGCTGAAGATTTGTATCTAGCACATTTTTTATGAGAAGTGAGATGCTGGTGCTCATATCTTGATAAAAGTGCTATGGATACCAGCACAAAATGGTTACCATGGGCAGCAAAAAACGTGGAGGTACTGTCACAAAAAAACCAACTCTCTATCTATACATATCATGCTTAGGTCTCAGTTACAGACTCTCTAAAAAAAGAATGACTCTTCCAAAATGATGTAGGCTAGTAAGGAGGAAGGGAGGGGAGAGAAATATAATAGAAACAGCATGTTGGCAGTAGAACAGCTGACATATGAAAATGATAATGAGAGAAAATTGAAGAGGCATGTCCCCCCTGTACTAGGGATGGGGCGCAACATCTGAGCAGAAGGCTGCAATGTCTTGCAGAATGCTCGATCAAAATGAGAGGTTTGGTAAACAGAAGTTTGCACATTATTTCCAGGAGAGAAATATGCCTGGCTGGCTTGAGATAAAGGCAATGTAGATGGGAGGTACCAAAAAGGAGAAATCTAGTACCGAGGAGGGTGACAGCCAGCATGCATACATTGAAAAACATGCACGCACTGCATGCATTTTATTACAGTGGAAGGCTCCAAGGCATTTGATAGGCTCTGACAAATATTATGGCTATATTAAATGGTAGTTTTCTGATCCATTGTGTCAGGAGCTATAAGGGAGGGAGCTCAAGTGTGAATCTGTGCCCTGTAATCCATTAACCATCAAGTGATAAACTAGACTATAAACAGAAAACCCCCACAGAGCGAGGGAAGGCACACTTAGTGCAGCTAGATCCAAACATCAAAAGACACCATTATGAAACAGATGTGGAACATTCTCTGGGGTATTCTGTGAGAGTCCTTTAGCTTTCTCTCCTCCCCAGTTTTTTTTTAACAAGGACATCTGCAAACCCTCAAGTGTATTACCTGAATACAGAAAGTACACTGAAAATGTACACACACACTGCTGTTTTTCTAGAAAAAGGAGTGCCGGAACTCTCCATGACTGCCTCCCTTGTTCTCTGATAATGGCAATGGTGCCCACCTGAGAGGTGCCAGAACAGAATTCTGTTGAGTTCTGGCTGGGGAAAAAGCCACACACACAGTCAGTACTCAAAGGAACAAAATAAAAAATATTCCTTCCAGTAGCACCTTGTTGTTTAGTTGTTTAGTCGTGTCCGACTCTTCGTGACCCCATGGACCATAGCACGCCAGGCACTCCTGTCTTCCACTGCCTCCCGCAGTTTGGTCAAACTCATGTTCGTAGCTTCGAGAACACTGTCCAACCATCTCGTCCTCTGTCGTCCCCTTCTTCTTGTGCCCTCAATCTTTCCCAACATCAGGGTCTTTTCCAGAGAGTCTTCTCTTCTCATGAGGTGGCCAAAGTATTGGAGCCTCAGCTTCACGATCTGTCCTTCCAGTGAGCACTCAGCGCTGATTTCCTTCAGAATGGATAGGTTTGATCTTGCAGTCCATGGGACTCTCAAGAGTCTCCTCCAGCACCGTAATTCAAAAGCATCAATTCTTCGGCGATCAGCCTTCTTTATGGTCCAGCTCTCACTTCCATACATCACTACTGGGAAAACCATAGCTTTAACTATACGGACCTTTGTCGGCAAGGTAATGTCTCTGCTTTTTAAGATGCTGTCTAGGTTTGTCATGGCTTTTCTCCCAAGAAGCAGGCGTCTTTCAATTTCCTGACTGCTGTCACCATCTGCAGTGATCATGGAACCCAAGAAAGTAAAATCTCTCACTGCCTCCATTTCTTCCCCTTCTATTTGCCAGGAGGTGATGGGACCAGTGGCCATTATCTTGGTTTTTTTGATGTTGAGCTTCAGACCGTATTTTCTGCTCTCCTCTTTCACCCTCATTAAAAGGTTCTTTAATTCCTCCTCACTTTCTGCCATCAAGGTTGTGTCATCTGCATATCTGAGGTTGTTGATATTTCTTCTGGCAATCTTAATTCCGGTTTGGGATTCATCTAGTCCAGCCTTTCGCATGATGAATTATGCATATAAGTTAAATATGCAGGGAGACAATATACAGCCTTGTCGTACTCCTTTCCCAATTTTGAACCAATCAGTTGTTCCATATCCAGTTCTAACTGTAGCTTCTTGTCCTACATAGAGATTTCTCAGGAGACAGATGAGGTGATCAGGCACTCCCATTTCTTTAAGAACTTGCCATAGTTTGCTGTGGTCGACACAGTCAAAGGCTTTTGCATAGTCAATGAAGCAGAAGTAGACGTTTTTCTGGAACTCTCTAGCTTTCTCCATAATTCTGTGCATGTTTGCTATTTGGTCTCTGATTCCTCTGCCCCTTCGAAATCCAGCTTGCACTTCTGGGAGTTCTCGGTCCACATACTGCCTAAGCCTGCCTTGTAGAATTTTAAGCATAACCTTGCTAGCGTGTGAATTGAGCGCAATTGTGCGGTAGTTGGAGCATTCTTTGGCACTGCCCCTCTTTGGGATTGGGATGTAGACTGATCTTCTCCAATCCTCTGGCCATTGCTGAGTTTTCCAAACTTGCTGACATATTGGGTGTAGCACCTTAACAGCATCATCTTTTAAAATTTTAAATAGTTCAGCTGGAATATCATCACTTCCACTGGCCTTGTTATTGGCAGTGCTTTCTAAGGCCCATTTGACTTCACTCTCCAAGATGTCTGTCCAAGAGCCAGACATCTTGGACAGTAGCATCTTAGAGACCAACTAAGTTTGTCATTGGTATGAGCTTTTGTGTGCATGCACTAGGACTCAAAGGAGTTCAACTGTTTCTGTGTAGCACATTGCCTAAATTCAGCTGAGGTTCTCCCACAATAAGCAATGGGAAATCCTTACCTTCCAACTGCCGGTATGACAGATTGGAGGTCTTTAGCAAACACTGCTTGCCTCCAGTTTCAGGAAACAGCATTTGATTTCTGTAAGTTGGGTACTCCAGGAGGGCAAAGGGTGTTAAAATGTGCTCTTAGCGGGGTTGGAAGGGGATGGATAGTAGAAAATGAAAGGACAGTCTCCCTTAACCCCTGATCAATGATCAAAATCTGCAAGAGAGACTTTGAGAAGAACAAAATTAATTCAACCAGAATTTTGTGAAATTATCCAAGTAATTTGAGGACAAATGCTTTCATGAAAAGCCCCCAGATTCTGTTTCTTTGAATGGTTTCACTCATTCTTCAGCAAATTTATTTGGGAGTAGGGCTAGGCAATTCTGTCACTTATGGTTTCTCTTCCTCATTTTTCCAATTTTGAGTTGAGTTCTTCACATTTCCTCAACAGTTTATGAATTGGGTTTTTTTTAAAAAAAAATCCTCATGAAAATTGACCAGCATTTGAGTGTGAGTTTCTGCTAATATACACATTTTTATATGCAGCTTGAAGGGTCGCTGTGCTTTGCAAAGAGCGAATTAGGTAGATTTGCCTTTAGATACTATCTGAACCCAATCTTCCGCTCCCATCCCTTCTTGGCAGTTAGTCACGTAATGTTGGAACCCAGTGAGACTTGCTTCTGATTAATAACAAACCCATGTACTGTATGTCTAATCTCTGCTTCTCCGCCACCTGCCGTACCCCATAAAACATGGGGCACCTTTTGAACATTTGGATGTGCTTTCAAATAAAACATCTCAACACTAGATTGTAATACCTGTAAATAGATGCACCAAAATAAATGCTAATGAGAATAAGTGGGGTGGAACATGTTCCACTACTGCATTTTTCTGTGGAAAAGGATCCTTATGTGAAAAAGCATTGCTTTATCACAAAATTAATCCGTAGCATCATGAATGGATATGGTATACCAGATTGGGCAGTTTCAAAGTTATAATTAACTTTGTTTTCAGGTGACCTATTCCTTGGAAGCATATAATTGTATAACTATTTGGGCGTGTTAAAATCAGTATATTAACAGTTTAGTCCCATTTTCTCTTGTATTTAATTTATATAAAGGAACTGCATGCTGTTGAATTGTAAATATTTTAGGATCACAATTATTTAAATAAAAACAAAATTAAACTACATTAAAACTACCATCTATATGAATAAATGCTGTTGGTTGAGTAGGCTTGTATAAGACTGGGCATCTCATATGTTCTGCTGATTTTTTTCATAACTGAATATTTCATTTCATATACTTTGGGCAATTAGAGAAAACTGAGGTGTTTATACAGCTTGTAAAACTAACATTGGATAATTATGTCAGTTTTCTTCACTGAGTTAAATCAACATGTTAAATTGGACCCCAATCAATTTAGGCCACTGAATAATTTTCTAGAAAACACATATCATTTCAGTGGTGGAGGGATTGGAACTTGTTTAACATAGGCAAATTAAAGTTCATTCCAAAAGACATGGTAGATTCTTGAATATCTAGCTCTTAAAAATAAGCTTTCAATCATAATACCTTGGGCTGCCATCCTACAAAACTTACTTAGGAGTAAGCACCGCTGACTTCTTTGGGTTTGACTTGCTTGTGTCATACATATGACTGTGCTGTTTTGTCTGGCCAGAACAATAACTGTATATTATCAGATCTCTTAAACTTGGCTGAGTTAATATGCTTTAATGGTACAAAGGCAATTGTTTTTGATACAGCCTTATAAATATAGCAGGGAAGTATTTTCTCTCGTTGTTAAGTAGTGTTTTTTTGTTTTCTTTTGGCTAAATCTTTCATTAACTGTTGCAAATGCTAGTTTGATGTTCATCTTTTGGCAACCTCTATATTATACTGCAAAATATACCCATAATCATATTTCCTCTTTTGCTTTTTTATCAACAGTAGCTGTAAAAGGCCTTGTCTTCTACTGCATTTGAGAGGGCCATGAAAATAGTTGTGAATGGAGCACTAGACACTTCAAGCTTGAGTCTTGTGTGGCCTGGAAATTTCTTCATAATTGCTCTATGAAATGGGATAAAATTAAGGCAAAGCAGTGAGGATCATATCATGAATGTGACTTTTAGAAAAAAAACATGGCATGTAATTTTTTTCTTGGAGCATAGCTGCATTCTGAGCAGAGGTTACCTCTTATGCACTTTGCTCTAGTATTAAAAATCCCCAGTGATGCTGGAATCTGTTTCCCCATGGAGATAAAAGCACTGGGTTGTGCCTAGGATTAAGGATGCTTTAAAAAAACATGGTAAACTGTGGGGTTGCTGAACTGCAGTCTTAGTTCTCTTGGTGTGTTCTTCCCCATGTCTGTTGCCTACCTCTTCATCCATGCTTGCTACTACAGGGCAAAATATAAATTTTGCTTACTTTAGCAGCCCAGGAGGGCATCTTGGCCAATAGAAGAACCAGGAGAGAAATGGAACAGGAGATGTGTGCTGTTAATGACTTGGAATGAGCAATCCTCACAAAAGTTGCTTAGTCCAAGCGAGCTCCAGCTCCCTGACTTCAGCGTTCTAAGGTTATATTGGAGAAACTGCAGTCTTTAGTCTCTCAACATGCTCAGAATCTTGGCTTAAGTGTTTGGAAGGCAGATTTGTCATATGGAGGTCATGGTAAATATTTTCAGTCTTTTTCTTATGTTCCTAAACAGAGCCCTCCTTATGAAATTCTTCATTTAGGGATTATTCCGTACTTGTTAACTGTTTACAGGGCAGTCTCGAGCAGGTCGCGCGCCCTGGCGCTGAGGGACGGAGATCGCTCCGGCGCCCCCGCCCTCGCAGGGCACAGCATGGCTTCCGCGTGGCTTTGCCGTGCAGCGCCCTGCCTACCGGCCCGGCACCCTGGCGCCCCGCGCCACCGGGACTCTACCTAGAGCCGGCCCTGACTGGTTACATTTATATTCTCCCTTTCCATTTAAAAATGCTCCAGCTGGTTATCTTCATAGCATTTTTTGGAATCAGTGGAAACCTTTTCATTCTTGAAAACTTTTGTGCTAGATTGGTAAATGCTTATACAGATGCTATTTTAAAATTGTTCTATTATGGAATGGGTTTAAAAAAAACATTTTTGCTTTGAGCGATCTCTCCTGTCCTGTTACAAGATGCTTTGAGGATTGCTGTGAATTAACAGGAATTTAATACAACTGAACAACACTGCCTTTATTTGTTCATTAGGGCAGTGTGATAGATTCTGAGTGAGATAGTAAAGAGAAATGAAATAATAATCAAGGCTAATGAAAAGGCAGACTTTTCCTCTTGAGTGTTGGTTGATATGTAACTATTATACCTTTTTTCATTGTGACTCTGCATGAATAGTACTGCAACTTAGCACCTGTTTAGAGAATAGACGTAGATAAAAAGGGACCACAGGCGGAGTAATTTTGGCTCCATTGAAAGTAATTGAAGCTGCACAAGGATTTTCAGCTGGTGTGTGCTTGTAAGCATATAGTTTCTTCTGTGGTGGCTGACAGACTGCTTGACTCTAGTTCAGAGTTCTGAGGTAGTTGCACCTGCCTTCTTCCTGCAAAATATATATGAACTGTGGGCATTGGTTTGGAATTGGCCTTGCCACATGAAATCCTGATTTACTGATTCTTCTCCAGTTCTGAGCTCTTGAGTTCTGCAGGCATGATGGGAAAGGCACAAGATTGTTGGCCAAACTAGCATTCAGTTTGCTGGCATGTACTATTTCTGTTCAAATAGCAAAGCTGGAGGAAACACACTGGTTGAAGAACAGACTGTTGACCCCCTTTTCATAATTTACATCTTGGTGTGAAATCAGAATCCTGAATCTTAAGCACGAATAACTATGGTGGATGTCTCTGGAATTGGTTTATACCCTAGGGGTTTATATGTGATGACAGTTTTCATAACTTTACTCTTTCTGTAAGCATGCATTATTATGGTGCTTGATTCAAATGCAGTCCACTCTGCATGAGGATATTTGACACACGGATTGAGGAAGCGTAATACAGTATACAGAACGAAGCACTAGCCAGGAGGCCACGAGCAAGAGTTGCACTTTTTACTATTCATAATAAAGGTTAATTGATCCTCCCTAATGGAAACAAATTGAATCTATCATAGGTGCTTCCTGTTAAGCTAACACCCAGAACAATTTCTGCATAGAGGCCAGTAGAGTTCAACTAAGTCAGCAGGTTCTTGGAAAACTCTGCCTGTCAGAATCCACTTAATCTTTTGGGTTAGCGGATGACTAGATGGCAGTTCTTTCAGTCGGCAGTTGGAAGGCACTGGGTATCATGGTTGGCAACATACAGAAAGCAACCGAAAATTGTACTTGTGCCTGTATGCATGCAAGACTGAACTGCAGGAGCAGTGTGTGTGTGTATGTGTGTTGAAATGTTTTTATTGCTGAACCATTTGTCTTCAGGTTAAGGTTATCAGAAAGAAGGAAGGAAGGTCTCCTAAGCTACATAAATACTTAAGGTGTTCCACAAACAGCAGGGCTATTGCATTAATTCTAAGGTAAGACCATCCCTTCCTTGTGCCAAAGCCTTTACCCATCACTGCTGTTTTAGCAGTGTGGTGTATGATAGTGACTAGAAACAGTTTCTTAAAATTATTTCTTAATTTGTGTGATTGCATCAGATATAGCACTATAGTGCTTTAAAATAATCAGGAATAGCGTTTTAATGCTTATGGATGTATGTGTGTGTGTATGTCTGTTTATATTATTGTTTTAAAGGAAGATATAGTTGGTGACCTCTGTAACTGCCATGAGGCCTTATGATGTTACGAGCCTGTTTAGCAGTGGTTGCTAGGTGACAGATTTGGCAGAAAGGGAGATTCACAGTACTAGGAGGTTGTAAAGCCTTGTGAGGGAATTGGTGGCAGCAAAGGAATTAAAAATGTAGTTAAGTGAGGCTGAGGGACTGGGAACCCTGGTACTGTGGCAACAGAGGTACGAGCTCTCCACACAGCTAATTAAAAATAAACAAATGGGGTTATAAAAGGGTGCCCACAGCACCATTGTGATATGTTCTTCTGCCCCATGTATCACTTTCCATGTCAAACTGACCCTTGGAAAAAGATGGAAGAGTGGTGCTAAGAATTTCTGCACCTGTGCTGTTGTTCTGTTTGTTGAGCTTTCTTCCTGATTTGCTTGTGCATCTTCCTGTTAATTGTTGTCCCACACTTTTCAGTGTAGATCTCCATCACCTTTTTAACTGTTAAAAGTTAGGTACTTAGAAAGCAGACTTGTTTCTGAGTGCTTGAATTGCACAAACCTAAATTTGCAGTATACACTTGAATCCCTCCCACAAAACTGTGAGAGTCTGGAGGCACCTTTCTATGGACTAATAGGATGGGAAGAGCCATAGAGAACATAGCCTACAATGGCAGGGAACATGGCAATAGTTGGATGATGATATTCTGTGGATACCCTGTAAACTGAGTAAAGGAAGCATGGTAATTCTACACCAGACACCTAATACGGAAGCACTTTGTATTGCAATTTGTATTCTATAGAATTCAAATTGCAATACGATAACACACAATATAAGACATAAAAAAGTAAAAATTGTATAGCATCCAG
The DNA here is from genome assembly GCF_963506605.1 of Zootoca vivipara. Taxonomy (NCBI): domain Eukaryota; kingdom Metazoa; phylum Chordata; class Lepidosauria; order Squamata; family Lacertidae; genus Zootoca; species Zootoca vivipara. The sequence goes on along the minus strand of NC_083277.1, from coordinate 36,454,304 downwards.
CATAGTGCATTACAACTGCTTCAGCAGCAGAAAAATCATTAAGAGATCCAACAAGATCACCAACAATTTTAAAATGTTCTGTGGGTGGGTGGGGAGAATAGATTAGGAATCACTACTCTAGCCCCTTTCCAAATACTATTGCTTTCACAGGTGAAGTTTTGTAAACAGTAGTTTCCTACAGCCTGATCTGTATAAGAACTGCATTTGTGAGAACGGCCTTGTGAGGATCCTCTCAAATCCTGGTCTTTTTTGTAAAGAAGCAAAAGGTCGAAGCAAAGGTGGCTTGTGCAATCTGTTCAGTTATACACACTGCAGGGATAAGCCCTTGATAACAGGGGTAGAAGCTCCCTTCTCACAATAGTTTATTTTCTGCAGAGAAAATGGAGGAAAGAGTGACAGACAAACACGATTAAGCTAGTGTATTTGCCATTATGGCTCCACATACCCCAGCCATGACTGGCTGGAGGGGCCTTTGAGAGTAGGGAATCGGAACAAAGTGTGGTTGGGACAGTGGCTTAGATTGGGAGGCTTTTCGTCTTGCACTCTTGTTTATTTATGTTCCACCTGTTGTTGAATTTCTGGTGAAACCGAAACCTTCTGCAAAGAAAAAGAGGGTGATCAAAGGAAGTCTACATTTGAAAAGAGGAATGGATATGTTCTTAAATGTAATGAAAGCCATTCCAGACATTCTCTGTAGTACACAAAGTGCTGGCTGTGGGAGTGTGTGGTGCTAGGTCTACCATGTTGATGACATCATGTTGTGCTCCCAAGTTGGCCTGTGACTGACCGATTCTGAAGTGAGTGCAGTTCTTGCACAAAGGGGTTTCCACTATGGGAATGGGGATTCTGATAAGTGAGGGTTCTCATTCCTATTCACCTGATGGATGAACCTCTGAAGTGGCTTTGAGTGGTTCAGGGCCTTGTGCCTGGTTAAGTTTTTTTTTTGTTACACAACCTGAACAGGACAGCAGAGTGCCAGCCTTCCCAAGGAAGGAGGAAAAAATTGTGAGAGTTTCAAAATGGTGAGGGGGACTGTTGTCTAGATGTTTATAGATAAGTGTTATGTGTGTTGACTGTTCCTTTCCCCCAATAAATATTTATGTTTCCTCACCAACTCTCTTGGAACTTTTGTGTGTATATTTGGTGGGGTGCCGAGATGGAGCCATGAGTTGTTATGGCAACAGGTGTCTTCCCCCGCCCTTTTGTTTTCTAACAAACTTAATTGCATGGATGAGGGCGTTAGTGGATTCTACCTGGAGCAGAGATGCAGAGAAATGGGACACTGTTCCTCAATTTCTTCTCAGAACGTACATCTGCAGTGAACACACTGATATGCGTGCCCAGCTGTTATCAAGGCTAAGGGCCAAACTTGATGTGATGTATTAAATTTGCATGAATGCAATTTACATGCACACTTGGAAAAATAGTGTAAATAGCTGTGAGTGAGCAAATTTAACTTTTTGTGTAGAGCTGATATCTTAACTTTTTTTTTCATTCTATTTGAGATCCTGACAACTGATATCCCCTGAAACTGTTTACACTAGGAAGGAAACTCCAATTGGCTCCAATGGATAATTCTCATCCAATGAAAACAGAAGCTCTTTGTGTGTACATGTATGTGTTCATGAGGACCATAGTGTGCATGTATGTCCCTGCCTGGGAAGGGATAGACTTGCAATGCATGTGTGTGTAGCTGCATTTGTCTGTTGCCCTTGCTTCTTCTATTCTAGCTTTCCTGTTTCGTGCCGTGTGTGTGTGTGTGTGTGTGTGTGTGTGTGTGAAAGAGAAAAGAAACTATATTGGCTTACATACATGAAGAATAACTATCAATCCTAATATAGGCCGTCCATGTGCCCACATAGATTTCCAAACAAGATTGACAATTGTAAGATATATGTTCAAATGTAGAAAGGACAGTAAGATCTTTAGATTGCTGAGGAATTGATGGCAAGTGTTTATCCTTCTACCCTTGGAGTAGAAGTCTCTCTGCAACCCTATGAGCTCACAGGGTCCGTTTTGGTTGTCCATCTGTTAGTCCCCTTTCAATTTAAGAGACTAAAACCCCTTGGGAAAGGGATTTATTGGATTTTGTTTGCTAACATTGTAAATATCATGTGCATTGATTATGCTGTATAAGGGGGGGGAGCAAAGATTTGAATGGGTGTTTGTGCTGTTTTGAGAAAGTATAGATCAGAATTTCAAAACTGAGGCAGGTTTGAAAATGAGTTCATCTGGCTTGTAAAAGCTAGACCAATTATGAGCTGTGCCTAACTACCCTCTGAAGGTCAAGGTAAATTATAATCAGTTTGGCTCACTGCCAGCTGTTCTCTGCCTTATTAATGATAGAAATAGGAAACTCTACAGCAGACCTGAGTTGTTTGATGCCCCCTTTACTTGGCAAAGGAGCTGTGCTCCAGAACAGCAGGCTAACTCTCGTATAAATACTGCTGCCTGTTGGGAAGGGTGGCTGTCAGTAAAGATGCTTGGAAAGTGACACTGCTAATCTCTTAAAATAAAGAAATACCCTCATGCTTGGTTTTGCTGTAGGCTGTATCTCATTCTGGTTCCAGATGGATAATTTTTAAAGGGCTAAGTTGAGTCCAGCACCAAATTCTTGGAGTTTGTTTAACTGATATATTTATAGGCTCCTGCAAGGGACAATATATTAATGTGATGGTGTTCACATTTTTCAACCTCTGTCAAGGGGCTGGATTTACACATTTCATTCCACGGGCCCATTGAAGAGAAAAAAAGGAGAGAGAAAACCTCCCATGCTGTATTTCCTTTCATCTTTCCCACCTTTGAATGCTGGCTTTGCATCAGTAGCTGTTAGACTGCCGTGCCATCCATGACAGCGACAGCAAGTTACCGTCTGAAATAGATATACTGAGTTTCAGTGTGTCAGTTGGACAACTCCTCGCCACCCAGGGCTGGCCCAGGACATTCTGGCACCTGAGGAGAACGAAAACCACAAAATTATGTCCCACTCCCTGCCAGGGAAGAAGGTGTGAGTGAATATCTACACTGGGGACAGGCAGGGAATAAATACCTACATTGGGATCTGCTGCCCCTTTGAATTCTGCTGCCTCAGGTGATTGCCTCACCTTACCTCATGGGTGGGTTGGCCTGGTCCCCACCCCAAAAAGTGTACCATGACTTTGGACCAGAGATAGAGGGAATTGTTCATTGCTTTAGGACAGGAATCCCCAAACTTCGGCCCTCCAGATGTTTTGGACTACAATTCCCATCTTCCCCGACCACTAGTCCTGGTAGCTAGGGATCATGGGAGTTGTAGGCCAAAACATCTGGAGGGCCGCAGTTTGGGGATGCCTGCTTTAGGACATTTTCACTAGAACCTGGAAGTTTACAACAATCTCTTTGTCATCAGTTTGTCAGAATCCCAGATTGTAATATTGTTCTTACCTTCCCATGCGGTGTGTTGCAGCTGGTACTAGCTGCTAACTATAATTGGCACCATGTAGTGGCTGCAGTTTTCTGTGCCCATGGTGGCTATTCTCTGCTGTTGGAAATGCTCTTGGTGTAAGCCCCTTGTTCAACCTGTATTGAGGCTTGCATTGTATAAAAGTTTAGGTTTTGTTCCTAGGGTTGTATTCAGCCATGTTTTGTGCAGAGCAGAACCCTTGAAATGATTTAACTTGGATAAGTTAGGTCCATTAATTTTAATGGGCCTACTCTAAGCAAAACACCATTCATTGAATGTCACTCATAGCATCCAGTCAGCTGGAAACTTGCTGAGAAGAGCTGTTGTAGGCACAAAAAGCAGGATGACGTGCCACAAGTGCACACGACCCCAGTTTTGATTTGCTGATAAATTGTTTGTTATTTTATGCTGCTTTAAAATCATATTTAAAGAGTGGTATAATGTGCACAGTAGGATACCCCAATTAGCACCCTAACTACTGCATTTTACATTAGCAGTAGTTTTCAGGGCAGCCCCAAATAAAGTGTATTGTACTTATTTAAACTTGCATTGACCAGTGAATGCGCCCAGTAATAAGTCTAGCCCAGTCTATGAACAGTTGCAGCTGGTGGTAGCCAAGGGTGGCAAAAGGCATTGCTGGCCACTGCATCCTTCCATGCTGCTTTCAGGGAGAAAGATGTACTCTGAGTAATGCCAACTGTGGATCATGGCCTTGTGTGCAGGGCTTTTCTCTTCTGTGTGTGTGTGTTTCACTTCACAGCTGGATATATGGCCACTGCTCCCTTTTCACATAATAAGAGGATGGTGGAATAGGTAACATTCTTATCCAATGTGCTTTCAGGGAATACAAACCCTTATTTTGCCAGATCCATGCTTTTTAACATACTTAGCCTAATGGCTAATATGAGCTCCTCTAGGATGATTCAGTAGACTTGGCAGTGTTTGCATAGAAGGAAGACGTTGACTCTGTTGCTATGGTCACCAAATTGCTTAATGCTTTAGGATAGGAGTCTCGTAAGGCTAGGGTTGTTAACTAGCTGTTGTTAGTAAACAGTGGAAGCATAATCAGAGTTGTGTGTGCAATGATGATTATGATTAAAAAAAACCCTACACTAAGTATTCCAAATTCTATGCTATGAAGAACTGAATTCTGTGACATGTAAAAATTAATACAAATTGAGCATATTTGCGTAGCTGCTTTGCATACTGTAGTTCATTCAAGTCTTAGTCATGGAATGGAGGGAAAGTGGTATGCATACCTGAAGCTCTGCCTATCTGTCCTATTCATCAATCTCTTCAAAGGTCTGAGACTTTGACTGACATTTGACTTTTTTAGAATCTTTTCTGTTAAAACTGACAGATGGAATTCTGAAGTAGCTGTGTTTTGCACCTGCTGCTATAGCTTGTGCTTTCTCTGCACAATTCTGCCATAAAAAACAGTACTAAAGGAAAAAAAAACATTCTTCACATTCTTCACTGAATGAAGGTTAATAAGCTGTTGAATTTGATTATTGGGAGATGGACTTAGCGGTTAAATCAGTTGCCAAGGGAGGCTGAGGGATCCTCTTGCTGTGTCTGCCGAGAAATGGTATTCTGTGTGAGTGTAACTCTTGAAGTACACCATGCATTATATTAATTTGCTGTGTTCATTCACTTAACATATTAATGTACATGGGCTTATCTGTTCTATGGCCAATTTCTAGTATGATTTTGTAGCAATACCCAGAAACTACTTCAGGCATCACTGAGCATGTAAACAAACCCTTAAGGAATTAATTTAGAAACTGGAAAATTAAATGTAGGGCATTTACATACATAAGCAGGAAGAGTTCTCTGTTTCCAGCAAAAGACTGAGAGGGAGTACATATTAATTGAACCAACAAGGTATAATTTTAATCCTAGAGTATAATACTGCATCCCGGAAGGCAAATAAGGATCCCTCCCTCCTTTTAGCGGTCAGTTGCTTGGGTTAGATTTGTAATGACATTAATAACATCATAGCATATTGGCCAATGACAGGACACCTTGGTCTCTGATATGACAAATAGGTTTCCAAGCTTACAGCTGGCTTACAGTTTCACTGTGATGGGAGGCAAATCAGAAAATTGCATCTGAGGTGGCTTTGCCTATTCATATATTCACAAGTGAGGAGGTTGGAATGGATGGGGAAAATTTCAACCATGCCAACAATACTAACAGCCTGTCTAAGTGGATGGTCCCTTAGATAAAATCATTTCTTTTGTGTTCCTTGAAAGGATGTGTATGGACTATGTCCAGACGGGGGCTTTATCTTGCAAACGGGTCATTCAGACCCAACTTTTCTGTGTGTGTGATTGGCACATACGGTAAGTGTCAACACTCACCTTCATCATATTGATGGCCGTCCCACTCCTTGCTGTCCACACCATTGGGTGGAATTTAGCAGAAGATATCCTGGTTATGGTTTTTTGCCCCCCCCCCAGTTATTTAACAACTGGATTCAACTGAAAGTGTTTGCTTGTTTGCCTTAATTCTTTAAAAAATACTTCTGTACAATTCTGATTTAAACAGAATTATGCCAGATTGGTACCAACAAAAAGAAATTGAGACTGCTTAGTGTTCTGAGTAGTGTTTGTCTGTCTGTGGATGCTGTGAGCTCAATCTGTAAATTAAGATAATTCACCTCTCCCAGCCTTCTTCAACTGACATTCAACTTCAGCTTTAAAGCACCTTAGGATTGATTGTGTTGCTGAGAGCGAGGAAGGAGATCAAATGAGTCCTGAGCTGTCTCTTGCTGCTTCGTCCTCCAAAAAAATCTCCAAGAGTCTCTTGTAGTACTGGAGAATTTTGGGGGGAAATAAAGAGGAAGAGCTGTCAAGTGGGCTTCCTGTTGCATGAAGACTCTTCCCTCTTTCTCTCTTCCCACATGCCCTCCAGCTTCTCTAGTACCGGTAGCTCCATGGAGTAGGACTTCCTCTTGTTCCCGGAAGGATATGGCAGAAAGAGGCTCAGGACTGATTTGATTTTAAAGATATTTAATATTTTAGAACTACGTTTGCTAAAGAGTGACTTGGTTCCAAAGCTTCGTGTGTAGCAAGAGCAAAATTAGGAAATGTGTGGCTCTTGTGGAGCTTGAAATAAAAAAATTACTCTGTGCCATTTCAAGAGGGCTGTTGGGTTGGGTTGGGGCATTGCTAATGACAGCTACAGTCTGTCTCTGCCCTGATTTTGCAGTGCTACTTCTGGATTTTAGGCACTAAAAGTTGTTCTTCATACACTGTATTGCAATTCTCCTCAGTTACAATTTTGAAAACAGCCTCTTATTGGGAGAGGGGTAGTGGAGATTTTACAGGTCACAAAAGCAAAGAACTTCTAAAGTGTCTCAAATGAAGGTTAGAATTTTCATGGAGCTTTATTAGAGAATGCAAATGCTTAGATAAGAACAGTGGTCTACAATTTTTTTCCTCTCTAGACCTCAGCAGGCTCCCAGTCATCTTGGAAGATATACTCCAGCTGTTTCTACAGATCTTGGCAGGTGGGACTTTCCTTGTCATTTAGAATTAAGATAAATGTCAGCTTCCCCATCAGTCTTATTTTCAATGTCCTGTATACTTGGGCATCTCTCTCTACATTAAACAGGAGTTATATGAAATCCTTGGGCCTGACTATAACAGTAATCCTGAATCACATTTGTATTTCTTCTTATCTCTCTTACTTTTTTATTTAGTAGCAATTGTTTTTTACATATGAAACTGATTTTATTTGCTGCCATTTTTTTAAATGTAAGAAATAGTGAAATTTTCTTACTGATGTTTTTACTGTATTGTGAAATTGCTTTGAGATATTTGATGGGAAGTGATAAAAAATGGAATTAAAGAAATAAAACACTGTTGAGATTAAGCAGAACACTCCCAAAAAGAAATACACAATTTAGCAATTCCTGCTTTAGGCAGTCAGCATAGTAACATTTTTATTTCAGAGTCCAAAACTGCATGGGTTACTTCTTACCTTTGAAAGGCAAAACTTGCTGCTTCTCTTTGTTCTTTAATGTGACACATTTATTATGGAAGCAGGTTTTTTTTTAAAAAAAAAACCAAACAAACAAAAAACATTTTTCTGTTGGAAATGCTTATTTGGCTTAGTGACTTTTGCCCTGGGTTCTTGTTTGTTGAAGGTTGGGCGGCATCATCCTTAATTCTACACCCTCATTCTTCTTAGTGAAGAACTTGATACTGTCTATTATGTACATATACATTATGAAAACCCTGTTAGCTTCATGGTGGTTTGTTTGAAACCTTGGGCTCTGCTTCTTCTAAAACCAACTAGACACTGCCAAAACTGATCTTCCTCATTAGTAAAAATATCCATCTGGCTGTAGACTTCCTGGCACTGGAGATATATATTGGATAAGCATCCTTGGTTACTGATGAGTTATTTTGCAATTCCTCAGCTGTCTTGTGTGTTTGTTGTTTATTGGCAGTTGTGGGTGTATACATTAGTTAAAATGGGAGAGTGTAGATGTTAGAAAGCTGGCTTAACTTGTTTATATACAGTGGTACCTCGGTTTATGAACACAATTGGTTCTGGAAGTCTGTTCATAAACTGAAGCGTTCATAAACTGAAGCGAACTTTCCCATTGAAAGTAATGGAAAGTGGATTAATCCGTTCCAGACGGTCCACAGAGTACTTAAACTGAAGCGTTCATAAACTGAAGCGTACTTTCCCATTGAAAGTAATGGAAAGTGGATTAATCCGTTCCAGACGGGTCCGCGGAGTACTTAAACTGAAGCGTTCATAAACTGAAGCATGGGTGTAATTGGTTCCGGAAGTCTGTTCATAAACTGAAGCGTTCATAAACTGAAGCGAACTTTCCCATTGAAAGTAATGGAAAGTGGATTAATCCGTTCCAGACGGTCCACAGAGTACTTAAACTGAAGCGTTCATAAACTGAAGCAAACTTTCCCATTGAAAGTAATGGAAAATGAATTAATCCGTTCCAGATGGGTCCACAGTGTTCATAAACCAAAAATTCATAAACCGAGGTGTTCATAAACCGAGGTTCCACTGTATTGCTGTTATGTATCTTGAAGGAATGGCTACGTACTGCTATTTATCTGGGTGATATGCACAGTGACATACCACTGTGTCTTGGGTGGTGGGGCAACTCCATTCTGCTATTATGTTGGTGACAATTGCATTTGGTCTCAGCCAATTAAGTTACTGGTGGAGATGGTTGAAAGCTCCATAAGAGAATGATAAATACTGTGCTATGGAGGTGGTTTGTTGGTGTGGTAATGCTAATCTGTGCAACTACACTAGTACAGTTATAGGATTAATTGCATCACTAACCTGAGGCTGTACATTGTGTTATCTCGCTGCATCCATTTTACCTGTTATTGTAAATGCAATAGTTATTATTTCTATACTGCCCTTCATCCGAAGATCACAGGGTGGTTTACAATATAAAAACAGAAAAATAGTTGATGGGAAATAGTTGTGATGTCCACCCCCTGTGGATGAGGTTGCACCCTCCTCCCCAAGTAGAAGCTGCATAGTTTGGGTGTGACAAAAAAAGACATATTCTGTCGCTTGATAGATACACTGGCTAGGAATGCTTTGGCTATTGCAGCAGCTACAACTTATTCATAGACTGGGATAGCCTTCTTACTGTGACTCATTCATTGGTGAACCCAAGTTTGGATACTTTGATGTGGGACTGCTCTGGAAGGTGCCCCTAATATAAAAAGCAGCAGTTGAGATGCTGAGTGGGGCATCTTACTGTGCACTTGTTACACAACTCTTTTAAGGGAGCATGTGGTGGCTGCTAGCATCATACCAGGCCAGGTTTAAGATTTTAGTTTTCACCTACAAAGCCATAAACATTTTGGGACCAACTTACCTGAAATACAGGGCTTTCCACCATATCAGCCTGCTTGGTTATTAAGATAATTCAGTGAGGCCCTCCTGGTTTTATGGTGACCTGCTGGGTCTCATTTAGCCCTGCCCACAGGGAGGGCCTTTGCAGTATTGGTGCCCTCTCTGAGGAGCCACTTCCCCTCTGTACTGCGGCAGACACCTACATTGATGCCGTTTCAGTGCTTGCTTTATCCCCATTTATTTTATGAGGCCTTTGCTGGCCATTAACACCAGCTGGTTTATTTTTAAAACATTTTTGCCATTGATCTAATGGTTGCCATTTTGTATTCTAAACTGTAATTTTATTGTACTTCTGTTCTCATATATGCCACCTTTTACTGCATGTGAAAGGCAATATTTTATTAATTAATAACATCCTCCTGGGCACACATACTAGACACTTACCATACTGACCAGGTTCACACATAATGTTAAGGCATGGGTTAATTAAACCATGGTATATGGATCATCCAGACCTGGTCCAGCTGCTTGACCATGGTTGTCAAACATGAACAAACCACTTAGCCATAGGTTGTACAATGACCCCACCGAAAAGGTACAGAGCTATGAGCAAGAAAGGTTGGAAAACTCAACAGCTTGCAAGTAGGGTTGCCAGACTCAATAGAGGACAGGACTTCTGTGCCTTTAATTGCCCTGCTCTCTTTTGAGTCTGGAAACCTTAAAGAGAAACCAGCAGATCCTTTGTTTAATTTCCAAGCAAAGGGTCTGCTGGTTTCTCTTTAAGGTTTCCAGACTCAAAAGAGAGCAGGGCAATTAAAGGCACAGAAGTCCTGTCCTCTATTGAGTCTGGCAACCCTACTTGCAAGGCTCAGTGGCTGCCGCTGGTACTTTTCCAGAAGAAGATCTGGTTTCAAACTCTGAATGGCAACCTGAGCACCTCCCATCTCTGCACAAACGTTATGTAGCTTGGTCTCACTGCTGTTGTGCAGCAAAGGAAGCTCAAGGTTCTGCTGACCACTTTAGACAGCTTTCCTCTATAAAAGGAGTCACAAAGTAGGCAAGCCTGAATAATGGAATCTCCTGATAAAAGTATCCTGTATGCAGTGATGTCTTTTGTGTGTAAAAAATGACGTGCCGGTACTCACATTGATAAAAGTGTTGTGGGTGCCAGCACAAAATGGCTACCCTGGGCAGCAAAAAAAGAGGTGATGGGACTCCATATGAGTACTGTTGCAAAAAGATCCCTGACTGAATGCAAATATAACGAACTCCATGTTTTTGAACTGTAATTATTGTGGTAACATTATGCTCAAATTGAGCTGATGAAGAAAGTGCGATGGTATTCTTATCCTTCAGGAACTCAAATGAGCTGTTTTTAAAGAAGTTTTTCTAATGTTCTGCCAGCACCTGGTCGATCATGCAATAGCCCTCCAAGATTGATTTCAAGTTATTTCTTCCTTCAGAGCTGCATACTATATACAGAGAACCTTTACACTGAAAACATATCTTGTATACAGTACACAAAGTTTAAAGGAAAACTAAGGTCAAAAGGGCTTGTTTGGGGAGAAATAACTATGACTGGGTTTTGGAATATTATGTAACCTTCTAAATTGGTAATTGCAACACTTTCTTTCAAAGCTTAGTTAGATAGAAATTTCAAGATTCAGACTTGCTATGTACTCCATATAGTCTCTTGCAGTAAAGGTAAGTATATGTTATGATTATGAGCTCTCTGCTCCCTTTTATATAAAAAATTAAAAACATTTGTACCCCTCCTTTCCATAAAATGTCTAGGACAGTCAAGATTATAAACTCAAAAAACAAAAATATGAAAAAGCAGAGCAGCAGATAAAAATTCAAGCAGCTTGAAAACAAAAATATTTGTGATTGAGGAACCCTAATGCAGAAGAAAATTCAAGTGGAATAAAAACCAGTTTTATGGGGGCAAAATATATTTCACAGGCCAATAATTGTTTTGCTTGGCAAGTGTCAACTTTCTAGAGACCATAACTTCCTCCCAGGACATAACAAAATATGAGGTGTGTATTCCAACACATGCAGACTGTAAACCAGGGATAGCAGAGTATGGTGCCCTTCGGATGTTGATGGACTACAACTCCATTATCCTTAACCATTTACCATGTTGACTGGTGCTGATGGGAGTTGGAGTCCAACAACATTTGGAAGGCACCACATCCCTGCTGTGCTACATAAAAATTGATGACAAATATATTCAAGTACGCTCAAAGCACACACACAATAAAAGAAAAGATACCCATGATTCCAGTGTATTTATTGGCTGCAAGCACTGTGTGCCTGGTAAGCTTCCTTGAACCCAGCTCCAAAGAGCATTAGACTTTAGTTTGGTTATTAGAGTAATATTGTTGATCTGCATAGTCTGGTGGCGGCTGATGTTTTCCTACTTGGGCATTATTGGTAACTACCATAGGGTTCTCTCTTCTGTTCCTGGCTGGACAACTGATACATCATAAAGAAGGAAACAAGGAGTGCTCATATTTGTAGATGATTCATAGGTGTCATGAACTATATAATATGAGAGTTATATATAATCTGCTATATACACACGTCTGTCATCTATGTAGAGTAGGGAAACAACTTATTTTTGCTATGGTTGTGGGGAAGGGATATGAGTCAAGTGGGGAAAAGTCTGAGGGCAAAAAGGATGTGGGCCACCTCTAACTAATTTGTGGCTATAATTATTCTTGTGGAACATCTTGAAAAAGACTTTTCTCCTGATTCCTGCTGTCTAACAGTAGTCTGGGGACTGAAGTCAGAAATTGTATTAAAGAAAGGCAAACTAAAACCTAGTGTCTTAAATAATGAACAGCAAGAATATTTACGTCAGTTGCTTGAATTCTGAGTGGATATTTCGAAACATCCCAAGCATAGCAGAACAAACAATATTGCATTAAGCTGGTATTTTGACAATTCTACAGCTTGAGAGAATGCATTGTGAAGCAAAATAGCAATGAATGTTGCATCATGTAAAGGTAAAGGATCCCTGGATGGTTAAGTCCAGTCAGAGGTGACTATGGGGTGCAGCGCTCATCTCGCTTCAGGCAGAGGGAGCTGGTGTTTGTCCGCAGACAGCTTTCCAGGTCATGTGGTCAGCGTGACTAAACCGCTTCTGGTGCAATGGGACACAGTGATGAGTGCCAGAGCACATGGAAATGCTGTTTGCCTTCCCGCCACAGCGGTACCTATTTATCTACTTGCACTGGTATGCTTTCGAACTGCTAGGTTGGCAGGAGCTGGGACAGAGCAACGGGAGCTCACCCTGTTGCACAGATTCGAACCGCCAATCTTCCAATCAGCAAGCCCAAGAGGCTCAGTGGTTTAGATCACAGCGCCACCTGCTCCCATCATGTGATTGCACTCTCTAACATAATACCATGAGTTGTTTGTGTGTCACTGTGTGTCAGAGTTTTTAAAAAAGGAGTTTTAAGACCAATAGAAATATAAAACTAGGAAACCTGTGAAACTGGTAATGACTCTAATAAATGAAAAATGAAAAAGCAAGCTGAGGTAAAAAAACCAACAACATTATTTATAAATAATGAATGATAGAACTACCGGTACTAAAAATGAACAGTGTAGATCCATAAGTATGGCAACTTAAGGAGAATTCTTTTGAAATTGGAATGTTGAATCTATATTTGCAGAAAAAAGCATGAATTAAAACAGCTTTTTTTCCATGTCTGCAGTTTTCAATTCAAATTGCTGAGCTCTCTCAGTATTTGCAATACTTGCTAAAATTGCCTCTTGTCCTACAAATGCTCCTTGTAACTATGGACACAGCTCTCCCTCTATCTTTGTTCATGCTGTAGAAACCCTCTTAGGAAGCATATCAAGAACAAGATCTATTAGCAGTGGTAAGACTTAACATTTTGTCCTATTTGCATTTATTAGCATGCACTAATTATTCATAGTGATAATTACCCTTTACCAATTCACATTAATTTAGATTGCTTTTCAAAAGCAATCAAGGGGTGTATGGAGTGATCATACATCAAAGTGAATAAAGATACAGCACGTAAGAAATAGGGTGCCATTTAATGTAACAAACCATGTCAGATAACTGCCAGGTTTCTTTCTGGAGTTGTAATTATTTGAACTCAATCTGATGGTTTATAGCCAAGCGCATAAGTCATATGAGTTCCACCTCAAAGCCCATTCATTGTGGAATAGTGGGGAGAAGTGTCGTCTTGCTGGAGTGATTATGATGATGGCAGTGGTGAAATGATGACAGCTGAAATACCAGTCGAAGTGCTTTTTGAAAAGAGGACTTTTCCTTCCTGCCTGGAGCGTGTGCTCTAAAATAAATAAATGCAAACTTAATGTTCCACAGCACTGAAATAAAAACATAGTAGCACTTTGATGAAACCGTGATATTGTGCTGAGAGTATGAGAGTTTTATTTTAAATTCAGTTTGCAGCTGATTAAGTGCTGGCAACTTTCAATCTGTGCGCATTAGAGGCACGCGCATATATGCACAGTGTTCAGCACCGGAATGGGGGCGGGTTGATGCATGAGATGACCTGGAACATAATCCCCCCATAAATTGGAGGAGGGATTGCCTGTATAACATACTGAGTCATATGTAGTCCCAGAAATGAGACAATCTACCCTCGGTAGGACTTGGAACTTGTTTTCCATGACCTGACTCCTCTATGGAGGATGTAATGTTAATTGTATTGGGAATACAGCTCCCTCAGCATTGAGTACACTGAGAACATCGTTACAGTGCAGAGGATGTGGCTTGCTCCCCAATCCACCATTTTAAAAGTCTGAGTGCAGGATCAGTGGTACGAGCTGTGAGCGGGCTAGGTTGGAATGCTTGAGTGCTTCAAATGTGTTCAGACGCCTCTTAAACCGAAGGGAAGACGTTCTGGCTTCATGAAGAACATGAAGCCATGTTTTGAGTATCTACTGAGGGGGCCCCCATCCATGTGCATGCCTTGTAAGTGTTCCCTTCAGTAATCTGCTGGAGAACCCATGATTCTTAATACCTTTCTGTATACTAGGTTCTCTGTCATGCGGAATTGAGCTAGGTTTGGAGCAATGCTGAAAACTGTTCCGGAATCCAAACTCTGTTGGCTGACTCTTCTCATTTAAAAACAGCTATTGAATTATTGGGATCAAATTGCTGACAAAAAAAGAATTCTGTATAAGATTAATTTGAGGGGGCGGCAAACTTTGCTGCTGCTGTGCCATAAACTTCAATGTGCCTTTCTTCTAGATCATAATTAACTTTATCAGGACACACAAGAAAAGTACTTATTCAAACAGCACATGGTTTTAACTATGTTATTTGTTCCCTCAGGAGGAAAGGATGGCTACCAACTCGTATGGCTTTATAAAACAATTAGACAAATTATTTGAGAATAAGGTTCTACTGTAAGTATGACTCTGAATACCAGCTTCAGGGAGAGGGCTGTTGCACTAAGTTCCTGCTTACTGACTTCTCATGGGCATCTACTTGGCCACCGTGAGAACAGGATACTGGACTAGATGGGCCTTTGGCCTGGTCCAACAAGACTTTTCTTTTGCTCCTTTGTTCTACTTCAGTTTAACCATTGGTATGTTTGCTGCTCTGTGTCAAAGATGGCCAACTTCTGTTTCATAGGATTATTTACGATTGGTGGTATGCTCTTTGCTATTTTTTAAAGGCAAAATCCTTTCTCTGTTGTGGATCTTAATGGTCCTGCATGCTGGAGTGTATTTGTATAGAAAATATATTACTCTTATCTGCCATACTCTAGAAGGAGAGGGCAGCCTGGGTACCACAAAATTTTGGTCTCCTTGTTTACTTGATCTGGACAGATACTAAATGTGAATACAGATTTGACATACAGGTTTGGATCCAAAGATCATCCCCCCCCCCTCTGTGTGTGTGTTCACCTGTTTTCTCCAATCTGCAGAAAACTTGTGAAGTAGGGAAAATGAGTCTTTCCCCTGCAGAAGATGAAGCATGTTACATTTGTGTAGTGGGATAATTGAATTCAAGTCAGAGAGCTGTGTACCTTATTCTTTTGCTATTTTTCCCAGATGAAGATTTTTGTCCTGATGTTGAGCTCTGCAGAGATAATTGCAAGAAAGTTAAATGGAATGAGATGGAAGCAGCAGCAAAACCTCTAAACATAAATGCTGGATGAATAGCCTTAGGAAAAGGGCAAGGATCCAATTGAGCAAGCTTATGATTAAGTTAGAAATGACAGTGTAAGCAATAAAAAGAGTTTCAGAACAATATTATTCGCTGCAGTGGCTGTGATCACATTGAAAAAGGAGAACATCAGCAAGATGTACTTAGGTTATTCTAGAAGTAGAAAAGCTTGGATTGATTTTGTTCAGCTGGATGCAGATCTTCGCATGTATTATTCTAAGTGAAGAATTGCCTTCTGTAAGATTTCTGTCAAAGTTCAGTCAGCTGGGATTTATATAGAAGAATAATCATGTTTTGGAATATTGACCAGTGTTGGCCATTTGCAGAAAGTCTTAATTAATTTTTATTGTGGCTATTTCAAAAGATAAATGAACCTCTTGCATCATATAAATGCCACAGGGTTTTATCGAATCTAGATTTCCTAATTAATTTTGCTGGACTTGATGAGACTGTAGGTAAATTAATATAAGACCCCTTTTTAAAAGATGGCTTGAAAGCTCTAGTAATTGTTTTTATTTTAAAAACATGCAGGGAAATGTTTGAAGGTCTTTGAATGGGAGCTGGTGAAAGAGCTTGAGCTCCTAATGTACTGAAATACAGTATACCATACATGTGAATGTGTTTTATCCTTGGTATAGTATAAGATCAATGGCCCATTTGATCCCATGACAGTCTAATCTAGCTAGTCAATGGCACTTCAGAATCTTGGGCAAAAATATCTTCTAGTTCTGTTAATCTCCTTTAACTGGAGATGCCAACAGCTGAAACAGGGATCTTATGCCAACAGTTTATCATGAGCAGAATCTTGGATAGATTGGAACAGGAAATTGGATAGATTGGATATTCAAGACTTTGGAATTCTTAATCATGTGGCATTTCCGTATTGGGTTATGTATATTAGCAAAAGCTCTGGATAAGATGACTTCTAAATACAGCCAATCATTCAAACCATGGTTTAGATTGGGAACAAGCTATGTGTGTGCCTTGCCCTTCCCATTCTGAAGGAATAATTCAAACCCATGTGCTGGTTTGAATGCCATGGAAAATTGTCCTATCTCAAACTAGGAAATGATCTGCTAAGCAGGGTGCATGAAGTAGGGGAGCACACATCAACTTGGCTTGTTCCCAATTTCCCAAGCCATGATTTTGGAAGACTGGAGAATGTGATGTCTGAATGCATCCTGGAAAATAGATGCTGGCAAATTACATAACGCCTGAGCGAATGGCATAACGCTGGCCAAACTTGATATGCATAACCTAAGGCCTAAGCAATAAAAACCTGTCTGCAAATGATGGCTGGTTTCCTTCCCCTCACCCCACTTCTCCAGACACCATAGCATAGCAACTAAATATGCTGGTCAGGAACTGAGATGTCAGCATCTCATTACGTGAAATGCGATAGAGATTGACAGCAGCAATGAAAAGTATACTGGGCTCCATCTGGACTTTATTATGATATTCTAAAAGATGTCTCTTTCAAATCATTCTTCATTAACAGCCTGGTGAGAGAATCCCACTTAGTAGTGATTCCAGGAATAATTTTTGAAGTGAATAATGCCCTAGTTAAGTGCAATATAAGACTCTTGCATGGAAAGAACATTAAACAGACAAGAGTTGGGAAAAGTCTATCCCGGAATTAGCTGTTGTGCAAAATTGTATAAAAGCCACAGTCACCCCATATTAAAGTTGAGAGTAAATCTGCTAATTGGTTTGCTGTTGGAAAAGAATGTCTATTACACTGGTTTGCAATGCACCTAATTATTTGGTGGTAGTATTTGGCTGAATGTCCCTCATACTCAAGGTCTCTGGTTGCCAGTGGATGAGATCCTTGAATCCTTCTGCACATATCAGCAACATGTGGCCTTTGGAGTTCTGCAGTGCAGCCTGCATTATGCTTCTGTGGCCAAGTTCCTACAGCTGCGTTTTGTTGTGACCTCTTATGAATTTTGTTGCGATTTCAACAGGGAAAAATGTGTGCAGGGACGTACCTTCCTTCCCAATACAGTACTGTTGTAAACTGTAGTTTCCCCCTCTTACAGTGCAATAGCTAAGTACTATAGTGGCTCATGGCTCCCATGGACTGCAAGAAGATCAAACCTATCCATTCTGAAGAAATCAGCCCTGAGTGCTCACTGGAAGGACAGATCGTGAAGCTGAGGCTCCAATACTTTGGCCACCTCATGAGAAGAGAAGACTCCCTGGAAAGGACCCTGATGTTGGGAAAGGAGAAGGGGACGACAGAGGATGAGATGGTTGGACAGTGTTCTCGAAGCCACCAACATCAGTTTGACCAAACTGCGGGAGGCAATGGAAGACAGGAGTGCCTGGCGTGCTCTGGTCCATGGGGTCACGAAGAATCAGACACAACTAAACGACTAAACAACAACAACAACAACATAGTGGCTCAGAGTGTCAGTGGTAAAGAAATGTCTTAGCCGAGGGCTTTCTGCTTGGAGGTTGGGGGAAATGACTTACCAAGTGAGAGGCTAGGAAGAAAGGCCTAGTAAAAAGAGCCAGGGACCTGAGGTGGCAGCAGTGATAGTCTAGAATAGGAGAATTGTATGAAGGATGGTGACGGATAGTGAGAAATCTGGGTGAGAAAACAGAGAGGAAATTGTGCTTGTGGAGAAGTGAGAAAGCCTACAATTTCCACATTGACTTGAAAAAAGAAACAAAAACTTTGTGTGCAGGGCCTTAACATCTTGGAAAGGTAGTTTGACAAACTAAACTGGACCACTCGATTTATTTTATGTTTCTAGAATGCAGAGCGGGAAATCCTAATAAAACACCTCTTACTATAAGTATTTGAAAATAAACAAAACAGCTTACCTTACTTCCCTTATTTACTTCTGAGTAACTTGGGCTGTTCCCATTTTAACAAATGGAGAGCCGAAGGTTAATTTAAAAATTTGAAACCCCGATATGGAGGCCACTGAAAACACCTCCTACATCTTAGTGATTGACAGCACATTAATTAATTATTGCAGTTATTTATATCCTGTGATTTAGAATACAGCTTCTTCCAAGGCTGCTTACAAGGAGCACTAAACTACATTTTAAAAAGAAACACAATCAGTATCAACCTGTAAATTTAACTGGGATCCTTCCCACAGAACAGTTGATGGTAGATAGCCCTGGGGTGAAGGAAGAGGGAAAGGCCAGCTGAGATGGTCTTTGCCTGTGTTCTTCTCTTGAATATCAGCACTAACAGCTGAAAGTGTTTTCCACACCAGTTATTTATAGTCTTGGCAGTTGCTGTTGAAAAGGCACATTATGCAATTAAACCCAATGAAAAGCAAGTTTGCAAATGTAACAGTATTGTCCTACCATGCTCACATTTTCAGCATCCTCTTTGTGGAAGTTCTGTCTGAGGAACTGAGAGTAGAACAATCGCAATAATCAAACCAAGGGTTTATGTGAGTTTTGAATGCCAACTTTTCATAGAGTTGGTCTATTGCTCTATCTGCTGGATAATGTTTATGCTAACCCGACTTGCTCCTGGAGCAAGTAGAATGTGGCAATACCACCATAAAGAAGGAGAAGATCCTGGCAGGTCAACTTTTGAGGAACTTGTGTAGCGAAACATTTCTCCTTAATCAAATAAAAAAATCTAATAAAACAGCAACCTGTGAGAGGCCAGTAGAGCTTGATACATGTTGTTGATGATTTTGTGCAACGTAGGTGATCTAGGAAGTGACTTGAGGTAGTTGGTCTGGTTCCAATGAAATAGTTCCATTAGCTCAATGATCTTTGTCTGCACAATAAGAGTTCCCTTCCCTCTGCTCATCTTTGTAGGGTTGGGAGAATCCCCAGAACAGATTTAGGGAGCACACTGGGAGAGCTGAGGGAGGGGAAGTTCTGCTGCATAACCAGAAAGCCTTGTGCTAATGGAGCTACTTTGCTGGATACCACCCATTGTGCTTGACTGTGGTTTAATGTGTTGGTGTAGGCTGCTCAAAAGTCCCTATTTTTGTTCCCACCCACTCCTGACCAAACAAACCACAAGCAGCGAACCACGGTTTTTGGGTTTTTTTTTAGTTCTTGGCTCACTACTTGTGGTTTATTTGGATAGAAACAAACCAGAAGTCTAGGTTCAGTTGACACAACAAGCATAGACTTATGGCATGGCTAGGAGTGGCAAAGGAGCAAAGTGAGGACTTTAGAGCAGCATGAGCCAGTGTACTGCTCCTTTGTGTTAAACCATAGTTAAACTATAGTTTAATGTGATGTGTGAACTGGGAAAATATCAGATTCTTTTGCAATCCCATCATGACATATGGTACAGCAAAACCAATCCATCTTTATGCATTCTAGCCTTCTTTAAATGTTGGTTATATATAGCTCCTGTTCTGAGAATTTCTGAACAGGTGCCAATTTAGGTGCTACTCCTGTGGAAGTGGTGGAATAAGATGCAAGGATGAACTGAAAAATTCCAGTTACATGCAAGAAGAAAATTCTAGATTGCACAATAAAGCAGCTTAACTAGATTTACCTATCAAAATGATAGATAAGGAAATAAATATTCATAAACCAGGAATAGAATTTAAAATTGGCAAGGGACAATACTGATTCAGCAGAGAGAAGAGAATGAAACACTGCAGCTGACGTAGCAGCTTTAACTTGGATACAGCTAAAGGGCACTGAAGATAGCTGTACAGTTTTTGGCTATTTCTGATCTTCCAGCTAAGGAGTGATATCTAAAGTGATGAATGAGCAACCTTACTTTTCTATAAGGATGTTGTGGAAGGAATTGAAATACAGTGGTACCTCGACTTACGAATGCTTCGACTTCCGAAGTTGGCAAACCCGGAAGTATTTTCGCCATGCGCGCGTTCTGTGCCTGCGCAGAAGCGGCACGTGTGGTCTGCGCATGCGCAAAATGGATTTACGAAGGATTCGACTTCCGAAGAGCAGTGCGGAGCGGATCGCCTTCATACGTCGAGGTACCACTGTATGTAAGATTGATGTATTCAACAATCTTGGGATATGTTGCCCCCAGTAGTCTCAATACTGATTTCTTTGCTTCCACTTCTTATACCCCTCTTCACAATACCCTGCAAATTCCATTTTCCCATTCCTTCAGCTAACTGTTTCATTAGAACTGAGTACCTAACTGGGCATGAGTAGCACTAGGTTCATTGAGGTGCTAACTGCATATCCTTATACATAACAGAACTTGTATGTATGAGTGTTTCTAGACAAGGTATTTACTCTGGGATTACCCAGTCTTGGTTCATTCACTACTCATTGACCTGCTGTGTTTTCCCTAGATTCCTTCTGTTGTCTTTTTAGATAATAATAGTAATAATAATAATAAGAAGAAGAAGTGACATTTTAAAAGCATGGGAGAGTTGTGCTATCTCCAAGTTTAGACAGTCATAGAATTAATCACCTGATTTTTTCAAAGAGGTGTGGTTTTGACATGCACACTGATGAACCTATCACCACTTTGCAAACTTTCTCTATCCTCTTGCTCAAGCGCTCATCACTTCCTGTACTGTTGGTAAGGAGAAAAGAAGAATCCACCCCCTTCCTTCAGGAAGGTGCCTTACAAAATAGTCAGACCATGCGTCTATTTAGCTCATTATTTTCTACAGTGACTGGCAGATGTTGTCCCAGCCCCACTGGGGATTGAATCTGGCACTTTCTGCATGCAAAGCAGACATTCTGCCACTAAAATACATCCCCAGTCTTTGCTTGCCCTCCTCTCTAAGGAACCTACCCTGAGGACCCTTGCTGTATTGTAGAGCACAGTTGTGCTTTTGAGTGGGGAATTTAATTTAATTAAATCTAGCCTCTACTTCTAGGATGGAGATGTGTGAAAATGTCCTTCTGCCTTCAGACATCTTTGCCTCCCCCCCACCCCTGGCCACTGGTTTTCCCAGGCCGATTCAGAGTTTTGGCTCTGGTGCAGCAGCTGCCCAATCTAGAAGTTGTTTTGTTCTTTTTAATTAGTTGTAGTAAATTTAATAACACAAGCTATAAAGAATAGTCATAACGAGTTGGGAGAACTTATGTTTGCTTTAGTTCTGTATTTTGATGTGGGTTGTGGTCAGAGCTCGGCAGAAGTCTCTCTGAATCGCTGCTTGTTTTGGTATTTGTGGCCCACTACCTTCTGCGCTTGTTCCTGGTTTTCAGGAGCAAAATTGTTCCTCTGCAGGGAGTGCAGAACGAAGGGCATTGCCCATTGCCCTAAAAAGGGGGAAACAAATACCAGAGGTTAAAGAATGTGTTGTGTGTGGAAAAAGTACTTTTGTCTAAACCAAGATAGTACTTCCTTTTTCTAAACTTAAAAAGTCATAAACATTTGCGCAGAAGGAAGGTGCTCTAGCCGCCTCATCACTTTGGTTATTTTCTGTGTTCCCCACATTCCTGTTATACAGTGTCCTTCTTGAGATGCAGTGATCAGAACTGTACACAGTACTCCAAGCATGCCTTGAAATTTGGCTAAAGACCTTAAGCTATTTCAGTCTTTTCTCTTAATTATTCTATTGTGAATAGCAGCCAGGGAATGTTAACTTTGAATGGGACTATGGTGGGAGCAAAGGGTTAAGCCCTCTCCCTCCGTGCTGTGGTCCCAATTCAGTTTGCAGCCCTCTCCTGTGTCTACTATTCGTTTTACAAAACAACAACAACAACAACAACAACAACAACAAAACACCTATTTGTGATGCTCAGCTACATGACAGTCACATCTGGTTTGGCCCTTAGTCTTCTTTCCTGGTCACGTGTCTTGGGTAGTTACGGTACTAGAATCTTTGTGACTAGGGTACCCCTAACTATTATTTCTGGGTTTTATCAGTACCCTTATGCCTATTCAGATATGCTTTGGCTTCTTGCTAATTTTGATTAGAGATGTTGGAGGAATCAGTTGCCATGTGACCACCATCTGGATTTCCTGCTACCTGCTCATATTTACAATAAAAGTTTTCTTCTTCTTCTTTTAAAAAAGTGCACAACTAAGTAAATAGATGTGTAAATTAGTTGGGATGTACATTATTCACATATTCATTGTCATATAATTGCCACTAACTGTCCCTCCCTGGTGCCTGAGTTAGGAAAACGATACAAGGTTAAGTTAATACTGTCAACTCAGGATTGCAAGGCTGTAATCGCAACTTCGCTTCTCCAGGAGGAAGCCCAGTGGATCATATTTCTGAGTTAACATGGTTAGGATTACAGTCATAGATGGCCACTTCATTAACTTTTATTTAAGGTACTGCAAGAGTCTTTGTTGCGTTTTCTCCAAGAGACTAATAGAACTACCTTTCTGAAAATTGATTTTGAAAGGGGACACACAGAGAAGATAACTGGTTTGCAAATATCTGTTGATGGTTGAGAGAAATGTATGTGTAATTTATGCTATGCATCATCTTCATCTTCATCATAATAATACATATAGTTCTGAATCAATGGATGATAAAACAGAAGGCAGACTTGTGCAAAATAAACCTATTACAGAAGAATGGAAAATGCTCGTCTTTATGTGAGGAGGCTATTTCTTAGTGGAAACGAAAGCTTAACTACAAGCCTGTTAAAACACAACAGGTGAAATGCCCAATACTTTTTCATACCTTCATTGCACCATATTATGACATTGGTGTGTATACATAATGATGGTGCTTCCTCTTTTTGTAAGGACCGCTCCCCACTTCAAATGGGGGGCGCTTTTTGCGTGGTCGTGCGCAGCCCCCTGGCCCTATACAATCCCCGGCCCAGTTAGACTGGCTTCGCCTCCCCAAGCTGGATACCTGGAGGTTCCCGCCTAACCTCAGACAGTTGACCAATCCCAGATGGGGAGGTGTTGCCAGGGGTGTTGACCAGGTAGGGTTAGGACCGCCCTGCACACACAATAGAGGGTGGAACTTACCTGGGAGTCCTCAGTCATTAGGTTGTCAGTGCTCTCCCCTGCGTTGCGGCGAAATGTGGGGAGGGCTATCTGCTTAAACATACATTTTTCAGAGCCAGCCCAATCCCCACACAGTTTGGATAACCCTGATGTTCCCCAGGTCCATGGCCGGGGACTGGGAGGGATAAACGCCCAATGCCTAAGCCAAGGTCTCTCTGCATCTGAAAGTTTAACAAAGTTGTGGCCAATTTTAATCTCAAAACATGTTGTCATGAGTCATTATTCCTCCCGGGGGTTGGGGGGTCTCTGCCTGGCCACGCAATAGCTACTTTGGCTATCAAGTGTTTAGTCAAGTCTACTCATTCACATAAATGAAGGGAGATAAGAATGTGTGTTAGCTAGAAATTGCTTTGGAGACAATCATTCTGCAGTAGCATGGTAGCTTAGTTCTGGAGTAGGGAAATAAATGTAAGCAGCGTTCAGTGATACACTAAACATAGTCTTCACTTCCCATCTATGCTGTGATTCTCAGTAGAGCAGCAGAAAATGCACAGTGGGGATAATTAACCAAAAGGACATGAAAGCAAAGTATTTTAGCTGATTAGTATACGCTTCAAATGATAAAGACCTGCACAGGCCATTTTTGGTTTGGAGGCATAATTTTTTTTAAGTGGGTCACTCAATACCATCTATTACATTTTCCCTCTGCTTTGGTCTGTGTTCACTGTTGCTTCTTCTCTCCTCCGCTCAGTCCCCGTTTCCAGGTTTAACCATTTGAAGGCATGCTTCCTTTCTCATCCTCATAATTTGCTTACACTGCAGAGCCTCAGCTCGCAAACAGGGATTTTGTACTGGAGATAACCTAATCCTCTTGCAGCGAAAATACCAACCCTGTAATGTACAGTACCCTCTTTCCTCTCTCAAAGATTTTCAGTCAATAATGAGGTCCTGTTAAAAGTAACTTCTTTGCAGTTTTTACACAGGATTAAGGAAAGCAATCTCGAGGGCTAAAGGAAAGCTTAAGAATGATCAAAGGCGAACACTTTTACATGGGGCTGCAAAGGTGGAAGCGCACTACTCTTATTCTCGAAAGATGAGTTCTCTTGCTATGTTACATACATTTGTTGTTCCCATCAATCCTGACTAGCACAAATAAGGCTATACTATTTTTGCTCATTACAGAGCAATTCAAGTGCTTCTGTCTTTTGGGGGCTCCAGGAGTGCCTAACTTTGCTAGGCCAGCGGAATCTAAATAGAGATGGCTGCATTCTTGTTTTTTGATACCCACATAGGTGCAGCTACAGGTATTCTGTTGCATTAGTCAGACATCTGAGAGGTGCACACCTGCCTAGCTAGCTCAGTGCTCCTGCTGTGTGGATTCTACACAGGTTCTACATTAATAAAAGCTTTGTCTCTCATCTCATGCAGTCCTTGAGAGAGAACGTAGGATGCATTCAGTGTTGGCCACATCTGCACTATATTTAACAGTCATGGCTTCCCCCAAAGTATCCTGGGACCTGTACTTTGATAATGGTGCTGAGAGTTGTTAGGTGACCTCTCTCCCCACACATAGCTAAAATTCCCAGAGTTCCCTGGGAAGGGATATTGAATGTTAAACCAGTCTGGGAACTGTAACTCTGTGAAGGGAATAGGGGTCACCTAACACCAGAATAGTGACTCAGGGTATGACTTGTATTTTTAAGCAGCTTAAGGGTAGTGATAAGGCGGGATATCAAATCCAAACTCCTCCTCCTCCTCCTCTTCTGGCTTAATTTTGACCCCCCCCCAACGCCCTGCAAGTTTAAATCCATCCTCCCAATTTTGGGATGTTAATAGCCTCCAAACACAAAGTTGAAGCTGCATCACAGTGAGGAACAGTGTGTTTAAAAACAAAACCTTGCCACATCCAACTGCAAGAGCTGACAGTATGTCTGAATTGAAAGGCTCTGTGCTGCTATAATACTGTAGGGAGTGGGAAGATTGGCCCTTGGTAATCGTTGCCTTCTGCTGCAGTATAGACTTCCAGCAGAGTGCTTTTCTCTGTGAGGAGCAAGAGCCATGTGTGCCTTTTTCAGAAAAGCTTTTTTTTTTACAATAAAATAAAACACTTATTGTACAGCAAAGTATTTTTTTAAAAAAGATTCAGAAGAACATAACTTTTCTCTTTTTAACCCCCCCCCCAAAAAACCCTAATTCTTGTGAACTGCATGTTCCTTTATCCTAAGATAAAGAATGGAAGAATGCAAAGCTGAAAATTGCTTGTTTTTGTTATGCCCTTAGTTTATTAGGAGAAATAAACTGAACCTCCCTAACTGCAAAGGCATAACAAGGACAGGCAGTTAGTTGCATCTGTTGGCTCCACCTTTCCAACCTCTGTGTGCTCAGATCTAAATGGAGACCATTTTTATCCACTGCATGGAAGCTGAGAGGGTGCACTCCTGGGGCAGAGTCTGTGGGTGTAACCCTGCTCTTCAAAAACATGTGATCATGATTGCGTGGAGCAGAAACTGCAGAAGGGACTGGAGTGCCAGAGCCATATGGACTACAAAATCCCTGGGGGTGGAGGGGGAGACTCCTTGGATACAAAAAATCCCAAAATATATAAAACATTGACCACTCTGCTTCTATAATGAATAATCAATACATGCTGCATCTGCTACTAGACTGGCAGTGATCATAGTGAGTTTGCATTCTGCCTTCTAGCTTGAAGGTGCATGTGCAAGAGGAAACGTCAGAAGAAGCTGGAGCCTTTCTGTGTCTTAAGACAACATTCAGCCACACTTCTGAAAAAGTGTGCAATACAGGATACTGCTTGGCACTGTGAGATTGTGGGAGCGTGGGGAGATAGGTATTCTTAGTCGTCCCTTCATTTTATTATACCCGTTTCAGTGGATTTCTAGATCAACCACGAAAAGTGTCAAGAGACTTTCATTGCCAAGTTTTAGCACTGGCGGTCAGCATAGGATGGAGTCCCTGTGATACCGTGACACAATATAGAAAGAAACATTGCTTTAACACCACCCCCTTTTCTAGGGTGGGTGTTCTTTCTGAGAGGCCCTCTGTTCTTTAGAGTCTGCTAAACTTCTGGACAGAGGCTGGAAAAGCTGCTGGTACAATTGCTTCCTCATGCTTCCTCTGGCTTGGGCTTTCTTGCTTTTGCTGAAGCCAAGATGCAGGAGCTTTCCACTTCTTTGTTTTGTTGCTTAGTCATTTGATTTGTGCCAGTACTGTGCTGCTGCTGCTGCTGCTGCTGCTAATGTTTAAAAAGTTACTTCATGGCTTTTAAGTAATGCTTACCCAGAGTATTTGCTTGCAGTCATTCTCCCAGTTGGCACTTCTAAAACTAAAAAACGGGAGCAAATTAGTTTTGATGGATGCTAACACTCAAGAAACCAACATAAAACAGCCCATAGGTGTCTGGCCAGCATTCGATAAATATTGGGTGCAGGGAGGGGGAGAATGCACATGATATTTCCTTGACCCCAAGGCCCTGTTTACAAGAAGTAGCACTTTCATACATTATACTAATTTTTCTGGGAATTGTTGTATGCTGGTATTGCAGGTGTATTATCTGTGAGGAAAAAATCTTATTATGGGAAGTTGCACTCACAGTGTGGAACATATATAATGGTTCCATTTTTTAAAGCTGCAGTCCTGTGCAGACTAACTTGGACGTAAGTCCCGTTGAACAAAATGAGAGTGAAGTGTTGCCAATCATGCTTAAGAGATTGAGGAGGCAGGAAGCAGTGCTACAGGTTCACACACACATTCTTCATTTCTAAACCATAGTTTGCATTAATATGCATATGAATGTTGTATCTGGCAAAAAGCTGGTGGGAGCAATATTGTATTAATTGACTCCTATGGAAACAGGGTAGTGGGGATCATTTTCAACAAGTATACTGCCTGCCAGTGAGCTTTCAGGTGCAATGTGGGGCATCATATGTGACACCAGGTGTCGGACAGGTAGAGATGTGACTGGATCAGTTGCGCTACCAAGTTCCCTGTGGGGAACTTGATTGCATAGTTCAGTGATGGGCAACCTTTTGAGCTTGGTGTGTCAAAATTCTCCAAAAAACCGAGCCTAACTCGGGTGGTATGTCACTTCGAGAAAAAAAACATAATT
Source organism: Zootoca vivipara (assembly GCF_963506605.1). NCBI lineage: Eukaryota > Metazoa > Chordata > Lepidosauria > Squamata > Lacertidae > Zootoca > Zootoca vivipara. The sequence continues at coordinate 36,426,847 of NC_083277.1, read as the reverse complement.
TCACAATATTTATTTTTTTTCAAATAATTTTTATTGAAGATTTTCAATTTAAACATTATTCACATCATCATAACATAATCTTTTAACCTCAGAGACAATAAAGAAAAAGAGCACAAGGGAAAAAAGGAAAAAAAGAAAAAGAAAAAGGCCAAAATAGCAAAGGAAAAAAAAGAAAAAATTCTTTAAATCTTATCCAATATTCATTGACATAACTTCGGCTTCCCCGTCCCTCCCTCCCCGAGTTCATTTTACACCCCAATTCAGCAATTTTCTCATATCAAGTACAATTCATAATATTAATTATCACTTAACCAATTATTTTCATCTTGCATAAAATTCTATCCGAAAAAAATTCAATCAAATCTCTAAACTAAACCCCTTAGCCTATAATTTCCCTAAAAAATATTCCCGAATTTTTACTTACTAAAATCACTATTCAATATTTTAAAACATTTTTTAAACTCCCCCCCTACTTCCCCTGATTGGCGATTTCCTGCAAACTTTGGCCAGCTCCTTTTAACAATCCATTTCCAAACCATTTTAGACATCCCGTATTAAAATTCATTTTGTTTTTTCACCCCACTCCGTCCCTTGCCCACTCCATACCCCCTCCCTCTTTCCACTTTTCCTTCTGTTGTACAACTTTCTTTCTCCGCCTCTCTTTCCCAACTTTCTTCTCTGTCCCCCCCCCCCCCAGTACCATAGCTTTCTCCAAACTTCCATCTTTATTTGAATAAACTTGACCGGAATCTGGACTCCCTCTCCCACTGAGAGACCAACATTCCGAGTCGAAGCCGTCTGCATAAGATCAATGTCCTTTGCAACTTCTCCCACAAGTTGCTCCGGTTCTTCAGTTTCAGGCTCTTCTGTCTCATCCTGTAATTCCAAAGTGTCATTTGGGGAAAACTTTTGTAACACTTCTTTAAGACATTGTGTCTGTCTCCCATAGTGCCGAACATCTTCTCCCAGCTCTTGAACAAGCTGTAACAAAAGTTGCAGTCTCTCTTTGCCCAGCTGGGAATTCATTGTTGTGTCTATCCAGTTCCTTTGTGTTCTCAAATTACGATGAAGAGGGCATGGTTCCTTTACCCCAAGATGGCGCAGATTCCAAATCCTTTATTTATTTATTTATAAAATCCAACTTGATTTTTCCCAATTAAAATGTTCTTGTCCCAAAGTTCTAATATTTCCGTGCCTGGTTTGACAGTTCACAAGCTCGTTTTATTAAATATCTTCTTAACCGGTGGAAGCGCTCTGTCGGCTGGACTTCGTTTCCAGGATCTCGCCTCCAGGTATTTGGAGGGCTCGTTCCCAAATTCAAACTTTTTTTTTTTTTGCAGAGATCTACAAAAATTTCTCCTTCCCTTGGCTCTGCCCCACAGGGAAGGGTCTAGCTTAATTTTTTAGTGGTTTTTAAGGTCCCAATCTAGCGTTTTAGCTGCGGGCTTGGTAATTGCTCGTTTGTCTCGGTTGGGGGGGGGAACGACCTCCGTTTCCTTTTTAGATTCCCCTCCCCGGACCAAATATTTTCTTCTTAATAATCCAACAAATTTTACTCACAAGTCCGATTTTAATTCAATTTGGAGGTATCTGACGCTCAAGTTGTCGTCGGCACGGAGCTTTGCTCCCCAGAGGTAGCAGTCGACCCAAGACTCCGTCCCGCTCCGCTGGCTCTCAGCGCACCTCGAAAGGCGCATTCCGGGCGCCGGGCGGGACTCAACAGAGCTCAGCTGGGTTCCCACGGTCCCGGAAAGCAAAATCCGGGGGTTCTCAGGGGGATCGCGGTGCCCTCGCGACTCCCCCCCTCCTCTGGGTTATCATGATGCGAGTTGTAGTCCAAAACATTTGGAGGGCACCAGGTTGAAGAAGGATCATTACACCTATATCTATATGAACCTGCCACTGTTTTAAGTTCAGATTTAGAGGCCTTTATTTTGAACCTGTCATTAAGACCAATTAGGCCAGCAGGCCACAGACTCATAATACTATTGGTAGTTTTATTTGCCATCTCATTCCTAATTATCCCCAGTCTTTTTCACAGCTGCCACAGACCATCTCAACATCTTCATCAAGGTATCCACTGTGACCCCAATGTCTTCCTCCTCATCAGTCACTGTCATTTCAGACCTGACTAGCATATATGTGATATATATATATATATATATATATATATATATATATATATATATATATATATATATCTCCCCATTTACTCTTGCTTACATTGAATTGCATTTGTTATTTAAATGCCCATGCTCCCAATGTTGAAAGATCAATGGATGTCCATTGCTGTAGCCTCTTTAAACATACATTCCCATGTTAAAAGTGTGGGGTGGTTTCCCATGCCACCTATTTGTGATCCTTTAAATGTACAAGCCAAGGATTGAACTTGGGACATTGTGTATGCAAAGCACGAGCTGTCCCAATAATCATTTGATAGGTTACAAAATCCCTACAATAAAGGACATGTCACATTTATATGAAAGCACTAGGCAGATTCCTGTGCGCAACTATTTGATACACATATTTTGCTATGTAAACACAGTGCTCCCATTACAAGAAAGCAAGATCTGAGTCGGAGGCTTGTGTTACTCCAAACTTTGTTTGGATTTTCAATTCTACAAGTCTGCAAGCAAATCAGCAGTTTTAACAGTTCCACATATATCATGCATACAGTGAACTGACTTGTGCTGAATTTTTTTATTTAAGTTCTTTATTTATGTTTCCATAATACAATAATACAATAATTGTTTAAAATAAGAAAAAGGAAAAAAAAAGTTTATACCGTTCATACCCTTTAACACAATGTCATCCAACCACAATTACAAATACTGTACAAAAAAGAGAAGAAAAAGAAAAGAAAAAGTCCCCATCCACCTATTCACCTTAAATGTGACTTCCAGCCTGTTCTCTATTTCGGTTTCGGTTTCCAAATTCTTTTGTATAGCTTTTTATATCTTTTATTCCATATTTTTGTTATCTTTTTGGATACCAGTGCAGAAAATTGATAACTATTGGGAAAAATTTAATGAATATAAGAAAAAAAATTATGGGAAATGCCAACCTCTTAGCAGACAAGTGAAGGATTCAAAAAGACTTGTGCTGAATTAAATGCCAAACTCTTAATCACATTAACTATTTTTCTTCCATTATCTCTTAAGTTCTTTATATTCATTTAAGCGAGGTGCCCCACAGACAAGAACCTTGGCAGCACATTTTGAAACCCAAATAGCGTTGGGTGGATTAAAATGATATTCCTACTTTCCCTTCTTTTCCCCTAGTTCAGAAGCAAGAACAAAACCTCATTTTTAACACTGATGCTGTTTGGCACTGGCTTGAAATGAAGTGTCAGAAAGGGTGGGGGAGGAGTGTAAAAATGCAAGAAATTAACTGTGCAAGGCTTTATTAACATATTGCTACTTTTTGGAAAATGTACTTTCCATATGTTACCAAAAAGACAGAGAGAGGCAATGGAAGTAACTCTCTAGCATAAAACAGAGCTGTGCTGTTTAAAAGCAGCAAAATCATGCCTCCATGCAGTTGACACTGAAAGGGCAGCCAGGTTCATAGATGTTATCTGCATGATGGAGCAAAGAGACTGGAACCGCTCTTCCACTACACAATTGCAACACCACTGGAATCTGAATGTATATGCCAGAGCTAAGTCAGCCCAGAGTCTAGCTTGTTGAGATGACTGACACATCACAAAGCCCTGAGAGCATTTGGAACTTTGTGAAGGACGTTGTGCATCTGTCAGTGAGAAAGAGAGACCAAACAACCAAATTCAGCAGTTTTGCATTTTTTCCCTTCTATCCAGGAGCACAGGACCTTGCACAACTAATTGCCAGGAGTCAAATTCTAGAATCACATTAACCTCCCTGCCAGAAATGCAAATGACAGAGTACTGCATCATTTCTAAATGAACAAAAAACAGGACCGGGTACCCCTTTGGGTAGCCAAAGTAATTTTCTATTTCCTAGATTTCAAAAGGGTTCTCAGCTCTGTATTAACCAACTTTAAAGGAAGGCTATACAAACAGAAAGGCTTAAAGTTCAACATACTGCCACTCAAAGAAACCTCAAAGGCCTCTATTGCTGAGCCTCAAACAGAGATGTCTGCAGGAAAACTAAAAAGCAATTAAAGCTGAAGCTCGGTCTTAGTCAAAGGGGGCAGAAAGACTTAAAATGAAAAACACACAGTTGGCAGAAGAGCCGCTTTTGCATCTATTCAATCTATATATGGATCTTAACCTATCAGACCATGTTTACAAGATCAAAGTCAGTAGAGAACAGAGTCTCTCAGAAACATGCAACTCCAGAATTTTAAAATATCAAGCAAGGCCTATACAAACTATGATGAATTGCAGCAAGGCACACACTACACAGCATCCCTCCAGGCACTGCAAGATGAAATATTGCTTAGGGGTCAGAGTTGGTTGTGATTCCAATGGAGAATGTCCAGCTCAGCAGAGTTCATTCAAGTTAGACTGGAATCTTATGTGTCAATTTCCAGAGGTAGGCTTGGGCACCAAATTGAGTCTTTTGCTTGCAGGATCTACTGTATTTGCATTTTGAGAAAAATGTATTCCATAGGCATTTCTTCATGGGAATACCACAATGAAAGGAAATTGTTACATCAAAATTGGCTCTATGTTGGATTGCTGTCATTTGCAAAACTGTGTGCAAGCAAGCAAACAAACAAACAATAAAATTTATTTGTACCCTGCCCATCTGACTGGTTTGCCTCAGTCACTCTGTGCAAGCAGCACATTCCATAACATCTGACAGTTGTTGGGGAAATGAGTGAGGTCATATACATCAGCCCAAATACAAGAAATAACTCTGAAATGGAACATATGATATATCCCTTCATTGCCTTAAGCTTACTTATTAATACATGGGCAAAACCAAACAATTCTAATTTAAGTTGAAACGCTTCAAAAAGGAGCCTTTAATTGCTTGAGGATTCAAGTCCCAAGAGTTATAAATATGTCTGTCCTGCTTTGACATTCAAAGTCTGCTACAGAATAAAATAATGAATTTTGCATTAAGATAAGCATAGAAGGTCACTGGTAAAGTATCTATCTTAATGTTGCTGAAAATATAGAATAGGATGCATTCATGCATACTAGGCCAGAACTTCTCTGGAGGGACAAAAAACAGAGCTTGAAAGGAAATAAACCATGTTCTTTAAAAGATACAGTAGCTGAATGTACAAAGACCCCTTACATTTTCTTTAAGCTTAGCTCATTAAACTTTATTTGAATGTCCAACTTCCAAACATCTACTGAGACAGGTTGAAATGCACTTTACTGAGGAAGGATTTCTCTATGTTGGTGCCATATCCATGGAAAATCTTTTCCATCCCCTAACCAGTTTTGCCTCTTTACCATCTGGGTACAGTTAGTTGGGAATTCCAAGTAAGTCTTAATTGAGTACCAGGGGGCATATATGGTGGGAGAGGCACTCTATCAGAGTTTTTGACAGTCAAAAGTAGCACATGTTTCAGGAGTAGGGAACCTTTTGGGCATAGTGGGCCAAATGATAATCTGTCCCCATTCCGCAAAGCTAATCACCAGACAAGTGACAGTTTGGTTGTCCCTTCCACCTGTCAAACTTTGTGCAGCACTTCCTAATCACCCCACAGTCAGCTGGTTGTCGGGCTCCTGGGAACCGCAGCACAAGGGGCTTTGCTGGCCCTATATGCAACCCTTTACTGAGCATAGGGCTGGCCAAGCTGCTTTGACAGGGATCAACTATGCCAGTGATGGCGAACCTATGACACACATGTCAGACGTGACATGCAGAGCCCTCACTGCTGGCTCGCGCCCCATTGGCCCATTCACACTGTTGTTGTTCTTTTTTCCCCATTTGTTCTCCCACTCCTCCTACAGCTTGTCTCCGCTAGAGCTTGTCTCCACTACAGTTTGTCTCCGCTGTTAAAACCCGGATCCTTTTTTTGTTGTTGTTGCTGGTAGCCAGAGATGGGTTTTTAACCCTTTCTGTGCTGTTTTTTTTCCTGGCGCTTTGGCAGACTATGATTGGGTGTAACAGCATTTGTTTTTTAACCCGTTCTGTGCTGGGTTTTTTTGGCGCTTTTGCAGACTATGTCAGTGCTGTGTGTTAGTTCCAGCGAAGGTATTATTCATCATTTATTTCTGTTCTCTTCCCCCCCCCAAAAATGCAGCAGCTTTGGGGCACCCCCCAAAAGCAAAACAACTTTTGCACCCCAAAAAAACCTCCAAAACTTTGGTCAGCAGCTCCCCCCAAAAAGCTCAACAACTCTGGGCACTTTGTGATAAATAAGGGTTTTTTGGTTTGGTTTGGTTAAATAATTAGTTTTTGGTTTATTAAATACAGTTATATATTACAATTATACATTTTTGTTATTTAAACTATAAATATTGTGAAATCTTCCGGTCTGGTGCCATTTGCGATCGGCAGCTTCCTGCAGCCGATGCTTTGGTTTTTGAATGTTTTGGAAGGCGAGCAGACTTCCAGAATGGATTTTGTTCGACTTCCAAGATATGACTGTATTTGGGGGCATACTGCCTCTGAGTGGCTGGGGAAACCCAGCCAGATGGGCAGGGTAGGAATAATTTATTATTATGACAGTGGAGGTAGAACATCACCATTGCGATCATTGGCCATGCTTGTCAGGGCTAGTTGGAGCTGGAGTCCGAGTCCCAACACCATATGGAGGGCCAAGAGTTTCCCACCCCTGCTTTAGGGTCATAGAGGCTCTCCTAGTTGATCCTGTGGTGGGTGGGCACATACAAAAGCTGTATGTGCTGATACTGTGGACAATCACTCTCAGAAATGGACTCCATTGAGGTTTTTAAAGCATGGAAAGTGGAGAGGGGTAAGAGTGCGCCGGGGGGTGGGGTGGGGTGGAGGATCACATGTTCTCTCAATTGTGAGTGGGGTGGATGCCATTCCATTTCCATGTGAAGCTGCTCTGTGCTCCCATCCTCCCTTGTTTAGAACACTTTGAATTAAAATTGCATGTAAAGGTTTCCAGCAACAGCTGTGGCAGCCCTAATGCAAGCTTCTTCCTAACACTTTATTTTCAGACATGAACAAAAGGCTAGTGGTGGTCTGGGTGACTGCCAAATCATGGTGAGCAGTGATGAGAGGCAGGTGGGCAGAGCTGGTGGCCTCTTCCCTCCATCATAGCACAGACCTTTGTGTATATACTGATTTGGCCTAAGGTATTTTTACCTTCTGTAATTTGAGGTTGTTTAAAGAGTAGGTTCTGTTGAATTATACTGCACAGTAATTATCTAATAAAAATGTGTGCCACACTTCTCTGGGAAGGACGGAAGCGTGCAAAAGATGGGAAGATAAAACAATGGAGCTGAAATAATGGTTAGTAGCCATTGATAGTCTTTACCTCCATGATTTTTTAAAATCCTCATTTAAAGCCATCCAAGTTGGTGGCCCTAACATCTGAAGTGATTCACTGTGGTTGGCAGATTTTTTAAATATCTGAGCAGACTGGTGTGCCTTTACCTCTCAAGTCTCCATGAGACTTTTGCTGGGGTTGGGGGAGCGTTTGTCAAATGTTGTGGCTGTTGTTCTTCCTCCCCCTCAGTTATGACAGCCACATTTGTCAGCTTCATGACATCCAAAGCAGACACCATCTGGTAGGATCCTTTACTCAAGAGTTTCATTTTACTGCAGTGTTTTTGTTTGTACAACTAGGAATAATAATTTTGGTACATAAAAAGCAACAGCAGCCAAGTTGGTTGATATGAAAGAGAACTCCAGAATCCAAAGTTGGGCAATACCTTATTAAGACAAATAGAAATGCTGCAGAACAGTGGCGATTTTTTTGAGTTCTTCAGAACCCTTCATCAGGCAAGATGTTGCCTAAATTAGCAGCAAGTGATTGGAGCAAAGTCACTGAAGGCCCGCTCTAATGTAGCAGTATTAGCAGTTGACTCCTCTTCTGTTAAAAAGGAAGCTGATTCTATGTTTATCGTGGCTTTAATAGCTGCAGCTATAATACAGTGTGTGTCTGCCTACTTTTTCAAACTCAAATAAATAAATAAAGCGCACTGCTATTTGCGTTTTTTCTGACCTTTAAAGCCGCTTTAAATTAGATCCACTGGGAGTGCTGGGAACAGGTGAGTCTAAAATCAGCGCCTTTAGCAAAATCCAGAGGATGCATATTGCTTGGACTGCAAGGGAAGGCATTAAAACACCCCCAGCCTACCTCGTGGCACATGTCTTTCAGCTGAGAGCTTTGTGTTTTAAGATAAGAAGAGGAGGTAGTTTAAATGCAACATGGCTTTTCCTCTTTATTATATTTCTTTGGAATCTATCTTAAACTCACAGCTTGCCTGCACCCTATTCTCAGGTAGGAGGATGGGTGATTTTAAAGCCCTCTTCATTGTGTTGCTTACAGTTTGTCTTGCAGCTGATGTCTGGTGCCTGAGATCTATTACAAACCCCCTGAGTCATTTTTGTTAGCCCAGACAGTAATTATAGTGGGAGACCTTCAGCAGAAAAGCATTTCCTCAGGCAGACTTCTTCATCCAGATTGTGCAAGGTTCTGATCTTGGTTTTTAAGTATGAGGGACATTGCCTTAAGTGTTCCAAAACATGTAAGCTAAAACAGCTCCCGCCTCCATTAAAAATTCCAGCTCCAATGTTAATCGCTGTTCTCATGGGCTCCTTAGTGCATGGTTTGTGAAGATTTTTAAAGTTAAGGTTTCTGAAGTTGAATTGATTCCATCTATGCACTGGTGGTTACTTCCTTTTGGGAGGTTTTCTGATTTCTTTGAACTTGGGATGCTTTTACGGTTGCCATGGTAACATTAGAAGCAGTGTTGCCCTAGAGGTGTGTAATCTTTTCAGCGCCTAAAGATTAGCTCAGTGTGGTGCAGATCTGGGCCTAAAAAAAAAAGTTTGTTTTTAATGTGTGCTATTAGTAACTTTTAGCTGCATTCCTTGTGGAGAGCTGTGTTCCTTGAGGATAGGCCAATTTTTCTGGGATCCTTGGAGTTTGTTTCTTCCTTTCCTACAGATACAACTTTTTGATGCAAATTCTGTGATTTATGAAAGTTAGAAGTTTTTGTGGAATTGATTGTAGCAGCAAAGTGTAGTCAGAGCAGGAGGAATGCAGAGCAGATGAGGACGGCTGCACTACCACTTCAAAGAGGAGAATAGAGGCAGAGGTCTGGGTCTGGTATTGGGTCTGGCATATAATAATAATAATAATAATAATAATAATAATAATAATAATAATAATAATAATAATTTATTTATACCCTGCCCATCTGGCTGGGTTTCCCCAGCCACTCTGGGCGACTTCAAACAGAAAAATAAAATAAAATAATCTATTAAACATTAAAAGACTCCCTAAACAGGGCTGCCTTCGGATGTCTTCTAAAAATCTGGTAGCTGTTTTTCTCTTTTACATCTGATGGGAGGGCGTTCCACAGGGTGGGCGCCACTACCAAGAAGGCCCTCTGCCTGGTTCCCTGTAGCTTGGCTTCTCGCAACAAGGCAACCGCCAGAAGGCCCTCAGCACTGGACCTCAGTGTCCGGACAGAACGATGGGGGTGGAGACGCTCCTTCAGGTATACTGGACCGAGGCCATTTAGGGCTTTAAAGGTCAGCACCAACACTTTGAATTGTGCTCAGAAACATACTGGGAGCCAATGTAGGTCTTTCAAGACCGGTGTTATGTGGTCTTGGCGGCTGCTCCCAGTCACCAGTCTAGCTGCCGCATTCTGGATTAGTTGTAGTTTCCGGGTCACCTTCAAAGGTAGCTCCACATAGAGTGCATTGCAGTAGTCCAAGTGAGAGATAACTAGAGCATGCACCACTCTGGCGAGACAGTCTGTGGGCAGGTCTCAGCCTGCGTACCAGATGGAGCTGATAGACAGCTGCCCAGGACACAGAATTGACCTGCGCCTCCATGGACAGCTGTGAGTCCAAAATGACTCCCAGGCTGCACACCTGGTCCTTCAGGGGCACAGTTACCCCATTCAGGACCAGGGAGTCCTCCACACCTGCTCGCCTCCTGTCCCCCACAAACAGTGCTTGTGTTTTGTCAGGATTCAACCTCAGTCTGTTAACCGCCATCCATCCTTCAACCGCCTCTAGGCACTCACATATATGGTGCCTTCCCACAGTGGAGATGCTGGGCATGTTGGTAGTGAGGGGCAGAGCTACTTCCATGTAATCCTGTAATCCCCTCAAATCTTACCTTTGGAATGGGGTGGATCAGATTAGTACTCCCTCCCACTAACTTCTGTGACATTGCTTCGGGTCCTGCCCTGTGGAGCAACACAAAACCTATTTGCTACATCGTCCATGTGACGGTCCCTTTAAGAAGGTGATTGATCCCTATTCACAGGTGTGCTTGAACTCTGCACGCTTTCAGCTGTCCCTGGAAACCGAATGGGGAAAAGGACAGGAAGGTCTTATGGAGCAGATGATAATATCTTGGGCAGTGAATAGACACTACGGATGGCACTCTTTCTCGTCTCCCAGTGTTTTGTATCCAAATTCTTAAGTTTAATCACGTTAGTTCAGTAGTCAGATATGCAATCAGTTGGTCCAAATGGAATTAATGGGATTGTAGGGATA